>NW_003852418.1:2580604-2696522 GCF_000181295.1 Otolemur garnettii | reverse complement strand
GGTGGTGGGAGGGTGACTGGAAAGATCACCTATATTTCTGTCTAACAAGGGTACAAGTGAACTTTTCTGGAACTAGAATATAAATGTTTTGACACAGTGACTATGCAAATGACATGAAATTTATGTGAACCAGCTTGACGAAAGTATTTCAAAATGTATATGAAAACACTACACTGTACCCCATGTTTGCATTAATGTATACAGATATCATTTAATAAAAAAAAAAATACTAAAAGAAAAAAAAAAAACAACCTTCCCATAATCTAAAGAGTGAGATTTATCTCTCCTTAGGCATAAGCTAAGCTAGATGCATTTGAATTGTTTCCCTTTTCAATCCATTTACCTAGAAAGACAAGAATACTGGGACTATCAACGCTAACAGGTTATTCCCCAATGATGAAACACAACTATTGTCACTACTGGAGAAACAGTTTCCCAGAGTCTTTTTCTTTTTCTGTTGATTTCCTCCCTTTACATTCACAGTTCTAAATTGAAAACTTCAGAGTTTTTTTTCCCCCGAGTTATATCTTTGTTATTATTTTTGTTTCATTGGTTCTTTGAATGATTTCAGTGGCTCTCACTGGTGTCGGGCAGTGAGTTTGCTACCAGTACATCCAGTAAACAGGAACATTCTCCGAAATGGATCCTGTGTGCAAAGACTGAGTTGTTCAAAGGACATGAGACACAAATGGATGCCCATCTTCATCCCTGCCCTCGGTCAAGTCCAAACCGGATAGTGGGTAGAACAATGGAAGACAGATAGCATCAGATTCTTCGCCAACAAAAAGTACAAGGAACAGTATTTCCCCTTCCCCTGAAACTTGATGGGAAATCAAGAATCAAGAATGAAACTGAGCAAGAGGAGAGGGTGTTTGGGAAAGGAAGGAGGGGAAAGGCCTAGGCTGAGCCAAGGGTCTTGCTCCCTCCTGCCTTCTTCCTCTGCAGGACACATGTAGGGGAAGGAAATGGGCCATTAGCATTCCTGACAAATCTGAGATAATTCCCCTCAGCCATGGTCCTATCATTGTTGGATGGGCTATTGGAAGTGAGCTGCTCTCAGCTTTGGAAGTCTGAGGAGGGGTCTTGGACTCCAGCCAGATCCCCTCTGGCCATCATTGCGTCCTGCCTTGGAGTGCAGCAAGGGAGGGAAAATAGAATTTTTCCTAGGACACCAGGTTTCCCAGAGTTAGGGAGGCATTCATGGGTCTATAAAAATTAAATAAAGAAGTTTAAATCAATTTAAAAAATCTCTTACCAAATTAAACCTTGCTTTACCAGGAAGAGAAAACACAGTGATGCCTAACTTCTCTCTAAGCATGGATATCAGAAGAACTAAATTCTGTAAGTTTTCATGAAATAGGTGCTCAAAAAATATAGGAGCCAATTATCATACAAATGCATTTGAAAGTACAATATGGGAGGCCAATGTTTACTGCCTGCTGAGTGGATCAGGACAAGAGAGATGCCACAGGTGGATGACCAGACTTGGGGGCAAAGGATGGGATGGGTGAATTTCCTACCTGTTCAAATGAAAAGTAAAAAAAAAAAATCTTTGAGTCATTACTTATAGAAAAAGCATTAGGCAAATACCACTGTAAGACATACGGTTATTAAAACTAAGTTCTACCTTGCAATTTCTATTACACACACATTTATATGACATTCAGATCAACGTCACATGAGACTGAACCACATCAGCTAATGCTGATAATCTCGTTCTTTCACTGTGCACCAACAGCTGCAGTTTCAAAGGCCAAAAGGTGTATCTCAACAGCAAACAGTAAGATTATTTAATGAGGCAGAGGTTATGCCCATGGCGACAGAGACCCATATCTGTTGTCTCCGATGCCTTGCTAATTAATTGTAGACAGTATGCCAGGTTGTTTCTGGAGTTCATACCCAGGAAAACAGGGCTTCTTCTGGTTATTAAATGCCTTTGAAGTGAGTCCAAGATGACGTTTCCAACTAGAAAATAAATAAATAAATAAATAAATAAACCAAAACTCAGAGAGATGTTTTTGGTCTTTGCCTTCTGTATGCCAACAACATTTTATTGCTTACATAAAAACTCAGGAATTGTACACGTATTAAGAAAGAGCCCAGGGGAAAATATACCAGAGAGAAGGATGGGAGAATGAGGTGGAGGTTGTCTTTCAATCCCTCCCCCATGAAAGCCATCCCCGCCTGGCAAACAGACTCATCAGAAGGGCTCAAGGAGAATCCCCTGCATTTGGCAGTCCCCAAGAATCAGAGGAAAACACTGGCAAAAGTAGAAAGTTCAGAAACATTTGGATTGATTGTTCCATAAGATGCACGGAATTTATGAAATGAATGAAAGGACACATGAAGGGAAATAGTCTAAAATCTGGAATGATAGGTAAGGGGAAAAATCACTGGATGCTTTATTTTATTGATTTTTTTCATTGAGAACCCATAGTAACAGTTGTACATAACACATTTTATGCGTGTGTGCGGGTGTATCTCAGAAGAGAGAAGATATACAGGAATTCAGAGCATTTAAAGAGAAGGGAAAAGGAACTTTGAAATCCAAAAGCAAACAGTGAGAGGCCATTGCACACGCGCAAAACAGAAGACAAAATATTTGTGTGTGAGAGCAACATGAATATGCCTTACAGAAACATAAACACATAACTTTATGTACATGAAGTATATACACCCACATCTGTGCACACACCCACACATACATGTACATATAAAGGTGTCTCAGAGAAAGATAAGGAGACAGATGGACAATAATAATTAAAGGAATAATAGATGAAAATATTCTTGAGTAAAAGCGAACAAACAACACGCACCAAACCAACAAAAACAAAACCTTGATCTGCTAACTAAAATAATTCCGCAAAATTAATAAAAACGGAACTAAAACTGGAGATTCCTCCAAGGAATATGTCGGCAATTCAAATATAAAATATCAATCCCAGAGAGAAGTGAGAAGAGAAGGTAGGTTGATGAAAACAGACCCCAAGTCCTAATAGCTTCGTAGGCTGACCTTGAACAGAGACTCTGTTGTTTCTCCATCTTTTGGCGAAGGTCAAGGGTAATTACCCAAACTACAGAGTTTGAGGGGAAAAAACATCGTGGTCCCCAGATTCTATGACCGATTATTCTGTGTGAGGGCAGAGGAAAAACATTCTTGGACTGACCAGGGCTTAAAACACAGCCTGTCCGTGTTCTTTCGCTGAGAAAATTACTCCAACTCGCTCTACCTGAGCGAAAGATAAATCAATGTAAACAACTCACCGACGAGGAGGTTGTGGTCATAAAGGACTGAGGGGGTCCCTTTGGGCCTTGTACTCTTTAGTCTGTATCGAGTTTTTCCATTGCTTGACTAATAGCGGGGAGTATGGCATGTGGCAAGCTCTTCCTTTTTAAGAAGGAAAGATGCTGCCCTGGTAAAACAGGACAAATGGTCTTGTCCCCTCCCACCAACCCCAGAGGGAAAAACCAAAGGAGAATTCCATCAGAACACGCTCATCCTTCTCATCTGCTTGAAGTGTGGTCAGCAAGGGTCTAATCAGTGGCAGCCCCAGGAGTGAGCTCTGGGTCTCTGGCTTGCTCTTCTCAGCATGCCTCAGATCTGTCTGCAGCCTCCCGAAATGGAAACTGAAAGAGCGCAGGATGGATTTCACATCTGCCATTCTCTTTCGGCAGCTTTTTTGTTTAAATCAAAAGTAAGCTCTCTGGCTGCAACCGGTGCAATTAGAACCTGATTTCTCTTCCACGGTTGCTTTCTCTTGTACAGGTCATGAACAAATTAAATGGGTCCAACAGTTAAGCTTCGTAGAGACGGTGTGTTCATAGATATAACAGAGGCTTCATTTTTCACGCTTTGGCCCAGGTTTCCTTGCACGGAATCCTTTCCAATTACTGGGAAGAGTTCTTGGTGGTTGGAAAAGCTAGACTTAGCTATATTACCAAAAGCAACCGCTCTTCACTGTGAAACTTTTCCTAGTACTTTCAGCCCGATGGGGCTGAAGTGCCTTTAGAATGGTGCTAGTGCACTCACCAGTATTCTCGCCCGAAGACACTGGTCACAATCCATCAAGAGCTATTTAATAACGAGGAGATAAAGAGTCCATTAAGTGGGAACATGGAAGAAAATCCTCACATGGGAAATCTCTCACAAAAAAAGAAAGAAAGAACAGTGTCTTTAACCAGTTGGGGAGGGATGCAGACTTTATGATTCTTCCCTCAGCATTTAATCTGTAATCATCTCAGAATCATGAAAATTTGGCATTTTAATCATCTCTAGGGGGAAAGTGTAGATGCTGGCACTATGACAAGTACAACAGCAGAAAGGAACAATTACCTTACGCTCATAATTTTTTTTAGATTTACAAGGAAGGAACTAAGTATTCAAGGTTCATAGCAAAAAAAAATAACAATAATTTCTGTGGATTTATATACATGGTCCTTAATTACATTAAAAACGCCATTTAAAAAATGTATGTGCCAAACTCAATTTCTTCCCTCCAGTGTCTAACCATCATTCATTCATTACACAAATGTATGTTGAGCACCTACTCCGTGCCAGGCACCATGGTGGCCTTTGGCAAATAGTATGTATGATACAGCCGTGCAATGTGGGAGCTCTGCGCACAGGTGTTCTGGTTTCAGTCCCCAGCTGCTGTTTGCCATATTGTACAGCTTTAGGTGTTCCTTAACTTCTCTGAGTCTGATTTCCTAATTTATGAGATGGGACCAATATTGTGATCAACAGACCAGATTGTTGGGGAGGATTCCAGGAAAGCATACTAGTAAGATATTTATAATATTATTTTTATTATGCTCACTTCTCAACAGTTACCTTTCACCATTTATATCCTTAAATAAGGAATAATTCCTATGTATTAAGATATCAGAACCCCATATGGAAACTGCATTATATAAAAAAAAAAAAAGGCCACCATTGGACCCTCTAGAAATGATTCAGCTTCTCTCTTAGGAACCCTCTGAATCCAAGTGTCTTCTACATTTCCAAGATCTGTTATCCTCCCAGCTATACTCCTTAGTCAGGGACAGCAGATACTGGCTCCAATAAACACTGTAACCCAAGGAATTAAACATTTCTGAGGCAGTATTTAAAATGAGCACAGGTCATCCGCCATCCTTCTAATCTAGATAGGAATTGTTCACAGGGTCAGGACTGACTAGTCGGCTTCTTACACGAGTACACAAGAGACCCCAACGAAAAGGGTTTACAGGTAACTGCATAACACACCTTTTAAACTTTTTTTTTTTTTTTTTTACACTTTTTGGCCGGGGCTAGGTTTGAACCCACCACCTCTGGTATATGGGGCAGGCGCCCTACTCCTTTAAGCTACAGGCACTGCCCCTTTGAAACTATTTTTAAAAGTAAAGTAGCCTAGATGGGCTTACCCAGGTTTTTGTGACACCTGTTTGACTTGTTCTTTAAGTAAGGACCTTGGACATTCCTGTTACCTGTCCAGGACACATTGAACTGGGATGGTCTATTCTTAAAAGCAGAGCAATGTCCCCATCAGGTGGAACTAAGGATTCAATTCACTTGAGTGTACAACAGTGTGCTGGAACTGGCACCTACTAATTATTAAATAGTTAGGATTTTTGCAACCCCGTTCTTGAATGTTTGTTAGTTTGAAATTAGCCACGATGAGAACATTTACATCATGAAAATAGACAACTGCTACAAATTAGGGCCTTTCCCCACAAGGGAACACATTTATAATGATACTGCTAAACTACAGCATTTCCCACTCTGAGAAGTTTTAAAATGGGGTAGATTATCAGCAATACCTGGGGTTATATATTTTTTTCTCTCAAATACAGAGTTTTTGGCCTCTACACACCATCTAATGAGTTATATTCTCTCCTGCTGGCCTGGAATATGTATTTTGGAAGGAAAAAAAGTCACTGCAAAACTGGAACACATATTTTGAAAAAATTCATGAAAGCAAATATATATATATAAAAATATATATGAATGATATTAGTGGGAGGAGAATGAGAGACAGAAGAGGAAATAGCACCACATAAACAAATAATAAAATGCATAATCTAGAAAAGGCCTTGCTAAGGTGATAAGACATTTCCAAGATCTATGGCATTTAATAATTTTGTTTCCTGTACATGAGGCATGCAGTAAGTGGATCAAGGAAACTCTGGTGTGAAGTGTGATGTTATGCACATGTTTGAACACTGCAGAGTATTGATGGAAAGAGCTTTGTGTAGAGAATGCTTTCAGAATATGTGACTGACTGACTAGATGGTAGTGATAGTGATAGTCATAGTAATAGTAATAATTTTCATCTTTCAGTAAATCATCAGTAACCATGAATACCAATAAAATTGCTTCAGATGAACAATAGATGAGGTCACGGCTGTGTCTGCAGTGCCCCAGTGGATCCCCCCTCACTCAAACTCACCAGCCCTGGTTCCAAGCCCTGTCTCAATCAGTCACCCACCTGACTCTCATCTCCTCCTGCTCTGCTCTCATTCACTTGCCTCTGGCTGCCCCAAATCTTCTTTCCTGCCCTCGAATGTCACCGTCTTATCTAGACCCTCAGATTTTGCTCTCTCTTTCTTTAGACTTTGGCTGGTACTTCGCCTCCTGCAGGTCTTTGCTCCAAAGACAAGTCCTCAGGGACAATTTACCTGGCCAAACTACCTAAAAGAGAACCACCATCACCCTGGCCATGTTTGAGCTCCTGAACCTGTTTGGTTTTCCTGTATAGCACTTAACCACTCTGTGACATTTGTGTAGTTAATAGTCCTTCAACTATCTTCATCTTTCTGTTGGATTGAGGTTCTATAAGGCTTAGAGACTTTGTCCTTCTCCTCTTCTATGGTACCCTTGGTGTCCCTCAGAGTAGGATCTCATTAAAGTTTTGATGATTAATGAGTTAATGATTTCACTGACAAATATCCAAGAGTGATTGGCCAGGACGACATACACTAAAGGAGCATCCTGGTTTGCAGGGGGAATAAACAACCCTGCCACTTGCTTCTCTAGGCAAGCTCAAGAGTCTACCCTGGCCACGTGTGTTAGCTCTGTAATCTGAATCTCCAACGATTGTCAAGGTCCTGGGTGACATAAATCTGATATAGTCACATACATGATGCAAGTAACTATAACCCAACATGCCTGAAAGTTGGTTAAGCATATTCCCCCACTCCCAAATTCATTCCTTATCTTAGTTCATGACATAGACAGAGCCAGAAAATGGGGTATCATTTCAGACTTTCCAATTTATCCTGCACTTCCAGACTCAGAGAGAAAATTCTGAAATGAGAACAATCATGTCACAGTCTTGGTAAAAATCCTTTGGTGCTTGAAAGTTAAAGCCCAGCCTGCGTAGGAAAGGATCAAGGATACCTCCATTGTGACTCAGACCTAATTCCCCAATTTCTTCTCCAACCTTATATCCTCGCTTCATGCCACGGGCTCACGTCTTTCCTCCAGGCATGTTGATTCTGACTTTTGGTTTCTTGGATCCTTCATGTTCATTACCATTACCATTACCATTTTTACACCTTCTGCAGCCTCTGACTCTATTGCCTGGCCTCTCCTCTGCCTGAGGCACAAACATTCTCCTCCAGCCCCAGTGTTGCCTCCAATGGGAAGTCTTTTCTGATACCAAGAAGCCAAGTTAGTTTCTTTCCTTTGATATGTCCTTTTGGGAGACTAGAGGGGCTCCTGGTTCTAACACAGTTTCCCTCATGAAAAGGCTTCCACAGGCATGTTGGTCTCTAAGGTACATGTATTGAACCCCTATCACTGAGCTGGCTAAGGATATAAGGGAATTCTTTGCAAATGCTGAAAAGAGAGGGCCAAAGGCCTGATTAATTTTTCAACACTGAAGTCTGAGTTTTACGGTTTGTCCCTTTTTTTTTAATAATAAATTTCCCTCAAACAAGCAAAGCCTGGTGGTTAGGCAAGGTGCCAGTAGCTCTCGCTTGGCAAAGAGTTTTCTTTTCTCAAGCTCTGTGTATTTGGAGGACAATGCCACAGGTCAAGTGTCAGTGCTAGCCAGTCCCCTCCCAGTGGAGAGTACAGGGCTCCCAGCTGTGCTATCTGACAAAAGACAGCTGAGGACGTTCCTCTGGCACTCACTCCATCATCCATAAGCACTTTGGGCTGTGCAAATTCAATTCATAAGCTTGTAAAATTGGCAATTTTGGCATAACCTTAGAAGTTATTTTAAGGTAATCATTTACTTATTCTACAGGTAAGTAACACCCATGCCTCTAACACCAGTTTTCAGCCCATTCATACATGTTATCCACTCATAGATAGTCAGAAAGGTAATCTAAATATCTGCAATCTCTTCTATCCCTATACTGGAACCAAAAAGAACTCAGGCATAAATATTTCAAGAAATCAGACTTGTGACTCCGAGTTGTAGTTAGGAGTAGAGCTAATCCCTGCCCTGTTTGTACGGTGTGGGTGACAGGTACTATTCCTTATGCTCTGGGCCACCATTTGTGTCAAAAACACCACAGTGAGGAGAGAAGGATGCTCACTTAAGTCCTGAAGCCTTTGGGAGAGCTAAATTTTTGTTTTGTTTCAAGTATTATCTTCCTGTTTCTGTGTACTCACAAATTTAGCAACTTCAAATGTCCACAAATTGTATTATCTCACCATCTCTATAGGACAAAAATCGGGGCACAGCATGACTAGATTCCCTGCTCAGGGTCTCACCCAGCAGAAACCAAGGTGTCAGTGGGCTAGAGTTCTCACTCGCGGCTTAGGGTCCTCTTCCAAGATCACTAGTTGTTGGCAGAATTCATTTCTTGTGGGTTATTGGACTGAAATCCCCATTTCCTTGCTGCTTATAGCCAGGAGCCTTTCTCAGTGCCTGGAGGCCACCCCCATGTCTTGCCACCTGGCCTCTCCATCTTCAAGCCAGCAATGGTCCCTTGAATCTCTCCTGTGCTTCAAGGCTCTGACTTCTGTGATGCTGGAAAATATGCCTTGCTTGTGATTAGGTCAAGTTCACTTCAGTAATTTTCCCATCAATGGATTTGGGACCTCAATTACATCTGCAAATTTCCTCCACAGCAATACCTAGATTAACGTTTGGTTAATAACTTGGGGCAACTATGCATAAACCAGGGGCCAGAAATCTCAGGGGACATCTTAGAATTCTTTCCACTACATCTCCTCTGAGTATTCCAGAGAGCAAACTTCAGAGAGAACTTTCCTTTTCTTCTCTATCCTCACCCCACATTTTCTCTGGTATATAACCTTTCCTGCACATCTTTGCCTGGACGTCCTACAGCCATCTGACCTTAGGCCTCATTTCAGAGGGCCTGAGAGAGTAGAGAAAATAATTTGGAGAACAAGACAAGTCAGATATAGCAGGGCCATGATGTTCACATGAAAGAATATTGATCGTCTCTACCTTGGCATGGGATGTCAGGAAAAGGTTTCAGACAGGCACAAAGTATCATCACCTGTGTGGAGAGGTGAATAAACCCACATGAAGAGATCAAGGCAAGTGGTTGCAGCGCTCGGGTGAGAAATGATGGCTGTCTGAACCCGGGTAATGTCAGTGAGGGAGGATGGAGGCCTTCCCCACTAACACAACTAACTAGATGTGCTCTTAGCTTCCTCTATACTTCCCTTTCAAGCTGATTATGTCATTTTGGAAGTTGCTCAGCTTGTCTCTCTTCCCCTCTTGATTTTCTTATAGCTTTATGTCTGTGGAAGACAGTAGGCAATTAATAGGTGCTCATGAATCAAGCAATATGTTCTCGACACCATGGCTAGTCCCAACCCCAGATTCGGCTCCTCCCTTGGGAAGGCTTTGCTGGCCCTGCTCCTGCCCTTGCTATCTCAGTTCAGAGGACTGGCCCATTTACCCCAACCTGAAGTCCTCTCCTTCCAGCTCATCTCAGCTGTTGGTTAGTAGACTGAATTGGGCAAGCCCCATTGGACATTGTCTCCCCCACCCCCCAAGACTACAGCAGAGCCCACTTTTGCCCCCCAATCCCTGGTATCCTCTTCTGTTCTCCCAAGGTCAAGTGCAGCCTCCAGCTTGGCCCTCCTAGCCCTTTGAACCAGTTTGCCAGGGCATAGAGCAGGAGTTTCCACAGCCTCCATTCTCCCAGGACAAAAGGCTACCCTGAATAGACTTTTGCCACCCTCTTCAGTCCCAATGCCCTTCCCCATGAGGCTTGATGGGAAGTGGAAGCACTTCCAATTTCCTGAGATCCATCTTCAATATGACCTTTACTCTCTGCTGGGAACATTACTTTACTTGTGGATTTAACTGATTTCACTCAGATTTTGCTTTTAGCCCTATTAGAAGACCATCCAGTTGCTCCCACATCCCCCTCCCCCTTCCAACGAGTGCCAAGGGAACTATTTGTGTTTTGTTACTTAGACGGCTGTTGAACTTGAGGCGCCAACAGGAGCAAGACCCTCTTGAGTCTCAGCAACCAAATCCCACGTGGCCTCACTCTGTTGATTTTGTCCTCTCATTCCTGGTCCCTTGTGGACAATTTTTAAAATTAGGAAATTAAGAAAACAGAGACTGAAAAAGACTTGGGAAATGCTTAGTAAGGGAAATCCCTTCATAGAGATGGAACCTCAACAGCAAATTGGCAAAGGAAATTGAACTGTAGACACTTGCATGAGATGCTGTAAATTATTAATACGCTCTCTCTCTTTTTGCTTGAAAAACATAGTAGATGTTAAATGAACATTAATTCATTTTCCCAGATGCAAGGGAGCAAAACACTACCTGGATATTAAAAATGGCAGTTTATGGATAAACATACTCCTTAAAAAAAATTGGGGCTCCGATGGAGGATTGATCCAAGTTCTTTCCCACTATAATTTTCCTTGGATTCCTGCATTCTACTCAACCCCTTCCTGCCTGGACCCATGGATTTCATACTCTGGATCTCAGAACTATGAGGGACGCTGCTTGAATGAGGTGGCAGATCTGACCTTCATCACAGTTAATATGATCCTTTCCTCCTCATGTGAAATATCACACTTGTAAACATTTTACCAGCAGACTTATTTGAAAAGGAAAAAGCATTTTCAGGAGGAGAGATGAGGCCCTGTTTCTGATTTTCTCCATGAACGTTCTGAGTCAGCCAAAAGGACACCTACACCCGATGGGCGTCGAGACTGGGAAGGAAAGGAATGCCATATAAACTCGGCCTTGGGCAAAACACAAAGACAGGCTGTATCTTCAGTGTGACCACAACTTTCACTTTGAATAAGTTTCACTTAAAGCACATCGTTTGAAATTTACATTCGGGGTCTGCCAGGCATTAAGTCTCTCTGCTTTTATAGGAAGATAGTCCCCTCTTAACTGGCTCACAGGGTACAAACGGAGGCATCTGGGCACCATGTGAGGCACAGACACCCTTTCATGTCACCTCTCCGGGGCTGAGGAGCCAGCCAGCCCTGCACTCTGGCTTGGGTCTGGGCTCCACCTCCTTGGCTGCAAGTTAAAGAAGCAGTGATCATAAACTGTCCCTAGTCTGTGTCCTGGAAGACATTGTAAGCTCTTTGAGGCAGGAGGTTGTATCTCATTTAGCCTACTCCCATTGCCTAGAACCAGGGTACAAAAAATCTGAGTGAAGTCAGTTAAATCCACAAGTAAAGCAATTTCCCCAGCAGAGAGTAAAGGTCATACTGAAGTCGGATCTCAGGAAATTGGAAGGGCATTGGGACTGAGGAGGATGGCAAGTCTATTCAGGGTAGCATTTTGTCCTGGGAGAATGGAGGATGGGGAGGAAAGGGAGAGAGTCTGAGACAGAAACCCTGCGGAGCACACTGCTAGAGAGGATATGAAAGTAAGAAAAAGGAACAAAACCGACTTCAACATCAAAATTCCCTAAGCCGCCAGCAACACACCCTGCTCTAGACCAACCAGCCAAGTGAATGAGAGGTTGTCAGCTGCCACTAGTAAAGTCACGGGTCCTGCCCTGGTGTCCCTGTGGCTGCATGTATGCTGAGATCAGAGAAGGCCTGTGAGTTCATTCCTCCCCTCTGCAGAAACAGGGGCAGGGAGAGCTGTGAGCCTGTTGCTACAGGCAGAAAGCAGCACTACATAATGACATATGCAGTGTAATTGCTCATCTAGTGGACAAATGAGGGGCTTCACTTACTGTGTTAATTTTTGCGAGCTAATTCTGAACACTGAGGCTGAGAGCTCATGTTGACGCATTACACACCATGGCCACATACAACCCCCATCATACACAGCGACACCTTTATTCTGTATTATGGGAATTTCCTCGGGTTCCCAGAAGGCCTTTAGGTACCAGTCTTCACTGTCGAGGCAGTTTCTCCATATGGGAGGGTGGAGCCGAACCCCATGGAACATACACACATTTTCAGAGGGCACCTTAGGGGCCAGTTATCATGCCAGGGGCTTTCCTGTCCGGCCTGAATCATCTGACTGGCCCAGTGACACTATCCTCACGCCTGAACATCCACATTCAACTTAGAGATGAGAAAATGGAGCCTCGGGGAATGTAAATCATTTGTCCACGATCATAGAGTTATGTTCTGGCAAATGTATTTGAAACCGGGTCTCTCTTCCTTTGAGGCCCATTTTCTTTTCATCACTCCACACAGCTGAAATAAAGACCCAATTTTGGAACCTAATTGGAATGGGCTACTAGGAGAGATGCCCTGGTAGGGACAAAAACGTGTTCTGGAGACGGGGACCAAGAAAGTCTGAAGGCCCAGAAATGTTGGTCCTCTCTAGACTTTTGAAGCTGCTCTTCTCAAGCTCATCTAACTTCATTGTAGAGAAATCCAGTATACACACACGCCTTCCAAATCAGTATCCTTCCATGTAAAATGATGGAGATGCAACATGGAAAGGTGAACAGTGGACTCATTTTATACACAAAGTGGATTCTGAGATGGGCACCACCAACCACTTATCCTCCCTTTTCCCTCTGTCTTCCTTCTCTCTCTTTTTTTCTTCTCTTTATTCTTCTCCTCCTCCCCCTGCTCTTTTTTTTCCTCGTCCTTCTCTCCATCCCTGGCTCTCCCAGTGATGGTTACATTGTCTCCTGCTGTAACTTCCCCCATCTATTTAAAAAGAGAGAAGCAGAAATGGCTGCCGAAAGCTTCAGACGTGGCGTACCAACCTTGCAATGACACAAGACAGAGATATATTTGTTCTTCTAACCTCAATATAACATGTTACTTTCTGGAATGATCTTCATCGACCCTCTTCATCACAGGTTCACTGCCTGGACTGACCTCTATAGACAGGGTCTGTAACTGGTGGTGTGACCTGGTGCAGCAGGAAAAGGTGCCTTGTCATTCTCATCAAGGGCCACCTGAAGAGAAAGGGTTTCTTCTCAGGACAAAAGGGAGGCTGTTACCATAAAAACAGGCAATAATTCACACCTATCCACAAATATGTATTTTGGACCTAATCTCATGTAAATTCCCAGTTGTAAATCCCATCGGCATCCTCTTTGATTTTTAAAACAATAACAAGTTAGGAATTGCTTCCTGTAAACTTTACTACAATATTCTTAAACCCAAGGTTACAATGTTCGTATACAAACTGTCTAGCAAGGCACTGAGGTCCCTTGTGTTTTGGTTAACGTAGTGATGATAAAGATGAAAATGTTAACAGATACCATTTCCTTAGCATCTTAGTTTCCTTAGTTATGTGGTTGTGAACTTGGGCTCTCAAGTCACAGAGAGATAGACCTGGTTTCAAGCCAAGACTGAATACTTACAGGTTGTGGGATCTTATTGCTGAACGCTAGTTTCTTCATTTGCAACGTGGGGAAGAGGTCAGAACAGCACTGCCTGCAAGCACTTAGCTAAGTTGAATCAGGACATGCCTATAGCGTGGGGCACTCTGCTTAGCACACATTAAAAGTGACAATAATAATTAGTGACAACTATTTTTATGTCTCCGTCACTGCTCTAGACATTTTATTTGATCCCTGGAAAGAAAATGGGTGAAAAATGCTTTCTCAATTTCTTTCACGTGTGAGAAAGTAGAATCTCAGAAACTAGAATTGGCTAATTTGCTCATCAGTGAACAGCTTGAAATGTGAAGATATTTGTTAGTTAGATTTCAAAGCCACTCGATCACCAAAGATTCCCTGTCACCTTGGAAAAAAGTTAGGTCATAACCTGGTAAAAGGGAAGTGATTTGAATGAAACCTGTCCTATACCTGAACCTTCAAGGTGCACAGGGGTCAAGGTGGAAGCCCAAAGACCTGGGACGTGTCTGTCTATGGTTTTCTGGTTCTGTCTCAACACCCCTCCCCCTATTCCCCTTACTATTCTGTTCACCATCTCACAGACAACCCAGGGGATGGTTTCAGAATTTTCACCAGGGCATTGCCGCTCAGTGACCCTTGGGAAGCAATGAAGAGCTGCTGTCTGGTATTATTTCTTTAACGTGCTATGAGCATTTTGCAGGGTGAGGGGTTGGAGACGAGGGCCCTGGCCAGAGACCTGCACCTTCCTGTTGGAGCAGCTTCCCGGGGTTGCCCAGCCGAGGGTGAGGATGGCGTTGAAAATCATTTCTGCTTAGTGAAGTGCTGAGAAGGGGCCGCTCTGCCTCTGTCTTCCCTCTCCGGTTGGTCCAGTTGTGCCCGATCCCAGGCTAAGTGTTCCCATCTGTGTTATTCTATTAACCGGAGGGGAAGGAATTAGTGCATGAACTTGTCACATCTTGTGACCTGTTGCACACGGAGATGGGCAGTAGTGGCGGGAGAAACAGCATTCTTTTTCACAGCGCTTTTCAGAGTTGAGGAATACAGGCAGAGCCGTGCTGACTCCGTGAGAAGTACCAGCACCGTCCCCCAAATCAGACGGGGCCTCTCTGCACCTTCTGCAGAGCTGAGGGGAGAGGGTGGCAGAACCTCAAAGGAAACTTCCCCTCCCTGCCAAGTTCCAGATGGAAGACCTTGCCACGGAAACACTCGCTGGAGACGCTTTGCTGCCACACAGCTGCCAAGCCAAGGGGCCTCTGGTGGGGCTTCTCATGTCCTTTCTCACGGGGAAACACGAGGCAGAGAGGGTGGCAAGGGCCTCAAAGAGCAGGTCTCCCTGGAAGAGCCCCGGGACCAGGTCCTGGATGAACAGTCCCAAGAGGTCCTGACGCTGAGATGCTGGGGGTTGTGACTCGCTCCTCACACTCAGATGGTGCACATGACGTGACAACACGGGGAAGGTGTCTTTGATCCGTGCTCCTTTTTATAAGGTGTTTATGGGAATCCAAGCCTGACTAAGTGTTGGATGCAGATTTAGAGCAAGAACACACTCGGATGTGAAGTGCTACAGAGAACTGGGCTCCATCTACAGCTCGCCTGATGGCGCCAGCTTGTACCAGTTTGCCTTGGCAGAAACTCAGGATATGAGCGAAAGACCAAAATTAAAAAAAGAAAGAAAGAAAAGAATAAATAAGTTTTTCTTTTCAAATCCAGCTAGATTATACGCCCTGCAACTGGCACAGGGTAACAGTGATCACAGGGTCCCTCTACAGGGTCAGCAGAGCACCTATCCCATGGGTGAGCTAGTTGAGGCTGAGAGAGGGCTCTCTAGGCCCCCCAAGATGGTTTGCCCAGAAGGGGCTGCCTGCCAACTCGGACTGCCACCAAGAAACATTGTCTGCTTCCTACTTCCCATGTCCTCTCAAAAAAGAAACACTTTGCTACATGAAGACAAACATCGATTCCAGGATCTCACAGTCCCTGCCTATGTCATGACCTCCAGAAATAATTTCCATCAGCAAGTATTCAAATAGGCTTTTTTTTCTCCTAGATTTCCTCTGTTTTTAGAATTTTACGGCACAGGCAGGGAGCTACTTGTTTTTGCCTCTACCTTCTGTAGCTATGTTGCAAACTGGAAAATCAGGGGCAAGGCCGAGGAGTCCTAATCCCGCAAGCATCCTCCCCACAGCACAGAGACACGCATGGCGCAGGGGCTTCACCTGGGAACACTTTCCTCCTAGCCCTGAGTCCACAGATAGCTGTTAATTCAGCCTAAACCTCTATGCTTCAACTTGAACCCTCCTGCTGAGGGGATAGATTGGATCCTGACCCTAATGATGGTAAGAATGAAACAAGCTAGGAGACCCTGCCTTACATCCTTTTCTCAAACATAATGTCCTCATAACAGAGCTTCCCTAGACTTTAGATAAGCAAGGACTCCAGGAGGAAATGATTGGAGGTGGTGGGTACATTTACACATCGTGGTGATGGTTCCAGGGGTGTATACTTATCTTCAAACTCATCAAATTGTATACAATCACAACCTTTTTGTGTCAATTGTACCTCAGTAGAACGGTTTAGAAAATAAATATTAATTGTGGTGTGTCATCCCAGCACTTTGGGAGGCTGAGGTGGTGGGATTGCTCGAGCTGCAGTTTGCAGTGAGCTATAATGATGCCACTATACTCTTGCCTGAGCAACAGAGCAAGAGCTTTTGTTCAACAAAAAAGACAGAGAGAGAGAGAGAGAGAGAAATAAAGTATCAATTCATAAAACATTTATCCAACATGCTTTTTACAAAATACTGTTTTGTCATTGGTAATGTAAAAGTGGTAATGTACAACGATTATGATGGTATCATAGGAATTAAAGACTCATAATGAACAAATATTTTCAGTTGATGTAATAAGATATTAGATACCTCTCTGACCCCAAACATAACTCAGGGCTATACATACATTAGAAAACTTTACATCTTTTATGTTTACCTGGATGGAGTGGAAACACATTCTTTTTAGTAAAGTATCTCAAGAATGGAAAAAAAAAAAAATATCCAGTGTAGTCAACACTAATATGAAACCACTATATAGAAATTGCACGGCCACAAGAATGATAAACACAAATATAGTTTAGGGAAGGGGGGAAAAAGAGGGAGATGGGGGCAGGACGATTGGAGGGAGGAAGGCAGGCAATTGGTAGGATCTCATCTAATGTGCACATGTGAGGGTGTTCAGCACGCCCCCTGGGTGAAGGGCCCAACTACAACTTGGACTTTACCTTGGAAGTGAGACCAATGTAACCTAAAAATGGTACCCTCATATTAAGCTAGCATTTAAAAAATAAATATATAATACAGAATTTAATCAACTGCACAAAATAGACGCTGTTGTTATTCACATTTTGCTGATGAAGAGACTGAACTCTTCTAAGAGGCTGGGTAACGTGCTCACAATTCTCCTACTAGTAGCTGCAGCTGCTCTGATGCTCACTCACAACAATTGTCCAACTCAAGAGCACCTGCTCCTCAAATGCTCTTGCAGGTCACAAGAGCAACTGGTGAAGCAACAGTGAATCTATCCGGGACATAGAAAGAAAATTCCAGCAATGACTTCTGACCCTGTGTTTTCCTTTATTTGTTATGTGGTCCCCACAAGGCCATGGTCCCATCTCCAGCTCTCTCACCTGAGCCCCTTACTGCCTCAACTGTTCACCTGCCCCCATGAGGCCACAGGCACCAGGAAGCCAGTAGATCCAAATCTAGACTGATTATATTTTCCCACTAAATTTTCCTTTTCTGCTAGATTTTCTGGTCAAGCAGAATATCTGGCTTTCTCCTTGAAAAGCTAGACAGAGGTTACCAGCACTGGAAATATCTTTCCCACTTAAAACTGAAATAATCACTCACGTTTTTATTCATTTCGAGTCCTTTTCACTGACTAGAATATAAACTCCTTGAGGATAAGGACTAGGACTCATTTATCGCAGTAACCCCACTTAGTACAATACCTTTCATTGTTACGATGGTTGGATTATTAAACGAATCTCTGCTTCCACTCTCACTTCCTCTGTGTCAGATTTCTTCCTTAATGACTGTTCATTCTTCTCAATGTTGATTTAACACCTACTATGTGCCAGGTATTTTTCTAGGTCTTGGGAATACAAAGGTATCCAAGAAAACAAGACACCTTAAGGAGTTCGGAGAAGACAAAGAGATCTTTTAAAATCTTAGTTGAAACCTCCAAGGGCCTCTCATTGTAAGTAAAAAGAACATCTGAACTCCTTCCTATCTGGCCCGTAAGATGTCCCCCAACCTTTCTTGCGCCTTCCACTTCAAGCCACCTTTTCCCTGCACGAATATTGGCAAACTATGCTGGCCGCCTTTGGTCCTTTCTTTGCCCTTGAACCTGCTAAGCTCATCCTCCACTTTGGACTTTGGCAGTAGCTGATTCTCATTCTCTGAAGTCATCCTTTCTGCTCTTGACCTGCCTGGATCTGATCTTGATTTACTCTCAGTGGTAATGGTTTCTCCTTAGCAAAGCCTTCCCATATGATCCAACTCAGCAGTCCTCTACTCTGTTGTTTCATCCCATTTTGATTCTTTGCATGGAGTTCATGGCTGTGTAATGTTCCTTGTTTATTTATTAGTTTGTCATCTCCCCTGCTGGAATACAAGTGTCATTCCCACGCTTGTTTACCACTATATCCCGTTACCAGCAAGGATCAGACACATTGCTGTTGCTCAGGAAACAGGAGATGAAGAACTGAATTCTCCCCAGCATCCTGGACGTAATCCTCCCTTCTCTACTCATTATATAGCAGGTTGAAGAGTAAGGGTTTTATTTAATTTTTGAGAGCTTATTTGTTACCTTTTATGTTCTATCCATTATTTCTTGGTTTTATTGCCTTGTATTCTGAGCTGTTTATTGAAGCACTGCTTATGCTGCTCAGAAATTAGCAAACATTTTGTTATCAATAAAGACTGAGTGAACAAACTGCATTATCCCTCCACAGACATTAAAATGCTAATATCTGCCTTTATTTATTGATATGAAAAGGTTATATAACATGTTATTGATTTAAAAACATTTTCTAAAATATTACTAATCAGTTCACCAAAATTATATGTGTATGTTCTGGGAGACACATTGACCATAATATGGGTGGGTATTTCCTCTGGGTTGTGGGGCTGTTGGTAATTTTAATATGTTGTTTGTAACTTTTCTATAGATTGGTATGTTTACAAAATATCAATATTTTGATACAGAATCTGAAGCTGAACTGGTTGTTGTTACATAATATTTCATTCCCTGGAAGGAAATTTTAAACAGCATTTTATTAAAAACAGTGACAGCCAAAAAACATTTGAAGAAAAACCAGAGACAAACATACAGTTTCTTGTGCTTAAAATTTCTAACACAAGACATGAGGTCCAAACTTCTTAGTGTGGTCTAAATGCCGACCCCATGGTACCATCTTTCTCTCCAAGCTCACACTCCAACATTTCCACCATTAGGATCCAAAATCCAGACATGTCTTTTTTTCTCTTTTAACTTAAATGTTTTTTAAAATTTCAGAATATTAGGGGTACATGTGTTTTGTTCACATACTTTGGTTTTATACAGAGTGAGTCAAAGTGGTAAGTGCACCCTTCACCCAAATAGTGTGCCCGGCACCCAATAGGTGTGAATTTGTCCATCTCCTCTTCCCCCCAACTTGATTTTCATTGAGATTCATTTCTATACATGCACTTTTTAGTGAGTTCAAATTGGTATTGAATACATATGTCTTTTCTCCTTTCTTGTGATGTTTCACTTAGAAGAATGGTTTCCAGTTCCATCTAGGTTGTCATAAAAGATACTAGATGACGTTTTTCTTTCTTTCTTTTTTTTAATGGCTGAGTTGCAGTTCTCTAAGACAGACATGCTTCACCATGCCCTCATCATTTCCATTTTCATAGTTGCCTCCTTTGCCAACAATGCCCTTCTCCATCTTGCCTCTCGGGGACATAGGACAGGATTGAGCTTCACACTCCTCCCTCTCTGACACCTTTCTTTGACCAGTGTCTGTGTCAAAGTCCTATTTTTCTCTTCACATGCATACTTGAATGTGAACTTTATACCTGTTCATACATATGTACATACTATCTCACGGCAGGTACTAGTTCCTGACAGTTAAACTCTGCCTAATAATTGCAGAAAACATTCTTGGCCTGAATTCTTCTCCACTACAACTTTGCAAATAACCATCATCACCTCCGTTTAACAGCCAGAACAATTTACACGAGTTTCTCAGTCTCACCCAGTTAGTCATTGGTAGCACCAGGATTTAGCTGCAGCCAGTTCAGCTCCAGATTCTGGGCTCTTATTCACTATCCTCTTCTGTCCCACCTGTCATAGCCTCAGAACACTATGGGTCTTTATTTAGCATTATGAACTATAGATGCACAAAAGCATAAAGTTTCTCTCTGGAAGGATGCTTCATCCTAAGTATAAAAAATAGAGTTTAACACTGATACATCACCAACTTTTTGTAATCGAAGTTATTTGTCTTTTAGTGTAATTGCCAACATTTCCTCTGAAGGAAAACCCTTTGGAGATGCACCTTCCATGTTATGTCTCGGGATAGAAGGCCCCAATCCTGATACCTTGTTTCTGTTTAACACTTTAGTTAACACCTTAGAGGTACACAGGATAGCACAGTCTGTTAATGAAATGTAAAAGTAAAATTAGATAATCAAGAATACAGAACGTCGTTCATTCAACGAAGTAGGGAGCTCTGGATTCGAAACATCTGGGATCAAATGCTCACGTCACCTCATTCACTGTGGGGCCTTGGACAACTGTTTTTCTTTTTTAAGTCTTCCTTGCTGTATAAAATGGAAATGTCAATAGCACCTTCCCTACAGCGTTAGTTTAAGGATGCAGTGAGATAAGGTAGTCTAAAGACTTAATATGGTGTGGAGCATAGTAAGTGCTCAATCAAGTGGGAAATTAAAAAAAATAGCTATTGTGATCACTATTTTCCATTCTAGGGGCCATATCACGTTGGGAAGAGTAGAGGCCAGTGGAAGCACTCAGAAGATTAACTTCTTCCTGGCCCCAGAGGTAAGTGGAGGTAATGAAAATAAATGAACTTTCCTCATCAGTTTTACACGGATGTACATTATAAGACTAACGAATCCTTTACATTTGCCTCTTCTTACACTATAATTCCCCTGTGTTTTTATTGTAACAGAGTTTCAGCCTCCCTTTTTTCTTCTTTTTCCAGTAACACTCGTCTGCAATTCTAGCTCAGCATACACCCCAGCCACAAAGTGAGGGGTAAATAGGTGAGCACTCTGACCATGAAACCAGTAAAGGGGATGTGGATAAAATCCCCGTGCTGCCACATGTAGAACTTTCTCTCCTTCCACCGACTTTGACCTACTTCCAGACCACTATACCAACCAAGAGGAGACTGGCAATATCCCAAGTCTAACAGGGTCCTAGAGTGGGAGCCCAAACTGTGTACATCCTGAATATTCAGACATGTCCGGGAATGCCTGGAGGGTCAGCCAGGCAGGCAGGATATGAGCCAAGAGCCTCATGGGTGGGATTCCAACCTATCTGATGATTCTCTCCCCTATCTGGCCCACAGCCTTGCTGGTGCAACTATAGTATTCTATTGCAGGGTTAAACTTGCCTGTTGGTTCTTTACTGACTGCTAAATGCACTGAGGTCTTAAAGGATGTCTACTTATTAGTATAGACACTAACTAGTGTGGTAGAGTAGTGTTCACCCAACACTCAGTGGAGGTCCTGACCCACAGGATACACATGATAAATACACATGGAATAAATGGGCAAATGATTGACAGGGAGCAGGAAAAAGGTGTTTGATCCAAGGAAAATTGTTGTCTTTATAAAGGAGAGTCCCTTTGGAATGACACAAGTGCAGTAAGTTATTCCAATGGCATTTTGGCTACATCTGACCCTAATATACTGTACGAAACTATTTCAGGTGAAAAAAATGTCTATGAATTTCTGTAATTAAAGACAACATGGAACAACCTGGCATTGGGTCTATTTCCTAGTAGCACATAAAAATGAGGCTTGGGTGAGTTCTCTCATTAGTTGCATGACTGACCACTCAAGGGCACTGAAGAACAGAAATCAGGACCATTCACTGAGCCACGTCAGAGGGACACATGCCTGAAGTGACCCGGAAACCCACGTAGCTAGAGACTAAGGAGGACTCCCCCACACAAAGGGTCCCAGGAGAAGGGAGGTGGAAAGGGGTTCTGTGATGACAAGGAGTTTTAAAAACATCAGTTGTGCTATGTACTTGCTCTGTGACCTTGGACACAAGGCTCAGTTTCTTCATCAGTACCCACCTTCGATTCATAATTTACCATAAGATAAAATTATATTATATATGCAAATTGTTCCACCTAGTTGCTAAGGTGAGATAATTATAGAAGATACGATGGTGATGAAGATAATGGTAGGAGGATCCAGAGCCGAGCGTGTGTAAAGAGTCTTAGAAATACTCCATCCTGACCAGGGTAGGAAAGTCTTGGGCAGGGTTAATCCCAACTCTGGTATGTGGATAATGAGCCGGGCAAGGGCTTTCGTATAATGATTCTTATAATCTGAGGGTGTTTTTAGATGATTGCAGGCAGGAGAAAAGATAAGCAGTGCACCTTGAGGGCTTAACTGGATGTACTTAGCAAGTGCCTACCCGCCAATAAGAGAGACAACTCATTCATTCCTTGGCAGCAATGCAAAGCCCTGATGGGACCCTGGTGCAAGACGTGACTGGGTACCCTCACATGTCACTTCTAGTGTGGGTGAGGTGAATGACATTCTCCAACAGTCTGCGCAGAGGTATTGGAGCGATGTTAAGTAGGACCATGACTTGAAAGGCAGTTTCCTAGAGCTGCCTGTGAAGTTAAACGGATATTACCAAGAATTTACTTCTCAGGTGGGAACCTAGAGAGTTCATGAGTCTCTCATGATTTTCTTCTTATTTCTAGAAGAGAAATTTAAGACTTTTCTAGAAAAGCTTGGATATTTACATGCGAGAACGCATCTGTAGCGCTGAGTCCAGAATGTTGCCAGAAGAGTGACCCGCTGGTAAGACCGGATAGAGAAATAATTTTATATCCTTATGGAAACCACATCCTTAAGCAAATGAGATTCCTGTTGGTAATTCAGAAAGGAAAAAAACCTCGCTGGAGATGAGTATTCATTTCCTAGGTACGAATGTACATGTTTGAAATAGTCTTCTCCTATTAACCAAGCTTTATCTATCCTTATTTATTTTTGTCCATTTGATGCGTCAGGTTCAGAGTCATCTGTGTATAAATATCTCATACAAAAATTTCCCTTTGAATTTCCAAAAGATTGATTTACATATCCATTTAGTTCTCTGTTATTGGGAATTGCAAAGTATATTGTAGTTATGTATCCGTAATGGAATTTAACTCCAAATAAATTAACTCCTGTCTTGTTTGCCTCTCTTGGTTCTACTCTATCTGATATTAACACTGACACATCTATTGTTCTTATTTGCATTTTCTCCGGACATGTTTTCTAGATATTTTATGTTGAAACTTTCTGAGACACATCAAAAAATTGTTTTTCTCCGAGACGTGTATTTTTGTTTTTAACCTGAACTGACAGTTCCTAGATATTAAAGGAGGGCATTACGATAATTTACATGGAATATTGTAAGAGACACATTTGTACTTCCTTCTGTGATCTTATTTTATGTTTTCTGTTTTTTATGCTTTCCGACCATTTCCTCTATTTCCTGTCTTTTGCTAGATGAACTCTGCTTTGATTTTTTTTTTTAATCCCCTGCAGTAATTTGGGAGGAATCATCCTGTTTTTTTATTTGTACTAAAATCTTCAAAATAACATACTTGATCCTATATTCCTCTAATTATCAAGGTCAAGAAGAAACAATAGCTTTTGACTCTGTCCTATTTTAGTTGAAAAATTAGCACTTTTTTTTTTTTTTACTTCTTCTTCTTCCTCCTCTTTCCAGTATTTCACGGGCAACATGCAGTTCTGGCTAACAGTCATTGTCTCGCATAGTATTTTATATTTGATAATTTTTTTAACAATTTTTTTTTTTTGCAGTTTTTGGCCAGGGCTGGGTTTGAACCCGCCACCTCCAGCATATGGGACCGGCACCCTACCCCTTTGAGCCACAGGCGCTGCCCAGTATTTTATCTTTGAATGATATTTATCTTGAAGTTTAGAAAATCCTCCCGCTCATTTCTTGTAGAAGCATTCTTGCCCTTGCTCTCATCGATTTCCTCTGCATTGTTTTTATTTATTTTTCTTTCCCATTATCTTTGCAGAAGCATGTGATGCAGGTTGTTCTCCCCAGGCTGGTGTCCTGCGGGTTCTTCTCTGGGCCCTTCTTGCTTGCGACCCTGTAGTCTCTAGGTGCCCTTGAATACGTTCACGTGAGCGTCCATCACCACTGTGCTCGTGGCCATTGAGTCTCGATCCTCACACCAGCTTCCTCTCCCGACTGCATTATTTGTATCACCAACTCCCTACTGGGTATCTTCTTTAACACATCGGTGATGTGCGCAGAAACATCTTCAGAAACACAGATGTCTGACATTTTACTGTCTCTCTAATTCGGGGAACTATGGTGTGGAGACCTAACCAACAGTGAGGACCTGCTATAAGCTTGGCATTGCTAGAGGTGACATTGCACCACTCAGTTCCCATTTTCCCAATCTGGTATAAAGACTCTCAGGTGCCCGAAGTGGGGAAACAGAGCTTTAGGAAAGTCACAAAATTTATCCAAGACTCAGTCTGCGTTTCGGAAGACTTTCCCTTTCATCCACACCAAAACGTTCCTTCATTGTTTTTTCTGATTTCCTTTACCTTTGTGTCCTGATTTCCTTTAAGAGTCAGAGCAGTCTCTTCCTGGGGACTCTCATCCTGTGGGTCATCCCTCCTTCCAGAGGCTATTTCCAAGTTTGCTTCTACAAGCAGAAACTGTGCTGAAGGAATGGCTGCATCTCCTACAACCGGTGAGGAGGCCAGCTCCACTCTCCTAGGCCCCCAAATCCTGTTGCCTGGATCGTAAGGTGAATGGGAGAGACCTGCTCTCAGGGTGACACCCTGTCCTCATCACAGAGCTTCACAGGCATCCAGAGCTGTTTTTCTTCTACTCCTTCCTATTTACTTCAGAAAGTGGATGGAACCAGAACAGTACAGAATTTCGTAAAAATAGACTACGGCCTTTGAAATGCTGTGTGGAAGCTTCTGCTTTGGTTTGAGTTCTGGTGGCTTCTTCCAGTGGCCTTACTTGTCTCCAGCCAGTTTTCTTGTCTCCGACACTTCAGCCCAGTCTGAGATAGCAGCCCATTAGCATTTCCAGCTAAAGGAGATTTCAAGTTTCCATGTAAAGGAAATGTAGGAGTGGAACGCCACTCTACCTATACTCCGGGTGGCACAACGTGCCCACATTCCTGAGGTCCCCCTCTGCAGACCAAGGCAAACAGATGGTCCTTTGAATGTCTCTAACGCTCTTATTTTTTTTCCTTATAATGCCAAATGCAATATTTTTTTTTGAAAATTCTACACCAGAAGTTTCCCAGCTGAGAAAACAGGCTTGTGAAAAATGGTTTCAGAAAATGAAACAAACCATGCAAAAGTTCTTCGGGGTGTGTTTGAAAAGAACATCTGGACGCGGGCTGCTCAGTCACCTCCTTTCCCCTCCCCCTTTTTCGCACAGCTGTTTGAAAGAGTCCTGAGGACAGGGAGGCAGGTCAGCGAGCTGAATTGCACCCCCCCATCCCTTTTGCACCTATGCAAAAAAAAAAAATCTAACTCCCATGTGTGTTTAATAAGTGTGCACAAATATAGGAAAAAAATTATCTCGATTCCTGTTGACTCTCTGCAACAACTCCAAAGGAAAATAAACGCTGGATTTTAAAATTTCTCAAAGAAAAATTATGGTCCTAATAAAAGGTTGCTTTCAAGTTGAATTTTTTTTTTTTATATCCAGCCCTGAACAAACCACTCATTCCTCTTCATTTCTTAAGAACGAAGGATTATGACGTCACACTTTGCCCAAATGGAGGGAAATCCAGTTGCCAAGGTTTTGCCTTTTAACTTATAATTGAGAAGCAAACAGTTCTGTATGTTCTTACTTGAATTTCCCTTTGCATCTGTTTATTACAAACCCCTTCCATAACCACCCCTCAAACTCGTACATCAGAGGGAGGCATCTGCTCGTAAGTTACTTTGGAAAAGAACAAGTTGACACTTAGTAGAGCCTCAGATTATGAGTGTCACAGTGAATTCAGCAAACATGAAATAATTACCTCACATCAGAAGAATGTGTAGGCACATCCTTGGGAAGACAGGATAGATGGTTGCACATAAAAGGAGGCCAACTGGTCTACTCCACACCATCAGGGTCCAAAGTGGGCCTGAGAGGAGACTCAGTACTTCACACAGTAGGGCTGATTACTTGTTTCAAGTATTTAGCTTCTCAGGTTTTCTGGGGTAGGAAAGGAGGCTGTTTCTCTCCTGGACATTGGTCCATCAACCATGCACAGTGCATAGCTTCCGCCCATTCGATGGATGAATGACAGTGAACAACCAAAAGCAATTCCTCACATAGATTTTCCAATAACTAGAGAAAACTCCCCTATGAAGAAATGGCTACTACTCACAAGGAAAGGTTGAGAAGTGCAAGGAACAGAAATCCTGGATTAGA
Organism: Otolemur garnettii; assembly: GCF_000181295.1. Lineage (NCBI taxonomy): Eukaryota > Metazoa > Chordata > Mammalia > Primates > Galagidae > Otolemur > Otolemur garnettii. The sequence goes on along the minus strand of NW_003852418.1, from coordinate 2,670,057 downwards.
TAAATTCTGAGGCCTGCTCACGTTTTAGAGTCTGAAATTCTAAGTCCTCCTTCTAAACTGCTTGCAGGAAGATTTCTGTCCACATGCCTGAACTGTCTGTCAGCGATTCTTCCTCCACGTGGCCCCATGCAATCCTCACAGCTATGCCTTAGCTCTTACTAGGACCCCTGCAGAAACAGTCTTTGAACTTGACCTGCCTCAGAGCTGCACCTCTACCCAGCTCTTCCAAGCTGGTTTTATATCACTTTACTGAGTCCCTGCTCTGGGCCAAGCACCGTGTTCAGCAGTGAACACAGGCTGAGGTGCTATCAGACTGCATGGTAAAGACACCTGGCACAGGACAGCAGCGAAGTCTTCCTTGAAGAAGCAAAGGAAAAGGGTTTTCTAGTATGACAGAAAATCATAAGCGGTATCATCAAGGTGAAAGAGCATGGAAGAATGGGGTTACTATAAAAAGCCGTGCCTGGAGAGTAGAGAATAAGAGAGAGGATTGTACGGTGGGATGAAGAGAGCAGAGGCCACCAAGGGGAGCCCATGTAAGTCACATAAAAGCATTTGAAGGTTATTACAGTCCAACCCATATGGATTACCTGAGAACCCAGACTTGCCGTTCATTCCTCAGGCCGTTGCCCCTGCCAGATAGAGCTCTCTTTCTAATTTCTCTTTTTAATATGTTCTCATCCCTCAAAATAAACCCCAATTACTTTTTTCTTGAGAAAGCCTTTGAGGATTTTCCTAGGTGGGCACAGCTTGTCTCCTGAGGTGTTTGTGCCTCTTGGACCATTTCCAAATTCTGCATCCTGCATTTGCTGGCTGGACTTGTGCAGTTCCACGTGTGGAGCCTGGGTTTCATGGCAGAGGGGCTACCCCTGTCCCTTCCTCCACCCGCTTCCAACACAGTAAGTTTTGCTGATGGATTGTGCTGAGCAGGCTGATCAGAAGAGAGCATGGGTCAGAAGGAGCATGGGTCGCATGTGGGGCCTCAACGCTGTCCTCTGCTCAACGGCCAATCTCAGGCAAGTCATTTAACATCTGCAAGTCCCATTTTGTTCACCTGTAAAAGGGAGGTCATGGTAGTGCCTACGTTATAGGACTTAAATAAGTACTAAAAAAAAGACTTGGGGGCTGTGCCTGTGGCTCAAAGGAGCAGGGTGCTGGCCTCATATGCCGGAGGTGGCAGGTTCAAATCCAGCCCCAGCCAAAAAAAAAAGACATGTGAATAACTTAGCTGAGTGTTTAAAAATGTTAGTTGCTGTTAAAAAATCCTGAGCAGGCTCGGCGCCTGTGGCTCAAGCAGCTAAGGCGCTAGCCACATACACCTAAGGTGGCGGGTTCAAATCCCCAGCCCCAGCCCGCCAAACAACAATGATGGCTGCAACCAAAAAATGGCCAGGCATTGTGGCGGGTGCCTGTAGTCCCAGCTACTTGGGAGACTGAGGCAGAAGACTCGCTTGAGCCCAGGAGTTGGAGGTTGCTGTGAGCGTGATGCCATGGCAATTTACCCAGGGGGATAGCTTGAGGCTCCGTCTCAAAAAAAAAAAAAAAAAATTCCTGAGCAATGGTTAGAGCAAGTGTCTCTGAATTATGACACCAGCTAAGGCAAAGTCTTCAAAAGATTTTGCACATCATACATCTAACTCTAGAAAAAACTTTATCCTCCACCATCCTATGATAATGCAATTTGGGTAAAATCATGAAAGAGAAAAAGAATGATTATAGATTTTTGATTCCTTGTATACACATACACATGTCAAAGTCGAGCTGAGAGGGAACAGTGTGATATTAATGAATCCCATGAGGGTGAAGGATGCTTGAGGGATGGTGAGAAGATGCTCCTTCCCAGAGCCCCCATTCTGCCTCCTGATCTCTGTTCCCTGTCTGCACCTGACAATGAATATTTCTCAGTCCTTGTTTGGCCCTCATTAGTTTATTCCCCATTCAATCTCTCTCACTGGGGGTAACTAAGCCGACCATAGTGATAATGTAATTGACTATCCAAACCAAGACACTTAGGAGAAGGAAAGGGTGCTCTATTAAATGTTGGACTGAGATCACCAGCATCCAACAGACAGCCACTGGCAACTCAAGCGGTGTGGTCATCCAGGTTAGAAGCAGGCACCTTGCTGACTTGGGTCACACAGCTTTCAGCACCATTCAAGTTCCTTCAGCTCCCAGCTAAAGAGGAGTCCGGGCTCTTTCTGATCCAATTTATTTTTAATTATATCAGATCATTTTAAACTCAGTGTTGCACACAGGTTTCCTGGAAGGCCGTGTCAATATATTGTGAACCATCTGGGTCTCTCGGTATCAGGACGTTAGATTATAATGAGCAGTTTCCATCCCACATCTTTACAGTCATGTAGATAAACCGATTGGTTTCGATTCAGGGAAGTTAACTGCCAGCTTCAATTAGCCAGGCTTCTTTAATATATTCTTTTCCTAACATAGTAGGCAACTTCAATAAATTATTATTTATAGAGTACTTATTAAAATGCTACAGGGAAATCATTCCTGGAAACCTCTCGCTGTGTAACTGTAAATGATCAAGCCCTCACTTACTGATTGAGTGTCTGAGGACTTAAGTCAGATCCAGGATCACAGCAACTCATGCCTAAGGGAGACCTCAGATAGTATCCAGGGCAGGCCCCTATTCCACCCCCAAACCACTTCCACAACATCTCTGCCATGTAGAGATCCAGGGATGTTGGAGGTACTCATGATGAAGGGACTCATTTCTACCCAAAGCAACTTTTTCTTTGCTAAATGGCTTTGTCAGATAAAAACCAGCTCCTGGTTTAAAATGGAAATCTGTATTTCCCTAAGTGCCATGCATCGAGCCCCATTCTCTAAAACGAATTTTGTTTTTTGATAAAATTAATCTCTTTCAGCCCTTTGCTGCTCTTGCTCCATGCAAGATGGTGAAGACCTGCATCATTTGAGCTGGTTGGACGCAAGCATGGCCCCCAAAGTGACCCACAGTCAGGCAAAGTGCCACGGCTGAGGATAAAGTACTGGAGTTTGAATCTTGGCACCACCTATGAAAAGACAAGGCATTTAACCTCTCAGAGCCTCAGTCTTCTCATCTGTTCAATGGGAACATTACTGATACCTATGCTGGGGCATGTTTGAAAGATTATAGGAGTCAGTCTCGGCAAAGTGTTCAGAACAGTGTCTCGTGGCACATGGTAAATGCCGCACAGCTATCACTACTTAGCAAATAGGATCTGGACATGGTCCCCCTATAGTAAGATCGGTTGTCACTGGGCTTAGATTAGTTCTGTGCACTGCATTGCCCCAAAATGCAGCCTCCTGAAAATAATCCACCAGGCATTCCTCGTCCTTTGGTTGAAATGTCTGACTTACTTTCAAAAGGGAACACATTCTTGTAATTAAGAGTCAGAGCCTAGGAAATTATACTCACCTCTGGATAGACATTAAATTCATTGGATTGGTTAGTTTTCCATAGCAATGAAATAAGAATTCTTGAAGGCTCACAAATGGATATTTTCTTAAAGCTCCTTAGAGAATTCTAACGTGTAGCTAGCTTAAAATAAGAAACTTCAAAATGGGTCTTGGTGGGTCAGAATCTGAGCTCCCTTGATTACTGGCCGCACAACTTCAGGAAAGGTGTTTTTTTTTCGTCATTAACCTCTTCAGGCCTCAGTTTCCAGAGCTGTAGAATGGAGGTAACAATGGTAAGTTTCTTTATCATAAAACTTCTTTGATATTTAAACGGAGCAGCATAGATGGATGACAGAGTATGCATTAGGCATTAGTCCTCGGTCCCTCATTCTCAACGGCGCCTTGCATCCTTACTCCATCTCCATCTGTCCCTTTGCCTCAACCTGTCAGCAGGTAGCAAAGGGTCCTGAGCACTGTCACAAGGAGAGGTGCGACCCTCAGGCCTCCCCACTAGGACCTATCAAGAAATCCATAACTAATCCGCATACATTTCAGGCTAATGGTGGCCCAGTTTTCCTTCCTGAAAATTAAAAATGGTTTAGATGTACAGATCTTGGGGGGAAGACGTGAGTCTCCAGTGGCAGAGCACTTAGGAGAGAGGAAAACAAACTGGCCAACCTGGGCAGGGGTTTCTATCAGCTCTGGAACCATCTGGCTGAGATCAGTCACTTGAGAATGTGCTCCAGAGCTGGCAGAGATCCTCTGAAGACCTGCTCCTCCGACCAGCAGCACCTCCTACTAACTCACCAGAAGGACAGAATCACGAGCCTTACCTAGACTCCCCAAGTCAGAAGGTGAATGTTAACAAGATCTCCAGGTGGTCTGTTTGCCGTGTAGTTCTGCAAACATCATTCTTCATCGGTTTCAGAGGGAAGCCACCCCCTCCCAAGTTCACAAAACTTTCCAGAAATAACTTTCTGCTTGCTGTCCCCTGGATGCTTAATACTCACACAATCTTTTGAATTAAGGCCCTCTGAATTACCACTTTTCCCCCACTCTGCCCCATCCTAAGCCTCTGGCCCAGCATTTATATAGATGCATCATTTTCTGATTTGGGGTTTTCACCTGGTTCCTGGCCCTTGTTGGGCCATAGCACCTGATTTGTCTAAAAGGGGACCTCAGGATCAGTGTCCTACCGTAGTCTCAGAAAGAAAGATGTTGACAAATGCGACTGTGGTCACTGGTTAATATTCCCTTCCTCTGATTTTCCATTTTGGGGCCCATGATCCTTTGGGGATCAGGGGATACGAAGCCTGAATTAAGATAGCAACAGAGAAAAGTTAGGCCTCATGCTAAAGGCGTTTGCTGAACAAAGAAAGACCCTAAAGCCAAGTCAGAAAATAGTTTGCTCCCCAAATCATTCAACTTTACATTGTCATTACATACAAGAAATTCTTGAGCACAATGGATTTTAAATAGCTAGAGAAAAGGTGAAGGGAGGTCAGCAAATTAACCCAGAATGAGGCAGAGCATGGTGGTTCATGCCTATAATCCCAGCACTCTCAGAGCCAAGGCGGGTGGCTTTCCTGAGCTCAGGAGTTGGAGACCAGCCTGAGCAAAGGCAAGACTCCCTTCTCTGAAAATAGCCAGGTGTTGTGGCAGGTGCCTGCAGTCTCAGCTACTTGGGAGGCTGAGGTTTGAGGATCACTTGAGCCCAAGAGTTTGAGGTTGCTGTGAGATATGACACCACTGCACTCTACTCAGGGCAACAGAGTGAGACTCTGTCTCAAAAAAAAAAAAAAAAACCAAAACGAAACAAAATAAAATAAAAAGCCTGGAATGAGTCCTGGCCCCCAAGATACAGCTGTTGTATGAGCCACACGTGCACACGAACACACACTTAACCTATTGAGCTTCTATCATTATGCAAGACAATGTGGATCCAAAGAGACGGACAACAGGGGTTTCTGTTCTGACCTATCACCTCCAGCCCTCTAGACCTTGTGTAGCTTATACATTGAAGGGGAAGCAGGTCTGAATCAAATCACCACAAAAATACGTGTTCTATCTTAACAGTAACAAGACGTGTTCTAACACATGTGCTATGAGAACATAAAAGGGAGATGAACATATTCAGGAAGGTTTCCCCGAAGAGGCAGCAGAATGGAAGGGCGAGCAGGTTAGCCAGGCCCAGGTGGGAGAGGCGGGAGGCAGGCCCAGCCGGTGCCCTGTGACCGGGGGGATTCATGCCCTTCTGAGGAACTGAGACAAGTCTGGTGTGAGTGGAGGCCAGAGAAGGGGTGTGGGCAGGGGCTGCCACGCCGAGGCTGGGACAGTGGGGAAGTGTTTGGTCTTCATTCTAACGGGTCAGGGGAGCAAGGAAGGGCTCCAGCAGGGGTGCTGGGACCATGTGTTCCTGCAAGAGTGCTCTTTCTGCAGTGTCGAAACAGACCGGGGTGGGGGAGGGAAGAGGGGGGAATGGGCCTGTTAGCACTGTGTTGAGTCTCCCGAAGGGGTGACATGGCACTTGGGCTGTGAAGGAAGTGGGGCAGTGAGGAGAAAAGGGAAGTTCCAAGAATTCGGGATTAGCCTGGCGAGCGGGAGGAGAGGGGAGGAGGTGTGAAAACCACCCGCATGTGGTTCCCTGGAGTGAAACACGGAGCCCTGGACAATTACCAGATAGGGAGGCCAGGGTGGTCTTGCGTTAGGCTTTAGACACTTGAGTTGGAGGCCTTCCCTGACCTCCCAGACAGAGATGCACAGGGCTGGAGTTTGGATGTGAGTTCAAGGGTGGAGAGAGATAGTTTATAAGAATAATTTTTCGAGTAGACCTGACAAAGTGACTATGAGTTAAAATATTTACTCTGTGCCAAGGCTAAGGATCTATTAACTAATTTAATCCTTGCAGGATTCGTATGAAAAGACCAAAAGGCACAGGGCCCAAGCTCTTAACCACTATGTCACACTGCCCCCTGCTGAGCACCTACTATGTGCTGAGATCTTGGAAGAGCTTGCATCCTCTTAAGGGAGGTTTATGGATTTTTGTGTCTTGCAAACTGAGGGTAGGACTTACTGCCATTTGTCCATTAAATGACCACTTTGCACGTGTCTTTGTGCCACATCCCACTGGTACCCACATGCATAAGGACACAGGCACACCCCGTGCACAACTCTCTCACTAATCCTCTCTCTTCTATTTTTTTCTGCCACGATGATTTCTTTTTTCTTTTGGTTTTAGGTTGCCCAAGGGCAAGAAAGTTAAACAAAATGAGTTCTGCTGTGCATCCAATAGGTGACATACTCCATCAGCCTTCAGTTCAGGGTCTCAGACACACAGGAGGGGAGGGAAGCCCAGAAGTACTCTATTTCTAAGGTGAGGTAAGGCTCTTACTCATTGTAAACGGCTTTCCCCACTTATCTGAGCGTTGTTCTGAGGATGGCAAGAAGGTCACTCCTAAAACTAGCTAAGGAGCAGAAATGGACTTGTCATAGCAGGGAAAGAAAGAAAAACATTTATACAAAACCACCCCTTCCAGCATGTTCTGCTTTTGCCCAGACATTGAACATAAACATGGAAGAGTTTCACAGCTCCTGCAGAAAAGAGATTGAAAATTGAATTCAAATTTTCAAATTTGAGATTTGAAAATTGAAAATTATCTATCGTTTGCATGGAAGAAAGTATTCAACCGGTCTGAAAATATTAGCCATTCTTAGATGTTCCTTAGTAGTTTAGAAAAAATGCACTATTGGAAGATTAACAATTATTCCTCTGTGGTGTGTGTGTGAACAGAAAAATAAACACATTTTCAGTGACTCACTTTGGATTTCACTAAAATTCAGTTTTGTTCATAGTCAAGTGTGCTTTTGCTGTCTGAAATAATATAGCTCTAGTTTAAAATCCCTGCTTATCAGGTCAATGAGACTGATGGAGGGGGAGAGTTTTATTATGAAGAAGTCTCTAGCAGTTGAGGCTGTTGCTGTGGGTTTTTTTTTTTTTTTTTACTCCTATAGATGACATAAAAATGCATCTTCTTGTACTCAGTCAGACTCTCCATATGTTATAATTTTTCTTAAATTTATATCCCCCAAATATAAAGGGAAATATATCTGGAATACCCACTGTTAGACAATTCAGAACTAGGCCATACTAGTCTTAGGAACTCTCTGAGGCCATTGGCTTTTAACAAACAAATAAGAGAATACACGCACCCAAGTCCAGAGGGCAGCAAATCATTTTGAAAACAATGCTTTTCAGCAATATTATTATGATTTGCTTTTTGACTATAAGGAGCAGAATGTGCTTATTATAAATCACTAGATGATTGGGGGACATAGAAAGTGGCCCCATTGGAAGGGAGGTGGGGAGATAACAGCTAGTGGCTCTTCCAGTAGCTCCCTCATGGGATCTCAAAACAGAGATCAGTATAACGCATCCAAAAAAAAAAAAAAAGTCCTGTAATTATTCACACATTTGAATACAATGAGGGCATCAAACCCAGATAAAGAGCAACTAAGCTTAAAAAAAAAAAAAAAAAGAGCACTCTAAGAGAGTTGCACCTGAGACCATTTCCTTCAACCCTGTCTTAGATCTCATCTAATTCTGTTTTACCAATAACTTTGCACCATCTTTACAGTGGATCCTTCCAGAATATCATCTGCTCAAATATCTCCTTTCTTAGAAAAGATTTTTTAAAATGAAACCTTCCTTGATTTTATCTTCCTCCAACTCTTATTCTCTGTTCTTTCTTTAAACAGCAGCACTTCTCAAAGAGTTCCAGTACTACCATAACCATTTCTTAAACTTGTACCCCCCATTTGGCTTTCATTAAACTCACTACAAGAAATAGTCTCCTGTCAATATTGTGACAAGATACCCCGTCATTAGATTAAATGAACAAGTTTTAAGTTTTAATCTTTTTCTTCCTTCCTTCATTCATTCATCAAATTTATTTACTGAATGACTACTATGTCCCAAGTTCTTCATCAAACATCAAAGCTGCTTTACCCAAAAAACATTTAATAACCAGTTCAGCCTTCACTTTAAGGTTGATGTGGAGGGCATGTAAGAACCATTGTAGCTATCGATGCCTCTATCTGAAGTTTTCATAAAATGTGTTTCTTTTCAACTGTAGCTGTGGCAAAATACATACAACAAAATGGAACCTATTATTCCTCCCTAGAAATTGATCTATTTTCTCCTTTCAACCTGGCCACCAGGAAGCTCAATTATATTATCCATTTATATGTGTAGCAACTACATTATTCTTAAATTTAGCACACTTAGTTCTCCAAAGATTTAATGTCCTGACGCATATATTCCTAATGTTATCTCTTATATGTTAAGTGTTTTTCTTACCTCAAGTCCATTTTAGAAGGCATTGTGTAGAAGCAAGCCAGTCTTTTCTAATGTTTATTTAACAATAATTTAGGCTAGAACAAAACATCCACAAACATTTGTCCTATCTACACCAGAAGCTTTTTCTTAAGGACTTCAACATGATCTCTGAAACCTTTCTATATGGCTTTTCAGCCTTGGCTTTGAAAAAATCATCAGGTTGCCAACTACTTTAGGAATTATAAAACAAAGTTTGTCCCTAAACAGAGCAAAAGGCTCTAAGAAGGAGAAATGTATGCACAGAACATGGGATATGAAAAGGTCCCTTAGAAGGTTTGCTGGCATGAATCCCACGCTCGTGTTACCAGGATTATTTACATTAAAAATATATCTCCAACTTGACCAATAGCTCTAAGGTCAAGTTCCAACTCCTGCCTGGCAGTTCTTTAGTTTATTACCATTTGTCAGCTCAAGCTTTGGCTGTGATTTCTCTGCCTTCTGAGGCATGAAGGCAAATAGGGCAGAGTGAGGGCTGAAAATAACAACCCTAATAGGACGAGGCGGGAATATTGAGATATAGCAGTGGGAAGTGTCTGGTTGCAGACCTGATAGGCAACTTTTTGCTCACATACTGACCTTTCCATACGTAAGGAAAGACCTACCAGAAGGTGAGTAGAACTGCATCTTATTTTCTTTTCTAAGGTCTGCTTCTGGAGATGAACTTGTTTGGTCCCCTTTCCCTGTCTACCTGGAACCCTATGAGAGGACTTGCCAGCAGTAGGAACGAGGGAGGGAGAGATTTATGGGGTTTCCATTGTAATTACAGCCTTTGTTTTCACTGGGTTGCTACTCAACCTTAAGTAAACATATTATCCTAAGCCTGACATGAACACAATTCAGGAAGACATGTAAAATATAATTTTATTATTATTATTTTGTTTTAACACAATCCATAGATCTAAGTTTAAAGAGAAATTTTAGTGAATAAACAATTCCAATTTAGCTCTCTCTGGAATATCACCAGTTGAAGTAATTCTGTAAGCAACCGCATGATACAATAAAAAGATCATGGTTACCTAGAACTGGGTTTGAGGAATGCACCACTGTCTAACAACATGTAAACAGAGCTCCAGCTCCCATTCCTGTTCCTCGTCCTATTCGGAACACCTTTTGCCAAATCGTGCCCCATATTTTACTTTTAGAAGCTCTCTGGCTTCTTACTAGATTTATTTTTCCCCAGTGTTAGCCAACTTTTGAAATCTGGATTGGACAACAGGCACTGATCATCTTTTCATTTTTCAGGGCTGCATTCAGGTCTATTCTCCAGTTCATAGATTCTCCCTGCAGCTATGTCTATTACAGTGTTCAATTTGCTCATCAAGGCTTTTCTCCATTCTTTTCTATGAGTATTATCTGGTCCTTTTACAAATATGCCTATTATTCTCCTATATCATATTGTCATTGTGTTTTCTATTAAATAATTTAATCTTTAATCACACTTAGCATAGTTGTATTGTGTAGACATTTCCAGATTGTCCTATTCTTTTCTTGGAATTACTAAGTTGTGTGTATGTGTGTGTGTTTGTGTGTGTATGAGTGAGTGTATTGACTTACTGACTCTCTCTTATGAATTCATAGCATGACTCCTTGCTCTATTTTCCCTCTAGACAGCCCCACAGGGAGAGCATGTCTCTATTGGGTGATAATAAGGAGAAGGAATGAAGTATATGTAGAGGCAGCAGACCACCTAGGTGCCTCCAATTCTAAGCTAGCTGTCTCATGGAGAATGAGGTGTTTTGTTTTTTTTTGTTTTTTTTTTATTTTCTTGTATGACAATTCCTTCTGGTCAATCACATGAGTGAATTGAACAGGGAATAGAATATGGATGTTTAACTTCTTGATTAATCACCTATATTCTCTTGAGACAATAGAAGAAACAACAAATAAATGGTACCTAGACTCTCTTGGGAATTATAGTCTCAGGTTAGTTCTTAGAAGGATGATAACCGTCTGTCTCTACCATAAACTGCAGTGCTCACCAACTACAGGTGGCTCTTATTGTCATTCTTGAATTCTGTTTTCTTTTTCCACTTTGGTAAAGGCATTTTATTATTACAGACTTACCATGTTGCCCTCTGTAGACTGCTGTGATGGCCCAGCTCACAGCAACCTCAAACTCATTGGCTTAGCCTCACCCTCCTGAGTAGCTGGGTCTACAGGCGCCTGCCACAATGCCTGGCTATTTTTTGTTGTTATTGTTGTTTAGCAGGCCCAGGCTGGGTTTGAAGCTGCCAACCTTGGTATATGTGGCCAGCACTGTAACCACTGTGCCACAGGCACAAAGCCTATTATTACTTTTTAAATTTTAAATTAATATGATAGTACAAATTTTTAGGTTACATTGTCCTCACTTCCAAGGTAAAGTTCAAGTTATAGAAGAGCCCCTCACCCATGGGGGCCTGCTGAATACCCTCACATTGTGCACATTAGGTAAGATCCTGCCAATTGCCCTTTTTCCTCCCACCAGTTGCCCTCCCCTCTCCCCCATCCTGCTCCCTTTTCACCCCTCCTTATTGCTAGACTATATTTGTGCTTTATCATTTGTATGAGAGTGTAAGTGTTCATATATTGGTTTCATAGTAGTATTAAGTACATTAGATTTTTTTTTCCATTCTTGAGATATTATACTAAGAAAAATGTGTTTCAACTCCATCCAAGTAAACATAAAAGATGTAAAGTCTCCATCTTTTTATGGCTGAATAGTATTCCATAGTATATGTATACCACAATTTGTTAATCCATTCATGGGTTGATGGGTGTTTGATTTGCTTCTGTGACTTGGCAATTATGAATTGGGCTTCAATAAACATTCTGGTACAAATGTCTTTGTGATAAAATGATTTTTGTTCTTCTGAGTAGATATCTCATAATGGGATTGTAGGATTAAATGGAAGGTCAACTTTTAATTCTTTGAGAATTCTCCATACTTCTCTCCATACAGATCATGTTAGTTTCCAATCCCACCAGCAGTGTAGAAGTGAATTCTGATGAGAACAGAGGCCCAGGAAATGAAACGTGTGCACTGTAGTTTCTGTTGGTCTCCACTGTGATTGGGCAAACTTCAAGTGTGATCTTGGTTCATCCTACTATTGAAGGTGCAGGAATCTTTCCGTACGGCAGGTTTCTTGTCTTCATTTCCTTTTTGTATCCTGGAGACTGGGTGACCTACAGAACCTCCCCAGTTTTTAAATCTAAGGAGACAAAGGTTGAGAAACTCAAGTAAGCAAAGGAGCTAGAACTTGAACCCTGGTCTTGCCAGGTCCAAACTCTACATGTGCTTTCTCAGCAATGCCTATCAAAGGGGAGTGGCAGCCAAGCCGACTGGAGAAGAAGCTTTCCAAAACTGAATAATAAAGGCAGATTCATTATGCCTTTCATTTCCACCTTAAAAATCCATGTAGGCTCAGTGCCTGTGGCTCAAGCGGCTAAGGCGCCAGCCACATACACCTAAGGTGGTGGGTTCGAATCCAGCCCGGACCCGCCAAACAACAATAATGGCTGCAACCAAAAAATAGCCAGGCGTTGTGGCGGGCGCCTGTGGTCCCAGCTACTTGGGAGGCTGAGGCAGGAGACTCGCTTGAGCCCAGGAGTTGGAGGTTGCTGTGAGCAGTGAAGCCATCGCACTCTACCCAGGGGGACAGCTTGAGGCTCTGTCTCAAAAAAAAAAAAAAAAAACCATGTGAATTTAGTATTCTACTTCACAATATATTGTGTCGCTTTAAAAATGAAAGTGAGTTGGTTTTATTTATTTATTTATTGCCGTTTTTGGCCAGGGCTGGGTTTGAACCCGTCACCTCTGGCATATGGGACCAGCACCCTACCTTTTTTTTCTTTTTCTTTCTTTCTTTCTATTTTTTTTTTTTTTTTGAGGCCTTGGCTGGCTGTCCACTAAGAATCCATGCTCCCTCTCTGTTACATGGAATTTTTCTCAGAATGAGGGTACCCAATGAGGAACTTGATTTGCCAGACGCCTTACATCTAGGTGGGGTGATATGACTAAATTTTACTTGATACAATATGGCTGAAAATAACATATGCTTCTTCTGGGCTTGAATTAAAAATATATATATTAACCTTTGCAATCCCCTCTCTTTCCCCTCTTGCCCACCTGACCCCTGGATGCAAATGTCCATGGAATCTTCAGAAATCATGCAGTGAGGATGGCTGAGCCTACACTACCTGGTGAGGCTTTCTCATGGAACAGCATCTCCATATTCACCATTGCTGCCAACTGAACTTAACGAGAGCAACCTTTAAATTCCTATCAGGTTATGGCATTAAGATCTCGTAGTTTGTCTTTTCCAACAATGGGCTTTATGCCACCTTGTTCCCCATTCCAGGCTCTCTCCTGGGCTGGCTAGCCTCCCCTCTGCTCAAGTCCCACTGCTGCCTGCCTCGTTTTTTCTCTGACTGCTGTAGCAAATCCCCACAAAATGGGTTGTCTTAAAGCAACCGAAATTGATTCCCTCAAGGTTCTAGAGGCTGGAGCTCAACATCAGTTTTAATGGAGCAAAATTAAGGTGTTACTGGGGACACGCTGCCCAGAGAAGACTTCATCCCCTGCCTCCTCCAGATTCTGCTGGCTTCTGGCCTTGCTTGGCCTGTGGCCGCTTCACGCATTTACCCACCTCCATCCGCAGATTGCCATCTTTTCTGTGTGTATCAGATGCCCTCGGTCTCTCTCTTACCAAAACTCTCACGTTTAGAGTTAGGATCCACCTGGATAATACAGTATCTTCTCAGGTCAGGCTCCTTAACTAATCACATATGCCAAGACCCCATCCCTGTACGTTTACAAATTTCAGGGATTAGGAATTGATGTCTTTGGGGCATGGGGTGCTGCGATTTGGCCACTACACTGTCCAGAGGAGCTCCAGAGTCAAAGGTGATGAGAGAAAGCGCTCTGGAAGGGGGGAGGTCGTCGAGCTAAGGAATAATGAAATCGTTCATTCACTTCTTAAGAGACCATGAGAAAATATACTTGGCACACACACAAACATACACGCACAGTGAGGAGAGAGATTTAGGAACTTGGAGTGGACTCTTGAGCCATGCAAAGACCCTCCTGAAGAACCCGTCTGCAGGAGGCAGCCGCAGCCTCTATTTCCATTACTGAGCTCCCTCAGCGTGCCCACTCTCCCATGCCTACCTTAACTCAGACACTCTGCTCTGCCCTGGGACACATCAATAGAGAAGATGCCCGCGGAAGCCCTTGCTTCATGGAGCTTACATTACAGGCAGGGTAAACAGTAATGATGCACTGAATTAGTAATTAAATCATGTGTACATAAAACTAGTCCACGTGTCCCGTTTCCCATCTCCAGGCACCTCTCCTATTTTCTTGACGTCCTGAAGATTAAAAGTAGAAACCAATAAATCTCATCTGGGCGTTTCACCCTTCACCAATAAATCTCATCTAGCGTTTTCTCCATTCACCTGTTTGGCACTTGTGTTTAAAGGAGTTGGCTTTTCTTCTATGAGTATTTTTAATTTCTTTTTATTTCGTATAGGTTTTATTTTTCTTTAGCACATAGTAGGTTGATGCATAATTTCCTGTGGATTTTTAGGTTAGAAGTAATTTTCCTAGGGCCAAAATGTACTTTGTGCCAGACGGTATTTCAGTCTTGGTGTTTTCACTCATCTTTCCTTTATTATTACATTCCTTCGGCCTTCCTTTCTCCCCATTTCTCCCATTTAACCTCACACAGGGCTGCACTGGCAGCCAAGAGACAGACAGACAAGCTGTCAGTGCTGCTCCGACACCCGGCCTCTTCTGTCTGCCCCGTTCTCGGCCCAACCAGATGAAAAGATGTCACTGCAGACAAGCGTTTAACCTCCTCACCTCTCCCCTTTGCCCTCCGCCTTGTCTGAGCAGCAGAAGGGGGAGGCGGGAGCCAGAGAAGAGATTAAATCAGGTGGTTGAAAGCTAATACCGTCTCCCAGCAACTCTCAAAGTGAACCCAGGAATTTAAACTGTAATATTATCCCCCAGGAAAAAGAAGCAAGAATATGAGAAAGTCAGTGTCCTAAGGGGTTCGGTGTTGGGGTGCTCATGCAGGGCTGGTGGCACATGGGACAGTCTGGGTCCATCCAGGAGGGCAAAGAGAAGAGGGGCTCGTGCAGGCATTCCTGCACCAGGTCTGCCAGGCCTCCAGGGCTCCGGAACATTCAGAAACTCCAAACAAGTGCATGGTAAAGCTCTGCTTTGTTTTCTCGGTGCCCCGCTGAGCAATGCTGCCCACTGTGTTTCCATGGGAGGCTTTGCTGGCTAATTTTGAAAAATGAAGTGCACAGGTAAACTGGAGCTAATGGCCTCAACCCCGGGGCAGACATCTGGGGCGATGTTGACTTTGTTGCTGAGGAGCCAGCTGGCCTCTGCACCTCTCTGTCCTAAACAGCCTGCTCCCTGCAGGCCTCCAGGGGGGCTTCGGCTTCTAATGAACCAACTGTGGAGTCCCTGACGCTGCTGTTCCTGCTGCCGCCTGGACTCTTGCTGAAGCCCCGCAAATGTTTGTTTTGTGAACAAGCATGTGCTCGGTGCACCTCGAGAGGCAGCGGCTTCCCAACTGCCCTTTCCTTATCAGAGGAAAAGAGTGCCACTGTCTAGAGTCTCAATTCAGGGACACACACTTGGTAGAACTCGTGAGTTTCTTTTAATGATCAAAATGATGGGAATGAAAATAACATCCAATAGGCTAAGTCCTACTCAGGCTAGAGGACTCAGCTCAGTTCACTGTCACAACACTGGGGGACTCAAGATTTTCTTTTCATTTGGAGATTAAAAAAAAAAAAAGTGAAGTCCAGGGTATGTGACAGACTTAAAGCCACAAAATCATCCGGTGCCAAAGTGAGATGTAAGTGTGTGTCTAATTATTTACTGAGTGCCTAAGAATTGTTGTCCAGGCAGTTGACTGCCTGGATTTACTCCCAGATGTGCCAGAGACTTGCTCCGTGACCTCAGGAGAGTTAATCTCCCTCTCTGGGCCTCATTTCCTTTCTGTGTTAAGTGAGAAGGGTAATGATCCTTGCCCCTTGGGTTGTTGTGATGACCAGTGAGATTATGGATGTAGAAGATTTTAAATGTTCCATGCAAAGAAGTGCTGAGAAGTTGTTTGCTATGGATATTACAATATCAGTGATCTTTCCACACAACTGCACACTGTTTCCCGGGAGTAGAGAAGGGCTTGGTTTCTAATAGATACTAGTGAGCACTGAAGAATGGATGGATGTGCCAGCTGGGCTGTGATTGATAGAGTTTAGATGATCAGCCTCCGATAGGACAATGTGGCCTTCCTCATTGAGAAGCAGGGTCTGCTGGGGGACTGAGTATGTGTGTAAGCCAGGAGGTGGGGAGAGAAAAACTGTCCCCTCCTGAGATGAAGAGTGAGACAAGTGGGAGCTTGTCTGACTTTGGCATCAGATGGTAATCTTTCCAGAATTGGTAGGAACCAGCCCCATCAACAGTTGGGTCCATAAGGACATCCTCAAATGAAATTTCCTGGTGCCTTTTTCCTGATCCATTGCCTTAGTCTGGGCTATGGACAGAAAAGTCAAAATGAGAGTTGGCAGGTCCCATCTCCCTCCTAAATGGTTCCATCTTTAGACCATTTATTTATTTGATAAACTTTCTCAGCATTTGCTCGCACCAGCCATGGGGCAGAGGGCAGCACAACCTGAGAGAAAAACATGCATACAATTACACGTGGACATAAGTCCACTGAAAGAGAAGCAGCCAGTCTCTGGGTAGGCTTGGCTGCCCGTCAGATATCTGCATGTATAAAAGAAGTTGGAATACACACACATGACACACCACATGGGCAAAACCTAGAGA
Source organism: Otolemur garnettii (assembly GCF_000181295.1). Lineage (NCBI taxonomy): Eukaryota > Metazoa > Chordata > Mammalia > Primates > Galagidae > Otolemur > Otolemur garnettii. The sequence goes on along the minus strand of NW_003852418.1, from coordinate 2,653,429 downwards.
GACTTTTGTCGATGTGGATGTCACTAATCACGTGTCTACCCACATAGAGAACTGTGTCTATTTTTCCTCATCCATCCCTGTCCTTAGACTCCCAAATTTCTCCATCCTGACACTCCACTGTTCTGCTCTCCCACTCACCTGGGCTCCCCTGGCTTCATGTTTGAGTTTACAGGGACTGGTGAGCAGGCCCGATAGTCACAAAGAGCAAGCATTTCCTTTATCTCCAGCGTCAGAGTGTCTCCCCGGGACCCCAGTGACCTTGTTGCCACCTCATTAATGACTCTCTGGAGGGAAGTTTTAGGAGGTGTCAAGGCAGATGTGAACAGATATGGGGAATGGATGTCTTCTTCCTATACCATCATGGGGTAAGAGCAGCGCTGTCCTTTCTATGCATCGTCCCAAGTCACCAACACGAATTCCCTGGGCTTTTACCTGTGTCTGCCCTTTGTCCATGAGACACAAGAAGGCACGGTTACTTTGCTGAGGGAGTTTGGTGGCTTAACTGCAAAGTACACTCAAATGTGATTAGATAGACTTTCGATCCTTCCTGCTGTCTCAGTGGCTCACCCCTGTAATCCCAGCACTCTAGGAGACTGAGGCAGGTGGATTATTTGAGCTCAAGAGCTTGAGACCAGCCTGAGCAAGAGTGAGACACCCCAACTCTACTAAAAATAGAAAAATTACCCAAGCATCCTGGCAGGTACCTGTAATCCCAGCTACTTGGGAGGTTGAGGCAAAAGGATAACTTGAGCCCAGGAGTTTGAGGTTGCTGCAAGTTATAACGCCACAGCACTCTACCCAGGGTGACAAAGTAAGACTCTGTCAAAAAAAAAAAAACAAAAAAAAAAAAAAAACCTCCTTCCTGCTCTTGAAGTGGCTACAGTGGAGGGACAGGGAGTTAGAGTCCAGTACAGCAAAGGCATGGATACCTCAGTTAATCTGGTGGCCGTGGAGAGAATGTCCATCACAAAGTGGGTGCTCAGTAAATATTAGTGGAAAGAGCAATTGAATAAGTTAATGAATGAGCAAGTGACAGAAGGGGAGGTGGCAGTTCCTATCCCCAGATGGTGAGGACAGGAGTCAGCACAGCCTGGAGATACAAGGTAGAGTGGGCAAGAGGCAGACTCTGGGAACAGGCAAGATGAGTTAGACTGAGGTCTGTGTGTTCCGCAGAGAAGACATTTAGTCATTACAGGGAAACTGAGGCACAGGCCCAGTCATCAGTACTAAGAATACTATGATGAAAGAAATAATAATAATGACTTAAATATATTCATCTCTTAATATATGTCAAGAACTCTTCACAATCAAATACTATCTCATAGATCAGGGGTCGTCAAACTTTTTAAACAGGGGGCCAGTTCACTGTCCCTCAGACTGCTGGAGGGCCGGACTGCAGGCCCCGGGATGAGTCAGGGGCTAAGCAGGACAGGCAGCAGTGGCAAAAACACCCAGCAGGCTGGATAAATGTCCTAGGCAGCCCGCATGTGGCCCACGGGCCGTAGTTTGAGGACGCCTGTCATAGATATCATTTTAATTCCAAATTTGCAAAGAATCTGAAAAGAAACAGAGAAATTAAAAAACTCTTGCACTGTCTTAGAGCTGAGGTTCAACTCCAAGTATTCTGATTCCAGAGCTTGCATTCTTTAGACAACCACTGGGGCAGAGAATGGCTGGGCTCTTCCCAAGCAAAACAGTAAGAGCAGGTCCTGATTCCACCTCTGGGGGGAGTCAACCAGTCCTCTAGAGTGGCCTCAGGGACTGGACAGTGGTGTGACTGCAGGTGGCCATGTCCCTTCGAGGAGGGCAGGGAAAAAGCTGTGTCAGTCACAAGTCTGGACAATGGTGGAAAACACGCCCGGGTTTCCCTGTCCTTTCTCTCCAGTCTCTCAGCTGAATACATATTCTTACATATTCACAGGCTTCAGCTCTCAGTTCTGTATGGCAGGACCCTAAATCTACATATCTACTCCCAAATTATCTTGCATGTGTCCGTAGCACATCCTGAAATGCTTTCTGACCACACCCTCCTAGCCCTACTGTGCCCTGTCAGCAGCTCAAACTGGACTAAAGGCCACAATCCGAGCTCACCTTCCTCCCCAGTTCAAACTGTTCACCTCCCCACTACCTTTCAACTCTCCTTGACTCTGTCATTCTCTCAGTTTCTGGGGATCAAAGCCTCAGAGTCTCAAAATCCCACTGCTCCCTTTTGCACAGGAAATCATTTAGGAGTCCTTGTTAATGCTCCTCTTTTGACTTTTAAAAAATTAGTATTCCAGAAAGATCTGCAATCTCCCATCTTGGGGCTGCTTTTTCATCGGCACCTCCTTTCCTCGGTCCACCTTTAACTGACTGCAGTTGCTACTTTTGGAAACAGTGCCTGGATTCTCGCTGATGGTTTACTCCAGTTTCTCCCTCCTCGGTTTCTTCTTTCCCCCTGATGCCAAACCAATCTCCCTAATGTGCATTTCTGAACATGTCACTCCCCTGAGCAACAAGCTTCCAGGGCTCCCCATCGCCTGCCAAATAGCATCCAGATTCCCTGTCATGGCTTTTCACATCCGCTTAGATCTGGTCTCAACCCAGTGCACATTTATCGAGTCCTACTTAGTGCCAGGCCCTGCACTAGGTGTTGTAAAAGTAGAAATAGATCAGGATGCTTCCAACCCTTGGAGGAAAAAAGGAAGATAAGCTGGTCCCATGGTTCCCAGCCAGAGTTTCCACCCACTCCTACCTGCTGCTCTGAGTATAAAGGTGGGTTTAAAGTTGGATTTTTGCTGTTCTCCAGTGCACTGTCCTGCCTCTGTATTTTGGAACTTTCTCATGTTAATCTCCAGCCAAGGCTCTTCAGCTTTCACACTGCTTCCTTCAGGAAGCAGCCATGCATCTCCCTTTTGAAGATGAACGCTCCTTCGCTGCTCCTTGCACATCTTTTTGTGATGGATCTTGATCTGTGTATGTTACGACTTTGCACCTACGTCTTATCCTCTGCACACCCTAATTCCAAACACTGCTTGCAGCAGAATGCTTTTTCCATACGGTTATTAACTAATGCGTGCTCTTGAAAAGAACAATCGGTGGCCTTTGGTAATATCATATTCAATAATATTATTTAATGGTGTCCTCCTGTGTGCCTTCTCAGAGACTTTATTGCATATCACACACCAAGAATCTCCAAGAAAATGGTGGAGTGCACACTATTTTCAAAATATATTAAATATGATATATTTCCCTTGTACTTATTTACTTCTCATGAGATCAGTTCACGTGACTCGGTAACAATCTCCCACCAAACGGTTTAGGAAATACCATCTTACAAAGTAAGACCAGGGTATTAAGATGGTAATGATAACAGTAATACTACTTGTGAGACAATTTATTGTTTTTTGATCATTTATTCTGTGGCAGACTCTACACCAAGTATTTTTTATGTCCGAGCTTTTATCTAATTTTTGCAACAATCCAATGTATGGATGCTCATTTTAGAGCAGTTTTCAGATCTGGAAACAGAAGCTCAGAGCAGGTAGGTTACTTCTCCAAGGTCATTAACGTCAGGGAGGTAGTTCAGCCTGAGTTCAGCCTAACCCCAGAGCCTGTGCTTTTTGGAGGGAAGAAGTCTGTTTTCAAAAGCTTTTTTTCCCCCAGAATTCACAACAGCCCCTGATTCTTGAACACACTTGTGATTCTGGTTTTTTGGTCGGACTTTGCATTTGTGCTTTGATGCTTTGCAGCGTAGAGAGTAGAAAGAACACTGCTTCACCACTCCTCGGCTCAGGAGACCTGAGGGTATGACCCCAAATCTGCCTTTAATTAACCACATGTCATTAGGCAAAGAATTTCTCCCCTCTGGAGCTCAGTTTCCTCAGCTGTAAAATAAAGTGGGGTTGGAGTCGTTGGTATCTGAGGTCCTTTAACCTCTAATTTTACCACGCTCTTCTCTTTGCCAAGTTTCTGTGATTAATAGAATTAGATGAGCCCTTTGTTACCCATTGTATCTGCCACTGAGAGCACTGGAGCCATCCCTCAAAGGAATCCATGACATGGTCAATTCACTGTGTTGACTCTAAGGCCATTTCGGTGACCTATAGCCACTGGCAGCATAAGAAGTGAACCCCCCCCCTTTTTTTTTTAACCAAATGTGTTCTTCCGTCATAAAAAGAAAAAGTTTTAAAAATTGTGGAATATCAAATAGATTTCAAAAATTTTATCTGGATGACATAAGTATAAATGACTTTAAAAAAAAAGGCCAGATGGGATGAATTTCCATTGCAATATATATTTGATTAAAAATTGAGGAGAAAAATGTTTGTAGTGAATATGTTTTGGATTTTCTGAAGCAAAAACTCTTGTGGAATCGTGTGAGACTTCCAACCAACCACCATGCAGCTGCTTTGGCCATCCTTCAATGAACCAGCAAACCCCCAGTTGTCTTGGAAACCTGCCTGTATCCTGGGATGCGTTCCCCATTGAGCAGCTCAAATGGCTTAAAGTCTTCCCCGGTAACTTGGTTTGACTGTAGTTCACTCCTCAGGAACCTTCATAAAAACATGACATCTATCTCCTGATCCTACGGCCATAAGTGGCAGGGCTTAAAGAAATGAAACAGTCATAGAGGCTTATGTTAGCTCAGGGGAGTTTTCTAAAGCAAAGCAGAGAATTTCAGAGATGGAAAATTTAGTCTGTAAAAATGGTTCCCATTTAATCATTCCTACCTAGAGATCAAAGAATTAAGGGGTTAATTGACATAACGAAAAAGGTTTGGAGAGGGAAAAAGAAACCTGAAGATTCCCTTGTTAATTAGATACTCTGAGGCTGGGACTCACAAGGCTTGGATTTTAATTTGAGTTCTGCACTACTTATAATATCGCTCATGAATACAGTGTGGGTGTTTGTCCCCTTCCAAAGCTCATGTTGAAGTTTGATCCTCAGAGTTGGCAGTGGGACTAAGTGGGTCATGGGGACAGCTCTCTCATGAATGGCTCCACGCCCTCCCCACCCCGATGAGTGGCCATAATGAGTGAATTCTTTTTTTTTAATTTGAGACAGAGTCTCACTATGTTGCCCTTGGTAGAGTGCGTGGTGTCACAGCTCACAGCAACACAAACTCTCGGGCTCAAGTGATTACCTTGTCTCAGCCTCCCAAGGAGCTGGGACTACAGGTGCCCACCACAATGCCTGGCTATGAGTGAGTTCTTGTCCTATTTGTTCACTCCCTGGCTGCTTCTAAGAACGTGGCCACCGTTCTCTTCTCTCACCACGTGACATGCCTGCTCTGCTTTGCCTCCTGCCTTGATTGGAAGTTCCCTGAAGCCTGCATCAGAATGAGAAGCTGATGCCGTGCTTCTCATACAGTCTTCAGAAAATAGACCTTTTACTTTCTAAATTATCCCACCTCGAGTATTTCCTGTACAGCAACTCAGAACAGATTACGACACTACTGCTATCATCTTTACATGACAGCTCGCATTTATTGAGCACTTGCATGCTAAGTCCTTAAAATAAGTCATCCTATTTATCAATTTAACATCTATAGGAGATGCTGTTGGTGTCTGGCCCCATTATGTCAGCTTACCCCAGAGGTCACCTGGCAACAGTCCTCACAGATGCCGAAAAGAATGATACCTCTCCTCCACAGAGCATCCTCTGGCTACAGGAGAACGTTGGCCCACTCCACTGGATAGACAGAAAGCTGAAGGTGTGAACACCACCAAAGTAACCTCTTAGCGATCAGGGATGAGAGCTGGTGAATAAATATCCCAACTTGCCCAGAAGTTGGCCAGTTCTGAGTCCCCAGTGGGATCAAGCCCATGTCCCCACGGCGCACCCTTCATTGGCTTTCTGCCCTTCCCCATCTCACATCCCTACCCCCTCACTGTGGGATCACCTCCAAGCTAAACTACTCGCACCCAAATCCTTGTCTCAGAGTCTGCTTTGGGGGGGTTATTCAGCTACCATCACCATTTTACAGTAGAAGAAAGTGAAGCTGGGGGGAGGCTGAATAGCATACTGCAAGAATACTCAGCTCTCCGTTGAAAAACCAGCCTCGAGACATTTTGCAGACAGAAGCTCAGAAGGACTAGAGTCATGCTGGCCTGGGAACAGCCCAAACTAGAAATTCAGAGAACAGAAAGCATTCACCATGCTGTTGATTATCCATATGGGTCTGTGTGCCATAAAGACATTGTGGGGGATAGCCTTGGGGCCTCCCCCAATGCTTTAGTAGCATTGGAGTTTAGCAAAAGTCACATTCAGGAAACTAAACTTACGTTTTTCAAACAGAAAAAAAAAAACCCTACTATTTTTATTGTTTTTAAAATACCATTTATTTGCTAATTAGAAAATAAAATATGTGTAGCTTGAGAAATACGAAAATATCAAATGTATACCCGTAATTTTTTTACCCAAAGAGGAGCACTGGTAGCTAATGACTCTTCAATGGATTTCCTCATCCATAAAATGGGGATAATGAAAGAACATCCTTCATTGACTCCTTATGAGAAATAAATGACTGGATGCTCATATTTTCTTTAGAGTGGTGCCTGACACAGAGTAAGGTTTCAATAAAGATTAGCCATTGTTACGATTTTCAAAATATTCCAAATATCGTCCTGTGTAATTAACACTGCTTTGTATTTTATCTTTAAACACACATACACACAAATAATCCATGTGAGAGGTTTACCAGTTTACCTATGTTTCAGCTACACCAAATGAATAATCTCAGAATTAAATGGGTCTTCCATATTTTACAATTAGCATATGGCAAAGCGAGAATTTAAGCTTATCATGTCTGTCTTCCTACAATTTTTTTTTCATGTAACACACCATGTGGATAATAACATGGAAAGATTCAAACGTTTGTTACGTCTACATATTGGTCACCCTTGTTCTTTTATCATCATTTCTCAACTAGTTCATAATTAGTAATAAAACCACTAAAATAAAAATGAACACTATTCTTCCCTTTCTTGACAACAAAGCACAGGAGAACAGAAGATCCTGTTCTGGGTCACTTCCCTCTATGCCATCGGGAGCTTGCTCTAATGATTATTCACTGTCTCATTGGCCTTTTTAATTTATCCTTCATGGTCCTATCCCCTCAGCATCATATGCAGTCAAGTCTTTCTCATTCTAAGAGAAAAATCTTCCCTTAAATTTTACACCCCATATATTAGTTAGAGTGAACTACCCGATTTACCAAACAACTCTAAAATCTTAGTGGCTTTCAATAACAGTTTCGTCTTGCTTATTTCTGAGTACAGTGCAGGTCTCTGTGGAGGGTCTCTGCTCCATGCAGTCATTCAGGGATCCTGGTTCATTCCCTCTTGTGGTTCTGCTGTTCCTGTGGGCCCTTGTGTTCCTCTCCATTCTGCTGCAGTATGGGGGAAGATGAAATGGAGAGTCTTTAGTGGGCACGTTTATGGCCCAGAATAGTAAATCATGTACATTACTTCTGCTCACGTCCAAATGGTACAGGAATAATCACTTTTTCCGTGTAGATATAAGAAGGCTGGGATACTTAGTCAGGTGGAATGCCAAGGGGAAGAAAATATCCCATATATTATGAGTGCTATTCGTCTCATCAACGCTGTTATGAGCAATACCTCATCTTTACCTAGTCTTGCCCTTCTGAAATTCTCAAATGAAAAATAAAAGCCACTAACCTCAGTATAGTCTGTTACATTTAACACAACATTGACTCACCTCAATTCCCATTCTCCTTAACATTCTATACTCTTGTATTAGCTCCCCTGCCCTGACTGACTGCTCTCAAAGATACCAAAGACCGATTTCATCTATGTAAAAGCACAGTGTCTAGAACACAGTCTAATGCAGAGTAAATGGTTAAGTTTTATAGAATGGATGTATAAACCACATAACTTTGATGACACACAACTTGCTTTTCTATACGAAAAGGCATTGATCTCCCTTTATGTGTTAGGCATTGTTCTAAACACTGAATCAGCTGGGCCTCTCACCAGCAGATGCTGAGACAGTTCGACATGCGGTGTTTTGTTACGGATGAACGCTTTTTGGAAGGAGAGGAAAGAAACAAGATTAGGCAGATGGAGAAGTCAACTTGTAGTAGAGGTCTGACAAAGACTTGTCAAACAACCTATGAGAAGCTCTGGAGTGGCACGTGGGATTCTCTGGAGTACAGAGATCAGTATTCCCATTAGAGATGCTTCACACCGGAGTGAAACATCCAGGCCTTTCAACCCTACCTTAATAATCATTGGTTATGGGATACCACGAGAAGAGTCAACCCTTAGGTGGAGTACATCCCTGTAGTTGAAGCAAACCTCAAAGGAGCTCAGAGTTGAAACAAATCTTTTCATGAATGAGAATCTAAACAGAACAGATCTACAACTACAAAATGGGACTCCAGAATAAATGTGATATGGTCTTTGCTTCAAGGTCTAGTAAGAGACACAAAACACCTGGCAATTTCAAAATAATATCAAGAATGTGACAATACAGATATGCTGTGGTAGTCTCAGGTGTTCTGAAGGGGCAATTTGATGTGCCTAGATGATAAAGGTGTGGCAGGTAGGCAATGCTTCCTGGAGCACAAGGTCCCTGCCCTCTCACTTGGGTCAATGGACAAGAAATAGAGAATGGATCTTCCAGGGGATGGGTACCGTGTGAACACCTGGGGTAGGGCATTTTCTCTCTTTCTATTCTGGCCACTCCTTTCCTTACTGACATACAAATTCCTTTGTTTTTCTTTTTGTTTCCTAAATATTAGAATTAACTCATCTTTTTTAGCTAATACTCTTTTTGCCTAAAGACTTCAATTAATCCCTCGTTTTAATAACTGCTATCTGGAAACCACCTTTTCTCAAACAGAATCATGTGAGGAAATTAAGCCCAAGAAAGTGATTTGAGTGACTTTTTCCTCAGTTTTCCCACTGATGGTAAATAGCAGTTACCCTCTTCCGGGCACAGGAAACACGTCAATTCATTATATACCTTGGGTGCCTTTGGACAGGAAGATTTAAGGTTTTTGGAATTATGATTGAAAAGGGTTGCTACAGACTAAAGACTCCAGGTTGCTATTTCCATCCTCCTGTCTAATTTCAATTCTATACAGACAATTTCCAGCTGCCTCTGAGAACTCCATAGCATCTCAGACTACACGTCTTACCCTCTTTCTCCCTTGCCTTTTCTTACACTTGTTCCTAATGTTAGTCTTTATTTGGTTCAGTGACACAACCATCCACCCAGACACAAGTATCAATCTCCCTTAATTGTCAACACTTTTAGGGGCTTGTCCTCTAAAAATGCCCTTGATGTTCCCCTGACATTTCCAAATCCATGCTTTATATCTGTCAAATTGTTATCTCTTCCTACCCAAACTCCTGTAATGATCCTCACACACTGTTCTTTCTGTTTCTAGAGTGTCCAGATTCCAATCTCTGCTTGTTATAGCCACCAGTATCAAGTTACTAAAGGAAACACCAGTCAAAGTATTCTCCTGTTCAAGACACTACTGAGCTTTCTTGATTCCCTGACACAGTCAAAGCCAGAGGCCAGTAAGGGACCTTCTCCTTATTAGCATGACAATATCCTATCAAAGTCCCGAATAAGAAGAGAACTATTTAACACCATCCTGACAACAAGAGATGCCCTCAGTTACTCACAGTTCCCGTTCATGTGACCAATAGCTCTAACCTGGGAGCTATTCACGTTCATCATTATCTTTGACCTAGAGACTTAATAGGCCTCCAATAAATATTTATTGATGAATAAATGAAAGTGTGAATGTAGAAGTAAATAACATTGAATATTTACAACTCCTTGTTCATATGTTCAAAGCCCTCTATTATTTTCTTTTCACTTCTTTATTTTTCCTAATCCCCCATGATATGATTATCTATAATCAACAATATAGCTAAACACAATAGCTGGCAATTCACTGATTGTGTTCTGAAATCTTGTTCTGGTATTTTTCACTGCCCTCTCCTCCTTCTCAAAGTTTTGGCTTTGCACTTCCATGCGTCAAACTCCATGCATCCTATTATATCGTATTTTTGTGACATTTTTCTTGATTCATCATCAGATGTTAATTCTTCATTCCTAGAAATGCTGCAACACATAAATGAGTGCCCCCATCATATTCTTTTCTTTAATATGGTTTCCTGCACACAGGCTGTGAGGCCCCTTCTGATTACCTACCCATCATAATTCCAGTGTGAGTTCTCACATGAGATTGTCTCAGATTCTGTACAAACAGAAACCCCAATACCTTGGTGGAAAAGATGATGGTGATGGTAAGATGATGATGATGTGAGAGACAGGGGGAAAAATAAAAGAAAGTGAAAGGAAGAGACAGCCCAGAAAGTAGATGGGAAGAGGAGAAAGAAGGGAGGGAAGGGGAGAGGCAAGAGGAGGGTGGATGTGCATGATGCAATGGTACCTTTCAAAAGTATTAAGAAAAGAATATAATTGTGGTGGTTGTGTTAATCAGTTTAGTGTAAACTTTTCACATTGTATATCAAATCAGTACACTGAACCTCATAACTGCATCAATATACAAAATTATGATTTAATTAAAAAAATAAAATAATCAAAAGAGACAGAGTGGAGAAGGTGGACAGAGGATAAGAAGGAGGGTGGAGAGAGAGAGAGATTCTTAATTCCTTAGTTTAAATTATTCTTGAAGACAGCTATATCTGTGCCTTACCTGTAGTTTGTTTTTTAGTTGCAATCTTAGGTTTGAAGAATGGATCCCACCTTTTCTCTGAGGTAGTAAGAGTTACATATATGTCATGCAAACCAAAAAATGTTCCATCTGGTACACAGAGAGATAATATGAGGGGACATCCTTTATGTGTCTCCTTACATTAGATTCCAAACCAGCTTTTCCCTGCACACACTTCTCTTTCTCTCTCTTTCTTCTTCTTCTTTATTTTTTATTTTTATTTATTTTTTTTGTTGTTGTTGTTGTTGTTGCAATTTTCGGCTGGAGCCAGGTTTGAACCCACCATCTCCAGTATACGGGGTCGGCACCCTACTCCTTGAGCCACGAGTGCCACCCTTTCTCTTTTTTTCTTTCCCTCCCTCTTTCCCTCTCTCTTCCTCTCCCTTCCTTCTTTCCTCTCTTTCTCTTTATGTCTTTCTTCTCTTCCTCCCTCTCTCCCTTCTTTTAACATTTTCTTGAGACTGTTCTATGCAAGGCTGAGATTCTGAGAAAACACTCTAGGAAAAAGACCATCCTGGAACTTATTCTATGGCAAAGTTCTTGTCGGGTGGTGATGGGAAGCTAGAGAATGCTCAGTTTAGTGTAAAGAGCTTGAGTTTTGGCTGAGACAGGCTTGGATTAAAATTCTAATTCTGTCACTTACTGTCTGTGTGATCCAAAATAATTTACCAATACCTTTTAAGTTCCATTTTACTTGTTTGTACACATTTCATATGATTGTGAATATTTCACAAACCTCTTAGGTCAGGGCCAGGACTAGGGTGAGAGAAGAGGAACCCCAAGGGTGCAGCTGTGAGAAGGTGCTCACTCATCACAGCCCTGGCAGTGGTGCCTTCTTAAGTGCTATCCCCAGGGGCTCACTTACCTCACTTTAGCCCAGGCCTTCAGAACCGTGGTGAGAATTGAATGGCTTGTTACTTATAAAGCACTTTTATAGGAAAGAGTACATATTAAATATTCAATAAATATTAAGTATCATTGTTTTATTATAATTACTGTAACCCTTATTTTTTTAGTACTACCCATCACAGCCATAGTTATTACTATTTCAATTACCACCACTAATATAAATAATAGATTATTTCTCATTTGGGGTTATAATACAGCTATTTGAATTTTTTTTGCAGGGAGTCTTTCCCAGGCCTCATACTTTTTAAGCACAATGTCAGCCAAACATGCAGCCTGGAACGATGTCACTCTACAGGGAAAAACATCTACAGCCAAACGGAGACGGGTTTCATCAATACAACAGCAGCCTGAAGCAGACACTGAACCCAGATGGTCTTGGAAGGACGTGCCCCAGAAATAAAGAACCTGAGGGACTATGAATCCCAGAGGGCGTTGGAAACATGACAGCTAAGAGTTCAGGCTTCGGCACTCCTGCGATAATCACCGGCCTCACCACTTCCTCACTGGGTGGCCTTGTGCAAGTCACCATGTCTCCGTGAGCACCCACTTTCTCACCTTTGATAACAGCCCCGGCTCCGTGGGATGTGTGATGGTGCCTATGAAGAGCTTAGCACAGGGTACCATGCATATTTGGTGTCCTGCAAAAAGGAGCCACTTCCGCCCATCCCTCATGCTCTCTGCTATCACTGATATTGCTGTGTCACTCTTAACACCAACCACTGTCCCTCATCCATCCCTTTTATACTTATGCCCAGTCTGAAACCACTTTCTCCAGGCTAGTATGACCTGGGAAACCAGGGAACCCTAAACTCCCATCTGCTACCTAGAAGCAGGGCCAGGGAACCTGTCCTTACCAGCGTCTTCTGCCATGTATGACACATTGTCACCACCCATAAACGTGAGTTGGATTTTGCACTAGAATGTTTATTGCAGCTCAAATCACAATTTCCAAGACAGGAAAACAACCCGAGTGCCCATCACTCCATGAGTGGATCAATAAACTGTGGTACATGTTTACCATGGAATGCTATTCAATAAACTATAGTATTCCATGGTAAACATTACCATAGAAAGATGGAGACTTTACATCTTTTATGTTTACCTGGATGGAACTGAATCACATTCATCTTAGGTAAAGTATCATGAGAATAGAAATCAAGTATCCAATGTACTCAGTACTAACATGAAAAACAACTACACACCCACATGAGAGAAAAATTCAAGTATATTCGGGGGGGAGGGAAGAGGAAAGCGGGGAAGAGAAGGAAGGAGGGGGACTGGTTATCTCTCACCTAAGGTGCACTATGTGAGGGTGTTCAGCACATCCCCGGGTGAAGGGCTCAACTACAACTTGACCTTTACCTTAGAAATGCAAACAATCTATCCTAATCATTTGTATCTTCACATTAATCTGAAATATTTTTTAAAAGGAAAGAAAAGGAATAAAAAGAAAAAAGAATGAGTCCAGTTTCTTCCATGAAGAGAGAGAAGCACTTTCACAATAATATTTTCTTGCCTAAGTCTATCCAGGAATGCTTCCCTGGTTCTCCACTGGCCCAGTTTGGTTTAGTGGCTGACACCCTGGTAACTGCTTTTTTTTTTTTTCAGTTTTTTTTGACCGGGGCTGGGTTTGAACCTGCCACCTCCAGCATATGGGGCCAGCACCCTACTCCTTTGAGCCACAGATGCTGCCCAGTAACTGCTTTTTATCACTGTCCCTCAGCTCCTGATTTGGGGGTGAAGGTCCTTTCCACAGGCCTCTGTGAATACCAGGCATCTCCACTCAACTCCTGGAAGAGATGCCTTGACTCTGAGCTGTAATTGAGATGCTCATACACTTCCAGATTCAAACCAGGTGGAAGACAGAAATGCAAGGCCAGACGGGGCACAGAATTGGGTGGGATTGGATGAGACTGTCCCTGTGAACAAGATATATGGTGCCCCTGGCCACAGCCCATTGTCCTTTCCTGGCCACTTAGGGGAGTGTCTGTCACAGTATTTTGTTATAGCCTATAACTGGGTTTCTTTCTTGAAAGATGTCTCAGACACTGCATCAGTAGAAGTAGTCTTGGACATGTGGGTGGTAGAAAGGGGAGAAAATGCCAGAAATGGCCTTGGGCCCACTGTACTTCGAGCTTTCAGTCTGAAATGCAATCTTGCTCCCTGAGAGCAGCAAAGGAGGAGGTTAGTCTAGACCCAGGCAGTGCAACACCAGCCCTCTTGGCTGAAATTCCATGTACACCAGGGTGTTCCTTCCCTCCCACATTGCTTAGAGAACCCACACAGAGGAACATCTGGCCAGATGCAATCTACAAAACACGCTGTGAAACATATTAGTTCCCTCAGGCCAATGGAGGCCCACCTAGTAAATGAGCAAGAAAAGGGCCCAAAGTGGATTCTGGAAGCTGAGATCCTTCCCACATGGGACCCATCTTTCTGTACAGAGTGAAGTCCATGCCAACAATTCATGCTGACGTCTGACAGCATCTGGGTAGCTGTCTTAGGAGTCAAGGTCTTTAACACAAGGGATCAGTCAGGAGCCAGGCCATTGTCTTCCAGTTTATCACAGCAGAGAGGAATAAGGGGAAGGGGAAAGCAGCCCTGGGCTGTCAACAGGAGAGTATTTACAAAGAACTAGGCTTTACCCAATGACTGCTATGTCCTCTATTGCTGTACTAAGTGTTTACAAGCAACATTTCATTGAATTTCACATCAACCATTCAGTCTATCTTTCCTCTTGAGTGGATCAGGCTTCTGAGGCAAGAAAAGACAGAAAACTCATTCCCGGGCCCATGGCTGGTAAGTAGAGAGCCAGGAGGAACACTCAAGTCTTGTGCCCTCCAAGCTTTTCCTTGTAGCCACACTGTGAGTAAAGCATCAATTTTCTGCCTCTAGACACTTTCTCCAGCTCCCACTCTAGTTTGCAATCCTCTAGAATTAGAGGAAGACCCAGAGTTTATGCCATGAGCTTGCTCTTCTCCAAAGCATCACGTTCCGGCGCAGGAGAATGTGCATTTCTATTTTGTCAGGTGCCCGCAGTGCTGGCTGGGTGCTGCTGATTTCTCGGGTTAAAGGTGGACATCTGTCTGCACCAAGGGCCCTTTCCTCGCTGGCCGTTGCCCAGGTGTGAAGACCAAAAAGGGTAGGAAAAAGGAGTCACTGCTCATAATTAATTGAACAATTTAAAACGTTCCAAACTTCTGGTTCCCATTAACCTCTGAACTCGGATCTGCCCTGATATGCTGGCTCTCAACTGACAGACCCAAGCCATAAAGCTGGTCTGGGGTGTGTTTCTCAGGATTCCACGGGATCCTGATGAAGAAAGGAGCAACTGAGTTTATGACCAGGACTGCTGTGCAGGAAAGCAGGCCAGTGAGGACAGGGAAAGGCCTCAGACTCGGGGAAGCTGATACAGGGCCAGCACCTCGGTCGCTCAGAGCACGGAACATTGGAGGACAAACAAATGACTCACCCCCATGAGCCTGAGATCTGAATCAGCAATACCACAAATAACCACCTGTCCATGTGGACTGCGCTCTCGCACTTATTGCTGCACTGTCAACATCACACTTTCCGTATCTCTTGTTACTTCTCATTTACTGAGATTGATGGGACGTGCGTGGACACTCCTTGGAATGACGCCAATGGACTTTCTCTCCACTAAGCGAACCAGGACACAGGATTTGACATTAATATGGTCTGATGCAAAGAGCTGCTGCATCTCTTCTCACCTGCGTGACCTTGAGAACAATGCATGGACCGTTTGAGCTTTACCTTTCCGTTTCCTTGGCTATGCAAGGGAGGTAATAATTATACCTATCTCAGAAATATTGGGGAGGACAAAATTAAATAATGCACATAAAAAGACCTAGCATGTGGCTGGTGCATAGTAATTGCTCGATTCAGAGCCTTTGTTATTAACTATTGTTATTAAGAGTATGCTTAAAACTTATTAAGAGTATATTAAAAGTACACTATTGTTAACAACTATTGTTATTAAAAGTATACTTAAAAGTTTATGAGTTTGCTAAGGCTGCCATTAAAAATGTACCAAAAAATGGGCAGCGCCTGTGGCTCAAAGGGGTAGGGCGCCGGTCCCATATGCCAGAGGTGGCAGGTTCAAACCCAGCCCCAGCCAAAAAAAAAAAAAGTACCAAAAAATGGATGGCTAAATAACAGAAATTGATTGTTTCACAGCTCTGGAAGAGAAGAGCCCAAGACCAAGGTGTCAACCAGGTTGGTTACTTTCGAGACGTGTGAAGAAGACTATTTTTCATGCTTCCTCCCAGCATCTGGTGGTTTGCTGGTGATCTTTGGTCTTTTGCGACTTGTAGCTGAGTCACCCTGATTTCTGCCTTTGTGTTCACATGGCAGTCTCCCTGTGTATGTGTCTGTCTCCAAATTTTCCTATTTTATAAGGACATTAGTCATGTGGCACTGGGGCCCCTTCATCTCCAGTATGACCACACTTTAATTATATCTATGACTCTATTTCCAAGGAAGGTCACATTCCAGGGAAATCAGGACTTTAACATATAAATTTGGAGGGGACACAATTCAACTCCTAATACAAATATAATGTTTACTTAAAATGATATATACGTCTCAAAACAAAAGTTTTGAGACAGACTGTGTGATGATCCCGTCATTTCACTTTCAAGAAACACATCAATAACATCTCTTCTGATTCACCCATGCAAGTTCCAACTTGCTGGGCTTAATCGGTGTTGCTGGGAGGGCTTCATTTGTTTCTGTCCCTGCAGATTTTGCATTTTTTGATTTTGTGTATCTCAAAACTTCCATCATGACCCGTCTTAGGCCTATGTAACTATAAGCACAGGTTTTGTTAAGGAGTTTCACATTTGGGGTCCTTCTGACAGCATGTCCATATTTTAGGATGGCCATGCTGTCATGTTGGAACCTCAGCAGCAAGAACAGGAGAAGATGATAAAGAAGCCAGAATCTGCAGACGGGATCACACACACAGCAGGGGCTGACGAGTGAGTGGAGAGTCCCCCTATCCAATAGAGAGTGCTCAAAACAATCTTGCAAAATCAAGTTTGATTCAGATTATTACAGCTATCCAAGACATTCTAATCTAGTGGGCTACTTGGGAAAACTGAGACTGGTAAGGATCCCTGGCATTCTAGGTAGGCGGATTAGACAGACTTTAGCCCCAGCTGGTGAATAGCAATGGGGCTATAGAAGATGTTCTTGCTCCAGGTGGAAAGAACAGAGTGAGGGAGCGCTCTCCACCTACCAGGCAGAACCAGGATCCCAGGAGCGGCAGAGCATTCACTTCATGGCTTGCTCACTGTTTGCATAAGACATAAACATGTTTTCATTTTACGATGGATGAAAATATGCACAGAAGGGTGCTCCAATGTCTGCAAACTAAACATTTTATCTCAGAAAATTATTTCTTGCTTTTGTTTCTTCTCCATCTTGAGATTTTCCACTTATGCACACATCGATACACCTGCATGCATCTCTCAAAGCATGGTCTAGAATTTTTTACTTATCCTACCCTTCACAGTAACTCTTTTATGTCGTTCTACTCTTATTAACCACTTCACAGATTTAGAAACTGAGATCTAGAGATAGTAAGTAACCATGTTCACATTACCTGCCTACTTAAAAGAAGAAGAAAAGAGGCAGAAGAAGAAAAGGGGAGGAAAAAAACAAGCCCAAGAAGGCAGAGGAGGAGGGGGACTAGGAAGAATCCATGTCTGACTGTAGGTGTGATCCCCAAACTCGTGGATATTCATTTATTTGTTTATTTGAGTCTCTCTCTTGTTGCCCTGGTAGAGTGTTGTGGCATCACAGCTCACAGCAAACTCCATCTCATGGGCTCAAGTGATCTTCTTTTCTTGCCTCAGCCTCCCAAGTAGCTGGGACCACAGGTGCCTGCCACTACACCAGGCTCATTTTTCTATTTTTAGTAGCAATAATGACTTTCTCTTGCTCAGGCTGGTCTCAAACTCCTGAGCTCAAGCAATCCACTATCTCAGCCTCCCAGAGGGCTAAGATTACAGGTATGAGCCATTGCCCTCATCTTAGCCATTTCTTAACCAATACTAAGACTATCAAAATCAAGGGGCCCACAAACCTCATGGGTCAAACCTGGCCCACCAAATGCTTTTTTGCAAATAAAGTTTTATTGGTACACAGCCATGTACGATTCATTTTTGGGCTACCCGTGGCTATTGTTGAGGTATGATGGCAAAGTTGAGTAGTTGTAATAGATATTGTATGGACCAAAGAGCCAAAAAGATTTACTATCTGGCCTTTTACAGAAAATGTTTGCTGACCCAGCCCTGAATCAGGTGGTCATGTTGACCTCTCAGACTCATTGCATACAGGTGCTCTATGAGCTCCATTTAAATAGTGGAGCTGGATTTTTCCTAAACCATTCACATATTTCTCACCATTGATCTTTAAAATACCTTATTGGTGAAATGACATACCAGAGTAAAGTGTGAAGCGAGCTGGGCAACTGGTCTGTGGACATCACTCTCCGAGCCGATCCATTTTATCCAGTGAGCTAATTGTTGAGAACTCAGCCACATTGCAATCAAAATCCCATCCCAATGACTGACATTATGGGCACAGCTCCCATCATCAATAACTTTTTCTAAATATCCTCCTCTAAAGATTGCATCAATTATCACATAAATGCAAATATTACTATGGCTTAATTATCAAAGCTGATTGGCAATTAATTTTTTTATTAAGATCAATCACTCCTCAGAAATCATAAGAAACACTCAGGGTGATTGGCAGGATACTAATAATGCAAGTTTTCTTCAAACCTTATCACAACCTTCTAACCGGCAAGAATAAGCTCTTTGCTGTAATCTTCATTTTGGAAAAGTATTATCTGAAAAAGGCAGTTCGTGGGGGGATAAAATGTCAAAGAAACTATGAAAAATGCTTAATATTACTCACAAATAAAAAATGCAGAATAAAGGGAGTCATGATCTTCACTCATCGAAGTGACATTTAAACACTTATAATGATGTCTCAAATGAAAGAAGATTCTAATAATTAGACCTACTAATAAACAGCGATATAATATTTTTGAAGAAAATGTATCAAACGTGTATAAATTTAAAATGTGCTTCGTCTTAGCCCCAACAATATCATTTCTAGGAATTTCTTCTAGAGAATTTTTGTAGTTTATAAATATCTATGTATGTGTGTGTATCTCGTAAGCTTTTTACTTTAACTTTATGACACTAAAAGTCTTGGAAACAGATATCAATACAATTGTTTAAGGGTGAGTGGTATATTCATATGATGAAGTACTGGGTGACAGTTTAAAGAATTTATTAGACAGTGGGAGCAGTAAATTATGCTTGTAATCTTAGCACTCTGGGGGGCCAAGGTGGGTGGATTGCCTGAGCTAAGTGTTCCAGACCAGTCTAAGCAAAAGTGAGGCCCTGTCTCTAATAAAAATAGAAAAACTAGTCAGGCATTATGGTGGGAACCTATCACCTCAGCTACTTAGGAGATTGAGGCAAGGGGATCACCTGAGCCCAAAAGTTTGAGGTTGCTGTGAGCTAGGATACCATGGCACTCTACCTAGGGCACAGAGTGAGACTCTGCCTCAAAAACAATAAAAAATGAAAGAATGTATTAGGTATCTATTCAATGTCACCAAAAGTTACTCAAATTCTGCTAAGTGAAAGAATCAGTTTCAAGAATAGTATGCCAAGTCAGATTTAATTATGCATCAGAAATCACCTGGATGTTTTGTTAAAACACCTATTGCTGGGTCTACCTTCAGAAATTTTGATTTCCATATCTATGGAAAGATCTAAAATTTGCATTTCTTACAAGTTCCCAGGGTCTGTTGACAGTGCAGGTCCTGGTACTACAATTTGATAACCACTGAGGCAGGGTAGGATGCCACCATCTGCCTCCATAGGTATTACATATACATACTCTGAGAATAATCCATATTGCTGATTTCAGAGCCTAGGACTGGGGAGTGGAAGATAGTTTAAATTTTACTTTATGATATTTCTACCAGTACAATTTTAACTATTAACCATAGTAAACATATGAATAATATATATTTTTGTTTTTTTAAAATAGTTTCTGTCAATCACTTGATTGATCATTACCTCCTTTTTAGATAAAACTATTTCTTGTGATCAACATAAAAATTTTAGTTTCTTTTTCCTTGTCTGTAGGGAGAGAACACATCATTGATATGGACTATATTCGTTTTCTACTACCTTGTAAGAAATTGCTATTAACTTAGCAGTTTAACCTTACCAATAAAGATTTATTATCTCAAACCGTTTTTGAACTTTGGGGGTCTGGAGGAAGCAGAGCTGGGAGGTTCTGGCTCTTATAAGGTTTCGGTAAAGATGTTCTCATGCCTTGAACTGGAGCTGGGGTATAGGACCCAATTCCAAATTTACTTATGTTATGGTTGTCAGAGGCCTTCAATTCCTTACCAGATACATTAAAAAATGTTTAGTTTTTTTGGGGGGCGGTGCCTGTAGCTCAGTGGATAGGGTACTGGCCACACACACTGAGGTTGGAGGGTTCAAACCTGGACCAGGCCAGCTAAAACAACAATGACAACTGCAACAACAACAACAACAAAAAATAGCCGAGCGTTGTGGTGGATGCCTGTAGTCCCAGCTACCTGGGAGGCTGAGGCAAGAGAATTGCTTGAGCCCAAGAGTTTGAGGTTGCTGTGAGTTGTGATGCCATGGCACTCTACCCAGGGTGACAGCTTGAGACTGTCTCAAAAAGAAAAAAAAAAAAAAGTTTAGCTTTTATATGAGCTCCCAACACCTTGAAATGTGTAATATATGTCTTATCACTAAGATAAAAGTATTTCTTGCTTATTCAATAGGCCTTTTTTTGATGTAAATTAATAAGCTAGTATTCTATTATGTAAATCAGAAAAGGAAGAGAGAGAGGCTAGATGAGAGAAAAAAATGGGAGAAAGGAAGGGAGAGAGGGAAGAAAGAAAGTATAAAGAAGACCGGGTATGTGGGTGGTGCCTGTGGGTCAAAGGAGTAGGGCCCTGGCCCCATATACTGGAGGTGGTGGGTTCAAAGCCAACCCTGGCCAAAAACTGGAAAAAGAAAAGAAAAGAAAGAAGACTGTGTGTGGTGGCTCATGTCTGTAATCCTAGCAGTCTGGGAGGCCAAAGAGGCAGCCTGAGCTATAGCAAGATCCTTTCTCTAAAAAAATAG
Organism: Otolemur garnettii; assembly: GCF_000181295.1. NCBI lineage: Eukaryota > Metazoa > Chordata > Mammalia > Primates > Galagidae > Otolemur > Otolemur garnettii. The sequence goes on along the minus strand of NW_003852418.1, from coordinate 2,632,594 downwards.
CCAGGTGTTCTTGCAGGTGCCTGTAGTCCTAGCTACTTGAGAGCTGAAACAAGAGGATCGCTTGTCCCCAAGATTTTGAAGTTGCTTTGAGCTATGATGCTACGGCACTCTACTGAGGGTGACAAAATAAAACTCTGTCTAAAAAAAAAGAGAAAGAAAGAATAAGAAGGAGAAATAAAGAGAAGAAGGCAGGGCCTTTTATGTGAGGTTTTATCTCTCCCCCCACGCTTCAAGTAGCAGAATATTCAGATGATACATTTACTAACAATTCACCCAGGATTGAAATTCATCTGTTCATCTTCTCCAATATTCCCTGAGGTGCTGTGAAGTGCTGGGCCCTTGCCTTGGGAGCTCAGAATGCAAAGATGTGAAAGATAGGGATTCTGTTCTCAAAAGTCCCCATGAATAACTGACCTACAGGCATAAAGAGTAAATAAAAGTAGCTATTATTGCTTTAGAACTATTATCCTCTGCCACGTGTCCTTCTTGCATGATTCCATGTAATTCCTACCCTAACTCTGCCACGAAGTCCTTTCAATACCCCGATTTGGTAGGGAAGGACATTGACGCATGGGTAGGATAGGACCTGAGTTAAACCCAGCCCTGTGTGCTTTTGAAGTCTGAGCTCATGATCATTTCATAGCCAGACCCTCATGGGAGCGCTGTAAAAGAATCAACTCAGAAGCAGACTAGAGTTGTGATCGGCCAAGGCTTCCGGAAGGAGCGATGTAAAGTTGTTGGTCAACAGTACAACATTTCAGTTGTGCAAGATGAGTAAGTTCCCGAGATTCCCTGTATAACACGGCACCCTTAGTTATTCCACGCTGGAAACTCTGTTAAGCAAGTAAATCTCATGTGAAGTGCCCTTATCAAAATAAAATAAAGTAAAAGCAGTAATAGCAATAGTGAGTATTTCTTGAGTGTTTAATATTCAGCAGACACTATGCTAAGTACTGCACAGGTAAGTACAGTCTCATATTTTATCCTGAAAACAAGATAGGTATTAATTTTACCAGAATCTTGCAGAATGAGAACATTGAGGCTCAGACAGGTTTATTAAATTTCTTGTACACATACCACTCACGACTAGATCCGAGGTTCCATTCCAGCCTTCCTCATTCAGAACTTCTGCCTCAACCACTATGGTACCTGAATGCATTAGTTCATCTTAATTTTAACAGAGATATCCTTTGAAGAAAGGGACGGAGGTGAGGTGTGCTTTTGAGAAAGCAGACAGTCTTAAACCTCATTCAACATGCCAAGGAAGCATCAAGTTCCGTCATGTATTTTCAGAATAAAAGACGACGATGCCTCTCAGAGGTGACAGGTGCATTATGACCTGGTCTTAGTTATAGTTGTCTTTCCCTCTCCCTCCTGCACCACTAGCGAAGATGCATTTGCTCTGAATCATTAACCCTCCCTGGCTGGGTTGCCCTGGTGACCAATGGCATTTTCAAGGCAGCTGGCTAAGGTCACGGATCAGGCCCCAGCTATAGAAAACACACCATGGCCTTTTGCCTCCTCAATAACCAAGCTGGTCTTACCAACTGGGAGGGCTAATTGGCCCCGTTCCTGTGGAATGAGGACCCAGCATCACTGAAAGTTAATGAAATGTATCTAGGAGGGCACAGGCCAGCGGTTCCCAAACATGGCTCATATCAGAATCACTAGGGAGGAGCTGTGGACATGCGGATTCCTGAGAGCCTCTTGAATCGGGATCACCTGAAGGATTCCAGAAAACTGTATTATTTTTCCCTTAAGTTTCCCAGGATCGACCAGACACAGTGACTCATGCCTGTAATCCTAGCACTCAGGGAGGCAGAGACAGGTGGATTGCTTGAGCTAAGGCATTTGAGACCAGCCTGAGCAAGAGCAAGACCCTGTCTCTAAAAGTAGACAGGCATTGTGGCAGGTGCCCGTAGTCCCAGCTACTCAGGAGGTTGAGGCAAGAGAATTACTTGAGCCCAAAAGTTTGAGGTTTCTGTGAGCTATGATGCCAAAGCACTCTAACAAGGGTGAGAAAGTGAGACTCTGTCTCAAAAAATTTTTTTTCCAGGTTATAATTATGCAGAGCTGGATTCGGGAACTACTAAAGGTAGATCTCCCTCTTGTGTGTCTCAGGAGATGATTAGGTGATCTTGAGCTGGGGAAAAGTGGAGGGAGAGTCAGCATGCATCATTCACATCAGTACAGGTCAAGTTCATCCCTCCCCAGTGCCTGTACCTGTAGGAGGTGGTGACAATCATGGTGGATGGTGGCACAGACATAAAGAGGTGACTCAATATTCCTGCCCCGGTGGGAAGGAGGGAGCTGCTGCTTCTGGATTCCCCCAGGGCCCAGATGGTAATTGCTGGGGGCACAGAAGAGACTTCTTGGTGGCGCTGCAGTGCTCCACCTCAAATGCCTGCGGAAGGACCCCTTTTGGTTAGGCAGTGGTGACTGCAGCTTTCTGTGACTGCCCCGGAGCCCCTCCGTGCAGCAAAGGAAGGCAGCAGTCAGAGCTGGACTCTGTGGTGGACGTGCCATCCTTGACTCTCCATTACTCTGTTTTCCGAGCTGCAAGGGGACATTTGTCAGGAGGCAAGAAAAGCTGGCATCAATTTAAAGTCTTTGCCCTGAGTGACTTTGTCAGGCAGTGCAGACAAAGCCTAGACGGCAGGCTCTGCATCTCCCTGGACCCCTTAATTTTCTTTAATACCTGTGGGTATCAGAACATCACACTCCTGTGACTCTCACTTTCTAAACTCAAGGTCATATAGGGACTGGAGAGCTGGCCTCATTCTGAGTCCCTGGCTGTACCTGAAGTGTTAATCCTTAGTCATATTTATCAAGAGGCAACTTCCAGCCTCTCTTCCAGGCGTTTCTGTATGCTGCCAGTGTGATTTGGGGTAGGCATTAGGCTGGAGCCTAGTTCTTACTCCTAATGTGTGTTCCTTCCCCTGGAGTCTGTGTAGACTTGATTGTGCCTGTGGCCAACAGGAGCAGCAGAAGTGACCCAGAGTCAGGGTCTGGGACCAGGCTATAGGAGAGCAGCAGCTGCCACTTCCTCTTTCTGGAAATACTTGCTCTTGGAAGGTTGGATAATCATTTTAAGAGGTCCAGCATTTGGTGAATAGCCACTGAAGAGGCCCTGGCAATATGCGGAGAAGGAAAGGAGCTCAGGTGAGTACAGTTTTCCAAGAGAACCTGCCCTGTCCAAGGTGCCAGACACATGAGCAAAACCATCTTAGAGCAAAGCCAGTCACCATCTGAATCCTGCCCAGAGATCCCTGGCCATGTCTTGAGAAGCAGAAGAATATCCTGGCTGAGCCCTGCTTGAATTCCTGACCTACAAAGTCTTGAGGTAAAATAAGAGGGTGGTTGTTCAGTAAGACAGGGAGTAAGACAGGGACACTTCATTACGGAGCAATAGATAATTAGAACAGGATCTGAAAGTCTAGGTGAAGCCCTCCTGAAATGGTGGGCAGTTATATTCCAAGTAAAATCCACTCAAAGCTACAGTGCCAGCCACACTTGGTCAGATGAGAGACCCGGCACTTCTGGGAGCAGAGTTCACTAGTTCCACATAATGAAACTGTCAGTCTATACACACAGAAGGCCGGATGGATGAACCTATTCCATAGAACTGTCCTCTCCAGTGCCGTTTCACCATCTCCTTGCATTCCTAGGAAAGGATGAGCCTTTAACAAAAAGCTGTTAAACATTCCTCATGTAAGAGTTATCCCTATTCAAAGGTTTTTATTGAAATGAGGTTAAAATAAAGGAAAGTCCCTTGAAGTCCAGGGGGGATGACTTGGAAAGCTATAATACAGTCACTGTTATTGTGATGACTCAGCTAACTTGATCCTCCCGCCCAAGGAGGCTAGATCAGGGGACAAAGTGCTCTCCTGGAACCCAGAGCTGCAGGTAGATTTCAATCAATACCTTTGCTCCATACAGGTTCCAGCGCCGCTGTCTCACAGGGAGAAAGTGAAAGTAATTTTTCAGCTAAAATTCTTACACATTCTCTCTCTTCTCTCTCTCCCCATTTTTCTATAGACTTCTTGTTCAATGAAACCAAAAGCACCGGGATCCCCTAAACCCTCAGCCCCAGAAAGACAAAGGCAAACACCCCCCCCCCCGCCCCGGGCCGTTATGTACAACAAAAACCAGATCGGTACATGCAAAGAGGAAGTGCCCAGGCAAGGGCCCTGCTAAGATTACTGGCTGTTAATAAGGAAAGACAGAAGCCAGGAGGTTTGATGTACAACCCGACAAGCAGAGGTTAAGGGGAGAGCCAGGGCAGGCTCATTTGCAAACTTGGTCCTGTTTCATTAAGTGAGAGCAGAGACAGCCTGTCTCAGTCCAGCAGAGAAGGAACTCATTATCCACATAGGGAGTAAGAGATAAGAATCTTTTAATAATTGCTGGGAATTTTTTTATTATGATGTGGAATGCCAATTTAGGCCTCTCCTCACAGACGGGATACAAACAGCCTCCTTGGGAGTTAAAGCCGCTCCCCCTTGGCTGTGGTCATTAAGGACAGAGAGGAGAGACTGATGTTTGGTCTGAGAAAGGCAGCTGCAGAGGGGGCCCCCCGCTGGCTGCAGGAGCCAACTCTCCACTGGGCAACACCCCGGGCTGGCTGTCCTGGCTCCAGAACCTTCCCAGAGCCCTCAGAGCCTGGCTGCCGAAGACGACTGTCAGCTAAGGCCCCATTTCCCTGCCTCCTGTTGGCCCCGGGGCTCCTCCAGATATTCAGAGCGTCCGCCAATGTCTATGCTGTTATTTCCTCTCCCCTTTAAAAACTTAATGAAGAGGATTGAAACAGTAACTTTATATCATTCCTTGAGGGAGACAAGGAATCCTCCAGCTCTGAACAGTTAACTGAGAAAAATGAGCAAAATGGAAAGTGGACAGGTTGACTGTGCTTTATGTGAACACCCGGAGATCTGACCCTCTGTGGAAAAGGGAGCTCAGCTCTGGGCTGGGTGTGATCGGCACACTAGGTCTGATTAGAGGCACTGCCCTTGATGCCATCTGAGGAATGCAAAGAGGATTAAGAACAGAATTCCTTTTTTTCCCCTAATGTGATTCTGTCTCACAATTTGCAAAACAATCCAGGTGTATGCCACTCTCCTTTGGGTGCCTCTTCCTGAACAGCAGAGCAGCCCCGTGAAGAGCCCCAGTCCTGAGACAGTGGCTTTAGCTGCCCCTCAGAGCAGAGAGCTGAGATCAAGGACTGACAAGGCCTGGGCATGGTTGAACCTCTGGTCCTGGGATGTGCCAGGAACTGCCCTTTGATCCCACCCAGCTGGGCTTTCAGCCCAACACCCCAGAGGATTCCCACAAGTGGGTCCCTCATTCTTTTCCCCAGCTCCTTCCCTGCCTCGTGCCTTGGGCTCTGGAGGACCTGCCACATTTTTCCTCCCCTCTTCTCTCCCCTCTTTACGCCTCGTGGGATAGATGCTGAGCGACAGTGATGGCAGGATTTAAGTCCAAAGTGTCAGGAGCAATGAGGCGTCTCTGAGTCAGACGCGCCCTCACTGTTCCCATCTCCACCAGCGAGGGCACCGTGCCCAGGGCCAGAGGCTCCGGGAGCCATCTGAGTGTTAGCTCAGCGCCTACTCTTTGGCTGGGTTTCAGAGCAGCCCGAGGAAGTGAGGGGTGTTGCTTGCTCCCTGGTGGAATCTGTGCTGACAGCTCTCAGGCTTCGAGGGTCCCTGGAGCACAGCAAACAGCAGCTTCGGGGTGGACATGGTGAGCGAGCTGCCCAGAGCCTAGTCCTGTACTACCTCCTGCTCCTCCAGTGTAGTCAATCTTCCCTCCAAAGCAATAGATCTATTGATGATGATAATAATAATTATGATAATAGTTCTCCAACAATCATACCTACTGGGTGTTGGGTGGCTGTGGGGTGTTGTCATAAGAACAGGGTGGCTCCAGGTTGGGTGACACATTGGCCACTTCCTAGCAGGGTGACATTGCAGGAGTTGGTAGATATCTCTGAGCCTCAGTCAATGTATCTGTAGAAATGAATAAGCATGGTGCCTACCCACACTGGGATTCAAAGAGACAGAGGCAAAGCTGACTGCCACCTAAATGTCTGTCCCTTAAGGCATGAAAGGGTAGGAAGGGACAAAGCTGTGGGGCAGGTGTGAAGACCTTGAGTCCAAACCTTCTCTCGCCCTTGGTGAACTCTTCTGAATCTCAGTGTCCTTATCTAGGAAATGTTGATAACTGTTACCTCCCAAAGCTATTGAGAAAATTGAGGTAATATCTGTGAGATCTTCCATGGAGGGATGAGAATAAGTCCAACTGATACCAAAGGAAAAAGGAGAGGCCAGGACGGAAGAGCAGGAAGAGAGAGCTCAGGTCTGACTCTCTAGGACCCACATAGCAGGTGTCCTCCCGGCGCCATCGCCCAGCCACGCCTCCTCCACCACCCAGGCCTCCACAGTGCAGAAGGACACTTAAGAAACTGCCCAGCCTGTTTCTTCTCTCCTGATTGTACATCATCCTCCTTTCATCAACAGAGATCATATAAATCCTTCTATCACCTTCTTTGAAGAGGCTTCCTTGACTAATTTTGAACCCTATAAAAAAGAAGAGATCAATATCTTTATATGAAGTAAATTGTTTCTCTCACCGAAGTATTGAAAAGAGGTGGCCCTGGAGCTGGGGGACCTGCCCTGCTCCCCGTCCATTGCAGGCCTGAGCCTGAAGCTGTAGGGCGGCTTCCGAGTTGACATCCAGATTGTTTTGTTTCTCTGATGACTGTGAGCCAAGGAAACTCTCCAATGGGAGCCGAGAGAAGCCCTTTGCTAGTGCAGCAAGATGGGGCCAGCTTGTGATCCGAACGCCAAGGAGGTCGGAAGGACAGACTAAGGGGACAATGCAGAGCCAACCAGACCTTCGTCCCAGAAAATATTGTCTTTGGAGCATTCCCATTTCAACCAGTCCCTTTGGTTGTTAATTCAATTTGTGGCATTGTCTTTAAGGAAGGGGTAGTGAACTCAGAAGTTCTAGGAACTGCTGTCCATTGGAAGTAGTCTCTCCTTGCTGACCTTTTCCTGGACTTCAGGCCACCTCTAGGTCAGTCTGAGCATCAAGTAGATTAGGAAGAAGGAAGGAGAATGGGCAGAAAGTTGCCCTATAAACAGGGAGGCCAGAGGCTTTTGCATTTGGAACCAAGCCTGCCAGGACACACTGCTTTGGAATACCTGTCTCCAGGCATTAGACCAGCACAGAGGCTGCGGATATTCCTCAGGACGGGATGGACCCTCTGATGACTCAGCAGCAAGGTACTCCTTGAATTAGATCTGGGAGGTCTGGAGAGGGTTCCCACATGTGCAAGGTGCAAAAAGAGGGAAAGACAACTAAGGTAGGGATAATAAGAATGACACAGGGGAAGGGCCATTTCCTGTGGTCTTAACTGCTAACACAGTGTACCAGTGACAATTGTGGGCATCAGGAGTGTTACCACCCTTACCATTTTTTCCCTGACTACTGCAAGAAGCTCCTGAGAGGCCCTGTTTTCATCTTTAGTTGATTTATCTGGTATACAGTGGCCAGAGACACCCTGCTCAACTCTAAGTCGGGTCACGTAGCTTCCAGTTTCTGATGACTCCCCATGCATCTCCTTTAGAATAACATTCAAAGTCCTTATCACCGCTGCTGAGCACCAGACTGCCTGCTGTCACTCAGCTCCTACCTCTCTCCTCCTTGTGCATTCTGCTGTGGCCCTTTTAGTCACAGGCTGCCCCTTCTCTGCTCACGGAACATATGTACATGTGTATCTGCCCCAGGACCTTTGCACAGGCCTCTTTCTGCACATCTGCATAGGTCTCTCACTTCACTCACATCTTTGCCCAAACATCTTCTCCTCAGGGAGGCTTTCCCTGGCTGCTTTAGCTACAAGAGCAATCGTGTTACTGTCTATTGCTTTAGCCTATTTTATTTTTTCTTCATAACCCTTGTCACCTGACATACCACGTCTTCTTTTGTCTTTGCTGAGGATTGTCCTTCCCAACTGGAATGCAAGTTGCATGGAGACAGGGATTTGTCACTACTCCTCTCCACTGTGTTCCCAGGGTGGAAACTGTGTCTGGTTGCTACAGGGCATCTGGTAAATATTTTCTTAGCAAGTATTACTCGTGCTGAGTAAGAGTGACTGGAGAAGTTATTATGAGACAGGATAAATGCCTGAAAGTTATAGAATATTTCCAACAACTCAGTGAACTAGGTTCCGTTGTTACTTTTATTTTACGGATGAGGAAATGGATGTTTTCAGAGGTTGAATAATTTTCCCATGGTGCCACTACTCGTGAGCAGTCAAGTGAGAATTGAAACTCAGGTGTCCCAACTCTCTAGTCTACCAGGGGAGGTGCCCTATGAGAAACACCTGGGGTAAAAAGGATGCTAAATTCAGTCTCCCACCCCTGAAATTACCCAGGTAAAGACCAGTTTCATTCCGAGGTATTTGCAATCTGACCTCTGGCCGGAGTGAACCCCTTTGGAGAAAATCAGGATCAGACTTCTGTCCCATCACCCAGAGAAGACAGAGGCTGCAGGAACTGCTCCCAGAGGACACAGCTTGTAGCTTCCCATGGAACCTCAGCCCTGCAGCCTTCTAAGCACCACTAGCTCACCCCTCTGAGCTTGCCCCACCTCAGCCTCAAAATCAACACCAAAGGCAAACAGCTCATTTAGGACTTGGCAGTGGGTATTGGGTCTACACCGCTTCTGATGCCACTTCCACCTTGGAGCTGTGTCTGGTGTTTTTGTGCTAAGACCCTCATTTGACTCCTCTGGTGTTTTTGTGCTAAGACCCTCACTTTGTGAAGCCACTCAGAATCCACGGCTTTCCACAAGTCCAGCCCAGCCCCATTAAGGCATTGCCAAAACACATTTTTTATATGACCTAGCACTTTCTACCTGCTTCCAGACCCCGCTGCCAACCTGCCACCTGCCCTGCCTAATCTCAACCCGCCTCTATTTAATCACTCCACTTACTTCATACACATCTATGACCAGCTCTGGTACCTTCACAGATGCCCACCCTTATCTCCTTTCCTGTGACCCCCTCCTGCATGTCTTCCTTATTTCCATCTCTGGATTCCAACCACCACACAGACTGGATGCCACCTCAGTCCCAGTTTGATATCTTAACAGAGATTCAAAGCCAATATTTATATACTGGAAATTTGGTGCCATTAACAGACATTGCAGGGGGCAGGATATCGGGGATGCCAAAGGAGGGGGCTAATTTAAAATTTAAATTATTTGCACACTTTGAGCTTGAACATATATCCTGGTATTGATCGCAGTTCTTTGGAAGCTATTTATGTTTTCAGCGCACCTATAAGGCTGAGATTTATACCACATTTGGTGTTTAACTAGCCTCTTAATGCACCCGGTTGAGGCATAGTATTGGTGGGCGTATCATAAATTTTAGCCTCAGTGCTGAATTGATTTGCTTAGTGGAGTTAAATTTAGGCCATTAAAATAAATAAATAAAATGAATACAAAGGACTTTCAGGACCTCCTGTCATATTAAAATCAGGCAAAGGCAGAGACACCACCTCCAGAGTCTTGATTGGGTATGGTGTGCCAGACTCAGGGCGTGAAGGATTCCTTTGGATGTGGCTTCACGCAGTAAACACCAGCAGTGTGGAATTAAAGAAGGGACCAGGGTGCCCGATTTGCACATGCTCATTTGAAGTTAGGAATTCCTTTATCCAAACCCTGACTTTATCCACACACCCATACCTAGATTTTCTTGTTCCTGGTTTATAAGTGAGTGGCCCAGCCCAGTGAATAGATCGAGTTCTAGTCACCTTCCAAGAATCCCCCCCACCCCGCCGCCACCCGTAGATGACCTTCCCAGTGCTCACTTGGATTTTGACATACACCCAGCCCTTGGATTGGAATGAGAGGAGAACAGCCGTCCTCTCTTGTCTAGGGTGGAGATTTGAAGTCATCTCTGGCTTCCATGACCCTTTAGAATCATCGAGAAGTCTCAGTTATTTTAACATTCATTGGATGTCTCAATGCATCTCAGGCTATCCGGATTCCAACCAATGAGAACACAGATCAGCTATTTTCCAAAATATTCATTCCTGATAAAAGATCTAACGTCTAGATAAAATAGTTCAGTGGACAATTTGCAACCTACTGCTGTTCTTTTGGATTTATAAAATGAGTTCATTTTCCTTTGCAGTCAGTACGGTGTTGCTGGTATTTGAGCTGGTTTTTCTTTCTTTTTCTTTCTTTTTTTTTTTTTTTTTTTTACTATGACTCAACATATGCTGGTCACCAGCCATTGTCAAGAGTAGGCTGCTGCTAAAGGTTTTCTCTGATGGAGGAGCAGGTCTACAGAAGCTGATGTGACCAGGGTCCTGGTGGATCCAGGGCAGATCTGTGGAGCTGAGATCATCAGCAGGGCCCCTGTCTTCAGCTAAGTTGGGCAAGATCTTCATCACCCTCATTCAGTGTGATTCCCTTGATCACCCACTTATGAATTTTCCAAAGAGGATTCAATCCTTTCTCTACTAGGTGTGGATCAATGTCTGTGAAAACTTAGCTCTGAAGTAAAAGGCAGACTTTTCTCATCCACCCTCTCAGTGATCTTCACTCTAACCTTGATGTATAAGCACATGTGTCTCAGCAAAGAGGTTGTATATTCTTGAGGATGTTGGAGCCGTAAATAGCAAGGGATGAAGAAGTGAGGGATGTTGGTATTTGTGTGTCTCCTTGGTGTAATGAAACATTGATTAAGCATCATCTCAACAGGATGAGTAGGTCTTTAGCATGTAGACATGGCCAACGGGAAGATACATAACCAAGCAAGACCCTGCTGATTTCCCCTAGCTGAAATGGGGTGAAAAAGGCCAGGCAGAGCTTCACTGTGCTACTTTTTTAAAGTAAACTTATGTTCCAGGTTGCATGCCAAGAACAATCCCTTTAAAGGGGATTAAATGAGATTTCTTGCCCGCTTACTCTCCACATTTCCTTCTTGCTATGCCTCTAAAGCCTCTCTGCCATTCCCTAGTAAACTCAAAAGCACCAGTCACTTCTGGGACAGACCATAGCTTTCCACCTGTCCTTTGCACATGCTTTTCCCTCAGCCATTCCCTGTATTGTTCAAAAAACTCTGAACCCTCCTGCAGGTGTCTCTCAAGGGTTTCCATCCCTAAGATGTTCCCAAGAAGGACTGTGTCTTTCACTCTATTGCTTCAGTTTCCACTCATTATTCACTGATTTTTTCATTTAATAAAGATCTATAAAATCATTTAATTACCTATCAGTCATAGTCTTAGGTTCTGGAATGATAGCCATGAACAAAACAACACTCCTGACCTCATGGAGCTTACCTTTGAGAGCAGGGAAGGGAAATTAAAAAAAAAAAAAAAAAGAGTAAGGTATCAGGCAATGATATGACTAGGAAAAAATAGATATGGAGGATAGATCCAGAGAGAGAATGGGAGTCTTTTTTATAGTGTTGTAGGGGAAGATGTCCATGGAAAGATGGCATCCAAGCAGGGGCTGAAGGAAGGGGCCAGCTTTGCAGATGCTTGCGCGACCAGCTCAAGGGCAGAAGGAACAGGAATGGGAAGGCCTGGAAGCAGGATTGTGAATGGCGCATTCCGGGAAGACTCTGCTCTTGTCTCTTACTTCTCTCGTTCATACATGGAATGTATCACCTTGACACGGTTTCTCAACTGTCTTTCCCCCTTGGAGGGGAGCCTTGGAGATCAGGGGCGATGCTGTATCCATAGCTGTATCCACAGGACCTGGCACTGCTTCTGGAACATCATCAATGCTCAATAAATTCTTGTTCAGTGAAGATGTAAACCCAGCAATCCTCTTAACAATCATGTGAAAGGGTAGTTGATGAAAATGAGACACAGAGACGCCACATAATCTTTGCACAGCTACTGAACAGACAGCACTCTTTAGATATATCACCTTCATACAGTTATAGTTTGACCTATAACTATAGTCTCAGAGCAAAATGCTTTCACAACAGTCTTGCTTGTGGGGTCCAAGCAGGTCCTCCTGTAAGCCTGGGGTCAGAGGCCTATAAGAGGGAGCTTATGTGGTATCAACAGGCATCCCTGAACCAACCTGCTTCTGCCCCTCTGCACATGCTCCCTTCTGAGAGTGACTGATGTTGCATTTGTGACATTCAGTTGCCCCAAGGCCCAGTGGAGAGTGTCATGTTGAGCAGAGGAGATCTCTTTTTTTTTTTTAATTAAATGATAGCTCTATACATTAATGCAAACAGGGGGTACAGTGTAGTGTTTTCATATACATTTTGAAATACTTTCATCAAGCTGGTTCACATAAATTTCATGTAATTTGCATAGTCATTGTGTCAAAACATTTACATTCTATTTCTAGAAAAGTTCACTTGTACCCTTGTTAGACAGAAATATAGGTGATCTTTCCGGTTAACCTCCTACCACCCAGCCACCCTTCTCCCCTCCCCTTCCCAACCCTTCCCCATATTCTTGGGCTAGAATTAATTTGTTTCTTTCATTTGAGAAGTATATATTAGTTTCATAGAAGGGCTGTGTACATTGGATACTTTTTCTTCCATTCCTGTGATACTTTGCTAAGAAGAACATTTTCCAGTTCCATCCATGTAAACATGAAGGAGGTAAAGTCTTCGTTTTTCTTTAGGGCTGCATAGTATCTCTTAAGAACTGTATCAGGGAGCAGCGCCCATGGCTCAGTGAATAGGGCCCCGGCCCCATATACCAAGGGTGGCAGGTACAAACCTGGCCCTGGCCAAACAGCAACAAAAAAAAAAATAGCCAGGTGTTGTGGGGGGTGCCTGTAGTCCCAGCTACTTGGGAAGCTGAGGCAAGAGAATCGCTTAAGCCCAAGAGCTGAAGGTTGCTGTGACGCACAGCACTCTACCGAGGGTTACAAAATGAGACTGTCTCTAAAAAAAAAAAAAAGAATGGTATCACGGGTGGGTCCATCTCCACGGCTGGGTGAAGGAAGGAAGAAGGGGAATTCAGAATGGAATGGAATAAGTATGGGAGCTGGAGTTGAGCAAGGTACAAAGTGCAAAGAACAGAACAAAGCGAAGCATCAACAGAAGAGAAGGTGGCGGACTTCCCTGCCCAGCTGCCTAAAGTGTGTACGTCAGGACACCTCCAACCAGCAGAGTTTTCATTGAGGCCCAGGTTGGGAATGAGAACAGAGGGAACACTGGCCCCTCTCCTGGGCTATGCAGGTAACAGGGTGGCAGGGGCATGTGGGAGCAGGGGCAGCTGGGCAGCAGGAGAGAGGCAGGGAATGGGTGCTCGCTGTGTCCACTGAAGGCAGATGCAGGTTTGCGGGGCACAGGCAGCCACAGGGTGCTTGCATTCTGGTAGGAGGCCCCAGGGCTCTGGCTCTGGCTGGTTTACCCCAGGCCTGGATGTTTGCCTTGGCAGTGCTGGAGCGTTAGCCTTGGCCTCAGCGTCTCTCCCCAATGGCCAGGCATACAGGGCCAGCACACCTGAAAGTCATTAGCTTGGGGTCCCATTTTGTTCTCACATTTCCAAGCAGTGACCCGCGGCCGTGTGTGACGGGGCAGGCACTTTATCATTCGCGTTCCCCAGCCCACCCCACCTCTGGGCTTCCCCTCCCATCAGTCCCTGCTCAAGGCCTACCAATCGCCCAAATCTCAGAGCTAACAAGGACCCTTTTCTTTCCTCTTTAATAAATATTTATAAGTTTGACTATTATTTTCACAATCTTTTTGAGTCGTTCTTTATTCTTTTTCCATTAGTGAGGATGTAGAGGCTCTGACTGGTTAAGTGATTTGTCCAGAACCACACAGTGCATAAGGAACAGAATTTAGGTAGCTGCCAAGGCCGTTCTGTTGTCAATGGGCCCTAGCTGCTTCCCACTTATGACATCTGAGCGGCCTTTTCCCCTAATGTTAACCCATTGATCAATTGATATAAACCTCAGTTACTTAAAAATTGCTTATATTTGTGTATATTTGTAATCACTTGGGCATTGTATTATGTTTTGCTTTCTTTTAATACTGTGATTCTAAATGTATTCCTCTAGATACATATATTTCTAGATGATCTCGGTATTTATTTAAAGCCATAGTTCTCAACCAGGGACATTTTGCCCCCCTCTGCCCTGATGACTTTTGGCAGTGTGTGGAGCTGTGTGTGGCACAACTGAGGCAGGAAGGTATCCAGTTGGGAGAAGCCAGGGAATCTGTTAAACATTCTCTAACGTACAGGAAAGCTTTCCAATAGTAAAAGGTACATATGTAAAACCCAAGGTGTCAAGAAAGGTTGAGATGCCAAGGTTGAGAAAGTTTATTCTAAAGCCACCAATAAATGTATGTGAAGATACATTCTTCAGACTATTCTGTTTCAAGAAATAAATCCTCAGCATAGCTACCATGGCACCATGGATCATGTAGTGTGATATGGCCAGCTTGTGCCAGCTCATGGGACTTGGCCGTGCACATCCCTTCCCAACTCCACGTTCACTTACCAGGTACAGAGCTTGAAACTGACCATCCACGGTGAGAATCGTTATACCATAGAAATGGACAAATGTTATGTCAGGGATTTTTTTTTTATTTCTTCTGAAGAGCCAGCTTCACCATTAAGAACTTTCTATAAGGTAGAGATTCTTCATTGTCTTATTTGACCCTCACGACAAGGTTGTCCCAGTTAATATTGGGAAGCCAAGGCACAGCATGTTACAGCAACTTGTCATGCACGATATCACTTTTTTCCAAGTTTTTAAATTTCAGAATATTAGGTGGTACACATGTTTTGTTTGCAAGACTTTGTTTTTTGTACAGCTTGAGTCAACATTGTAAGCGTGTCTTTCACCAGATAGTGTGCACCGTACCCATTAGGTGTGAATTTACCCATCCCTATAGTGTGTGGGATTTATATCCACCAGTCACACCCCAGAGCCTACATTGAACGTGCTGCGGTGCGTGATAGAAACAACTCTGACTCACTGTGTACCCCTGAGTTGGTCCATTGGAGACTGAAGAGTGGATATTTACATTAAATGCGTCATATTCCAATCCCATCTTACAAATCTGATTTCTTGATAAATTATAGACTTGGTATAAAATACTCCCTTTCAGGTAAATGCATATATTTTTTGATGGACTATGATTAAGCAAACTCCCTAAAGAGTACTTAAAGTCTTAAAATCGTTCTCTTTCGAATTGCCATGTAAATGTCACCCTTTTAGTGAGATCTCTCTTAATCAATATTTTTAAATTGCAACCCTGTTACCTCCCCAGAGGCACACTGCACCCCCCCTTCCTTGTTTTCTCCATAGCACGGACTCCTTGAGGCCAGTGTTTTGTTTTGCTTTATTTCACTGCGGTATCTCCAACATCTGGAAAAGCTCGTGGCGCATAATATACTCTTGCAAATAAAGATTTGTTAAATGAATAAATAAACAACAAACAAACACAAAGTCTTCCATAGAATAGAAAACAATCCCATCGTTCATAAAAAAAAAATCTGAGTCTAATCCACATATATGAGAAATGCAAAACAAGGCAGGATATACCCTTAGACAAATGTGTTCAATATCTTTTTAATAACCAAAAAAAGGAAAAGACAAATTATATGCCTAAAAAGTTGATCTAGTTTAGCTGAACTGATGTTGGTTTTCTGAACTAGATGAAGCTTCTCCCCTAAATCATGCCAGAACACTGGGTATTTGCTGTAGGTGGACCCAGGGCCCAGCTAGCCATCAGCCATAGGTCCATGTATAGGGAATTGAATCTCTCAAATGCAAAGCCTTGCAGAAGACCATGTTTATTAAAGAGAGACTTCCTTAATATCACCGCTCCCTGAGTGACTCACAGAACCAGATATTCAAAATGTACTCTTAGAAAGGAACATTGTCTTGGTTCGTGTTTCAACCCACCCAGTATTAGACAACTGTAGGAAATGGGGTTGCCAGATGTAGCAATCAAAAATACAGGTTGTCCGGTTAAATTTGAATTTCAGATGAACAACAAATACTTTTTCAATACAAGTATATACATATATATTGTGTATCTGAAATTCTAATTCAACTGGGTATTTTATATTTTATCTGGCAGAGCCCTAGCAGGGAGGTCAAAACAGGCCAGACTCTAGAGTTGCCTGGTTACTGTCAGGCCCTCTGCCTCCCAGAGTGCTGAGGAGTAGGAATGGGAACAGGGACAGGAAGCAGTCTTGAGGACACGATCAGTCAACAAGTCTGGGCACAGGCAGTCCCTCCCTTCTGCTCCAGAGGAGCATAATATTTGAGAATCAGATGGCACCATTCGTTGCTTTCACCAACAACCCTTGCTTCGTCCTGCTTTCATTTCAATACACATCTACCATTTTCTCTTTCATTGCCTCCATTATGGCCACAGGGAGAGTTCTGGCTGGCTCACAGAATACAAGACACTTTTTAAAAATGTAGATCCCAGGTCCTACCTAACAAGTAGGTCTGGGATTAGACCTAGTTATCTGGTTTTCTGTTTGTTTGTTTTTTGGAGAAACCACCTGCTTTAGGCCTGTCTGCATCTGAATATCTTAATTTCAGCAGACATTATACGTTTTTAGGAAAACTTGGAAGGTGGTTACATAAGGACGGGGATCCAGACTGGAATGAAATTCGGTCCATCCAAGGATCAGGAGATATATTAGAAAAATAGCTCATGATGCCACAGAAGGAAGGATGAACAGCCTAGTCTATGGAGGGTACTGCAACAGTAGGTGGTAGTGAAGGCTGGCTCACAAAAGTCCCAAAGACACAGGCATAATGGGCATGGGAAGATATAAGATGAAACCAGGCCATGATTCTAAAATCCATAGAGAAAAGCAGTTGACATGAGGGAGGTTGTGCATTGGGCTATTTGGTAGCACAAAATCAAGTGATCTGAAAAATCAATTGACCTTGTTTAAGCTTATTCCAAATGAGGATTCATGAATGCTTCCATTCATTTATTCACTATGAGTGCCCATGAGCCTCTCATCTACTGGAATGTTACAAACACAGCCATGAATAAAATATGTAGGTTGCCTGTCTTCACAGAGCCTACAGGTCATCAGGGAAGGCAGACAATAAACAAGTAAAAGGGAATAGGTCGTTAGTAAAATAACTAGTTATAGCTGGTTATTGCTAGTTAATTCTATAAAGGGAACAAATAATTATACTAGAGGAGGATGTTTGCAAGAAATTAAGTATATCCAGAGCTATAGAAGTTGAGGACAGAGGACAAGGGGAGAGAAGCCTCTCAGTCTAGGAAAGCCAACAGAGAGAACTTAATAAAGAGCTTCATCAGAACCTCAACAGAGAGAATTTAATGTAGGACATTACGTTCTAGGCACAAGAAGATCTGAAACAGCAAAGAGGAGATGAGGCGATGCAGAGATTAGAAAGTGACTGCCTCATGTAGGGCTGGAAGGACAAGGTAGGGAAGGGGTTTTGCAGAAGTCCAGGAGCCCTGTGGAAGCTGCAACTACGGCAGGCCTGATGGGCCACATAATGGGAGAGGTGAGTCTTGTTGAGTTGTTATTATGTAGAAGAGATAATATGTGTGAACTGCTTAGCACAGTGCTGATATGATTGTATAGCTGGCACATGGTACATACTCCATTCATATTAGTTTAACTATCTAATATTGGATTCCAGAAGTTTTGACAACTGAACTTACATATGGTGCTGGGATATCAGATCAGGAAGGATGCAAGGCCAAAGAAAAGTGTGCATAACGGCACGGCAAGGATGTGGTCTCCAGAGAGAACTATCCAGCCTGATGGACACAATAGCGGCTCTAAAATGGCCCGAGCAGGTGTTTGGTTTCATTATAACTCCCACAATTCAGACTGTGCCTAGCATTAGATCCAAGGCCTGGCTCTCAGAACAAAGCATGAACCATGTTCATCCAACGGTCAAGGTGAGTTTATGGGGGTGCCCACCTGGATGGATGCAATTGCGTGTGGAAGTTAAGAAAACCCTGTACCAGATAAGGTATTGGTCTCTGTTTTTTTTTTTCCTACACATGGTTGGTAAGTGGGCAGAGATAAGGGCATGGATGTGATAGGCTGAGCACAATGAGACTATAGCATGGAAATGTGCTCCCCCACGCACAGAATCTCTGAACTACAGCGATGCCGGGAGTAAGTAGGTGTGTATCCACTCCCAATTCTCTCTTCTTCTGCCTTCGTATCTCTTACCAGTTCCTTCTGTAAACTGTGCTCAACTAGAAGCAAGAGGTCAAAGGACCATGAGTAGTGAAGTTCTCAGGGGTCAGCAGCCTCTTGAGACACGGGATAATTGATCAGCAATGAGGATAATGCCAAACAGAACACATCATACACAAAGGGTCTCTTCTTTAATAGCTTCAACAAGGGAGTTGGCTCACTCTTAGTTGTCCATCCAGAATCTTGACCACTTTCCATTGGCTATTTTCAGCCCCCAAACCTTCCTTTTTTGAATTGAGGACACAGTTCTGAGTAGACTCTACAAAATGAACAACTTATTGAAAAAAGAGTCTCCAAAATGGTGCAGAGAAGAGAGGTTGTACCTGCTCATTAGAGCTGATTGTTAAATTTACAAAAATTTTGTGTGCTATCTAAGTTGTTAGATAAAATCCATTAATAAAATTAAGTTCATAAATGTTCAATTAATATACTCTATTTTAAAAAGGTAATCATCTGCCATTCCCAGATACTTGGAAGGCTGAGGGAAGAGGATCACTTGAACCCTGGGCTTCAAGGATATAGAGTTTTGTGACTGCATCTGTGAATAGACACCTAACTCCAGCCTGGACAACATAGTGAGATCCCAAATCCAGCCTGGACAACATAGTGAGATCCCACCTCTTAAGAAATGGTAATAAGTAAATGCTCAAAACTCACCATTTCTAATTATTTGACTAGATTATCAATGCTTGTGAGGTTATTTATATGTTTATTATTTTATCCAGGTGATAGAGATGAAAACACTATATGCTTGCTGGGTCTTTCAACAATTAGAACAGACTTGATGTGACATCCTAGAATAGAAGGGTGGATTGAAGAGAGTGTGGGAAGTGGAGGAAACTAGGCTTGGGCAGCATCTGTGATTCTGTGACACATTGTGTGGCAGTACAAAGCCATAAAAAGTGGGAAAGTATTTATCAATATTCGCTGTTGTGGGAAGACTCTGCTGGGAGAGGGCAAATGTAGAAAGACCTGGATTCGGATTTTTCAGCAATGTGATAATGGGGAAAATTTCTCTTGATTCCTTATCTGCAAGTTGAAGATTATAATATCTGTCTTATAAAAGTGGTGGAAAATAGAGAGTAATCAATTACATAAGACAATTCAGTCAGTTATCAATACTGACAATTCAGTCAGTTATCGATAACTTTGAATATATTATCACACTATATTCAAAGGCCATACTATAGAAACTAATGCAGTCCTGCTGTCATTGAGATCGTAGCTTGGCAAAAAATACATACAGCAAACAATTGCACATTAAAAGTAATTTGACTGTTAGGATGATGAGCCTACTGGAGGAACATACATGTGAGAAGGACCAGAAAATACCTGGTTACTGAGTAACATTTTTGTTTCCTCTATTCCATCTTTTCCTCCTATAGGAAGCAATATAAGAGCTTGCTCACATTTCTTGGGTCTTATGCCTTCAATTCTCTCAGCATCTACACATGTGTCTATAATTTTTGGCTTGTAACTTTTTGTCCAAAGCAGCTGAAGGCTGGTCTGCCCTCCTGCAGGCAGAGACAAAGTGATGGGCGTAAAACCCCTGGGCATATCTTCACCCACCGAGGGAAATAGTTCTGCGGCATTCCTTCTCTGCCAGTGCCTCCTCGGGAGACTGCAGGTGTCCAGGGCTCGCTAACACACCTGTTTGGGCTGTGGTTCCTTTTGCTCCCTTCTTCTATAGGTGCTTCTGTCCCTCCCCCAATTGACTAAGGTCTGGTCTTAGGAAAACCCAAACCAAGAGAATTCATCTCATCTCTCAAACTTGTCTATATCGCAAAGTCCTCATTATCTCCCCAAAGTGGGCACAAATGTGGCCTGAAGTGTAAAAGCAACCTTTGGGAATAGATTGGTTGCTCGATGTGTGATCTACACCAGGACACTGGGAAAGGTAAAAGAGTCATCCTTGAAAGTACACCATGAGCAAAACAGGCCTAAAACGGGACTACTAGAGGGCCAACTGTGATGTGGGGACAGCTTGTCTCAGAGCAACTTTAACCCTTCCAGTGAGATGTCAAGGCCTAAGTGACAGTGGCTGCCTGGCGGAGTCTGAGCACTCCTCAGTAGCAAGCTGCTCAACTCTCCAAACCTCAGGACCTGTCGTTCTCTGAGCCAGCAGACCAGGTGCCCTTCACGTGTGGGGAGGGAAGCACATTTCTACCCAGCTCCCTCCCACTAACTCACAGTTTTTAGGAGAAAAACAACACAGATTTGTTAATGTCTTTCACCTCTTTGGGGCAGCTGCAGATTTTTAAGAGCCAAAGGGTCCCTAGTGAACACAGCTCACACCAGTGCATGAGAAATGATTGACTCTGAGAGCTTTGCTGAAATGACTGCTAATGTTGAAATCACACTCAGCTCAGTACATTTCCTGTGCGCCGGGGCTGCCGTGGATGTGTTGGGGGCAGGCAGGGGGGATTCCCAAAGAAGGAAGTTTCTATGCAAACCCTGCAGCAGGGAGAAATCAGGTTTCAGCCTCCCTTTGCTAATTCCCCTTGCATTTTTCTTTCCCCCCAAACATTTAAACTTAAATAGCTATATAAGTTCAAATGTTCTTTTATAGAGTGAAATAAACAGCTTTTATAGCCTGAAAACAGCAAGCTTAGAGATCAACTGTTCACCACTCAAGCGGGCATGTTTAAGTTAAAGAAAGGGATGGCATTCTCTTCCTCATTGTTAGTGATAGCTCCCCCCCCCAAAAAAAAAAAAAAAAAAAAACTAAAAGGAGGTAGCATAATAAATTAACTGCCATATAAGTTGTCAGGGAAAGAAGTTACTGTAGCCTTCAGCATTTTGCTACAAGGCTGCCCCCCTCTGGCTCCCACCACAACCCACAGCATGATTTGTGGAGAAAGCAAGTCTGTTTCAGAAGGAACCGTTCTGAGCTGGGGCGAGTCAAAGTCAGTCCCAGGGGCTGGTCACTATCTCTCCGCTTCCTAATTACTTCTCCTGACTTCTCAGCCCATCTCACACTTTCTCGACATTCCAAAAAGATAAAACTGAACTTAAGAGTGAAATTAGCAACCCGTGGTTTCTAAACTATGCCTGATAAGTGAGTTAGGTTGGAAGGCAGGGAAGCTCCGGGAACGTCGTAGTAGCACAAGGGACACTCACGGGGTTTTGCTAGCAGGGATGATATTTTTCATTCCAGAGAAAACTGTAGTGTCCTCCTTTAGGACTTTTTCTCCATGTGGGGACTAAGAAGTGACTAGAATTCATGCAACAGGCTGCATGGTAAAGCCCGATGCTGGGTGTCCCACATCTTACGTGTTTGCACAGAAGTAGTCGGTTCTTGTTAATTCGCTCAACAAATAGAGCTTTTGAATGTCAGATAATACCAGGTACACAGTGGATACACCACAGGGCAGCCCTCGCGGTGTGGTGCCAGGACCTCGATCCTTCTCCACCAGCTTTCACGATGAAATGCGGGCATCACAACTCGTGTCATGATTCATCTCCCTGGTCTGCTTCTACAAGCCCCACTTTGCATCACTCTCTAACATGAACTCCAGAAGCATGAGGAGTTTGTCACGCTCCCCAAAATTCATTTTTCTCGAGCAACTGAATTTCCATGCTGGCCCCTTAACCTGATGGACTAACCCTTCTCTCAATCTCTGGAACCTGCAGGATATCTGTGTTAGTGAGCGAGGCTGCCGTAACTAAGTACCCTAAATCCAAAGCTCAGACAACAGGAATTGCTCCTCTCACAGTCTCAGAGGCTAGAAGTGCAAAATGAAGGTGTCTGGGCAGGGCTGGTTCCTCGTAAAGGTTGAAGGAGAATCTGCCCCCGGCCTCTTAGTCTCTGATGGTTTGCTGGTGACCTTTGGGCACCTCGGCTTGTAGTAGCAACACCTGGATCTCTGCCTTCACTGTCCAGATTTCTCTTTTTTATAAAGATGGTCAGTCATATTAGATCAGTGCCCTAACGACCTCGTTCTAACCACTTCTGTCTTCAATGACCCTATTTCCAAATAAGACCACATTCGGAGGTATTGGGGATTAGGACCTCAATATAGGATTTTTTTTATGGTGGAGGGGGACAAAATATAACCCATAATAATGTCCTTTCCATGGTTGAATACAACAGAGTTGAGGATCCTCCTTCCCCCCAGGCTGCCTCCCCGGACACTCATAGAATTTTATACAGTGCCCCTCAAACAGCCAGGATCGTCCTGAACTTCAACTGTTTACTCAACTGTCTCCTGCACTGGTCTCTGGTCTATGAGAAACCGTGACTCCATCTATTCCCTTCAGATGCTTAGTGAATGGTTCTTGCATAAACAATGGCCTATGAAGGATGGCTCCCTGTTTGCTGAGTGCTGGGAGGAAGCATGTGGAGTAAATTCAGAAAGACGCCACGGTCACCTACCTCTATAGAGAGGTCAGAAGGGAGAAGGGGGTTTTCCTGATTGCCAGATTCACTTCTTCTCCTGGCCTTTCCCCCCTTTTAAAGGTGTTATTCTTCTACCCATTTCTCCCACCCTTTCTGTTTTTCTTAGTCTTTATTTCCGGCCCTTTCTACTTCCAGCTGCCACCAAGACACTTTCCTCACATGTCCCTGATGTTTGCTGAGTCAAACAGCCATTGTGATGAGGGTGATGGGAGTATGGAAAACTGGGGGCTTATCAAAGTATCCCTAATACAACTTATATAGGCTGTCAGTGGTTGTTTATGCCTTCATACTGACTCTTGGATTGATATTTATTTTATCCTGATGCCATAATATGAGGTGTAATTGCTTTCGAGCATATGCAATTGCTTTTGTAGAAATATGGGGCTCGAGTAGTGAATTCTGATGCCTTGTAGCAAACGGGCTTCTGTCATTCTGTGGAGGATGCTTCATGTCTTTCCTGATTCAGAAGAGAAACGTTCTCACTCTAGTGAGCTCATAAAAACGGACAGGGAGTGTGATCTTGACTGCGCAGCAGGTTTTCTGGGAAGCTCTTAGTCGGGGTTCCGTGTACTACATACATTTAAAGATCCGTAAGCCCTCATCTGGAAGTGATGCCCTCAGTGCATCCTAGAGAGGCAGCCAAGGCAGCTGCACGGGTCCCAGGCGACTGCTTCTTGGTCTTATCGGAAAGGAACATGGGCATGTGCCTGGCTCAAGTGAAGACGATCAGCTTCACTCTTGAAAAGGTAAACAGAGCCTCACAAAAAGCTATGAGATGGGAAGTGACTCTGGATCAATGGGGCCATCTGGGGTTGGAGCCTGGGTTGCCACCACAAACCATAAGCTAACTCAAGTTATATAGAGAGAAGGGAAAACTTACACCCTTAGGAAGGAAGCAGGCTGAATGGAGGAGAATGCAGCCTCCTGTATGCAGAGGAAGGCAAAGACACGGAGACACTCTGACAGATATCTGGCTCCCATGTTACCTAACCGCATGTTTGCTTTTATTTATTTATTGTTGTTGTTGTTGTTTGTTTGTTTTTAGAGACAGAGTCTCACTTTATCACCCTCAGTAGAGTGCTGTGGCGTCACAGCTCACAGCAACCTGCAGCTCTTGCGCTTAGGTGATTCTCTCGCCTCAGCCTCCTGAGTAGCTGGGACTATAGGCATCCACCACAAAGCCTGGCTATTTTTTTGGTGCAGTTTGGCCGGGGCTGGTTTTGAACCCACCACCTCGGTATATGGGACTGGCGCCCTACTCACTGAGCCACTTATTTTTTTTGAGACAGAGTATCACTCTGTTACCCTGGGCAGAGTGATGTGGCACCATAGCTCACAGCAACCACGAACTCTTGGTCTCAAGCAATCCTCTTGCCTCAGCCTTCCAAGTAGTTGGGACTACAGTACCCACCACAACACCCAGCTAATTTTTTCTATTTTTAGAAGAGGATAGGATCTTGCCCTTGCTCAGGCTGATCTCGAACTCCTGAGCTCAAGCAATCCATGTGTTTCAGCCTCCTGGAGTGCAGGGATTACAGGAGCGGGCCATCACACTTGGCCCAGCACTTTCCCCTTAATATGCCACTGAAAGGTCTAACCTTTCAGACCACGGTGAAGATTGTTTTGTATGGAAGCTCCAGGAAAAAAAAAAAAAAAAAAGACACAGCATAGGTCTACTCTGATTTAGAGTTCAAAAAAAAAAAGGTAACTTACTCTCACAAAGTTTCCATGTGTTCCAATCTAGGAGCAGCCTACCTGTGTGGTTCTGGCTCTTGAGGTAGCAGATGAGCTCTTGGCTAGGTGCTCCTCCATACAAAGACACGGCTGATAGCGTTAGTCCCCAGGGAAGTGCAAATGGAAAATGCAATCCTACCCCAGTTAAAATGGCTTTTTGAGAAAGATAGGTAGGAGAAAAGGGAACATGTGTGCACTGTTTGTTGCAATGTAAACTAGTATAACCACTCTAGAGACCAGTGTGGAGGCTTCTCAACAATACAGCTATCATATGACCCAGCAATCACACTGCTAGGGGTAGATCCAAAAGAAGGCAACAGCGTCAGTGGATGAATGGATAAAGAAACTGTGGTATATATGCACAATGGAATATCATACAGCCATAAAAAATAATGAAACCCTGGCCTTTACAATGACATGGATGGGAGTGGAGAACTTTGCATTAAGGGAAACAAGACAAGCACAGAAAGAGAAATCTCACACACTCTTACTCACATGTGGGGGGTAAATATTAAAAACAATTGATCTCATGGAGGCAGAGAGTTAGAATGATGGTTAAGAGACTAGAAAGGGTAGCAGGAGGCAGAGATAAAGTGAGGTTGGTTAATGGGTGCAAAAATATAGATAGATAAAATGAACAATATTTGATAGCATACTAAAATACTATGATCAACCCTAAGTTAGGATATACTTTAAAATAGCTGAAAGAGTAGAACTGGAATGTTCCTAACACAAAGAAATAATAAATCCCTGAGGTAATGAATACCCCACTTACCCTTATTTGAGGAATTCAACTAGTAGGCCTATATCAAAACATCACAAATATCCTATAAGTGTATATTTAGACGATGTACCTATAATAATTAAATTAAAAAAATTAAAAAGACTTGATTTATTTGTGGCATTCACTCCCAATGTGTCTCTCTTGCCTGCCTGGAGAATCAGTGCTGGTAGTGGGCAGGAGATCTTACTCACCATGCAGCTTCTCCACAGGACTGCTTGAGCTTCCTCACAACATGGCAGCTGGCTCACTCCACAGCCAGTGAGCCAGAAGAGAGCCGAGTGGAAACATTTTATAATCTAGCCTTGGAAGTCCATCTCAGTTTTGACAACATCCAAATGGTTACATAGGTCAGGTCTGTGGGAGAAGTGGATACACAAGGGCAAGAAAACTGGAAGGAGGAGACTCCACTGGGAGTCTCTTTGTAGCCTGGATTCCAAGTCTTTGACCAAGAAAGACCCTAAACGTATTCATAAGAGACCAAATCGAGGCAGCTTCTTTCTCCCAGACATTATGTGTACCTGGTCTGTCTGCAGACACACCTTGTCTTCCATCTGGTACACATGCTTTTCCTGTGTCTTCAACATCCCCATTTTCACTCTTCCTTCAACTCTTTATTCATTCACATCCTCCAAAGCCTGTTCACACCTCACACCTTTTCTATTAGGCACTTTGGTAGATCTACCAACATCCAGCAAAAAGAGACTGCAGCCTTTTCGGTGTTTCACAGCATGCCCTGCATGCTCTCTTGTCACACTGACTCTATTCTGTGGTTGTATACAAAAACTGTGCAAAGTACTGAAGATGGGCAAGAAGGCCAGGGTTGATTACAGCAGTTTTGGAAAGGCTAGAAATCCAACAAGCACAGATCAGACCCTGTCTAAAACTTGAACTGGGACATGAATGCCCTGAGCCCCGTCACAGCCTCTGGGTTAATCTCAAGACTTGCCTAGAACCGCCAACTCCAACTCAGGATGGCACGATCAGCTGAATTCTGAAATGAACAATGCTCAGCAATTCCAACCCAGCCTTGGGAACATCTTAGAATATGCGTTCCTTCCCCAGGCCTCCAAATTGCTAAGCTGTTGTCGCCTGTCACTTTGTGGTGAATAAATTTAGAGTGGTTCCTTGGAAAGACTGAATTGGAGCTTATGTGCTGTTGGGCCCATGACCACAGGATTCCTCCTGCTTTTCCCTCTAAGGCTCCTGGTAGGAAAAATGGGATGGGATAGTCCCCATTCTCCAATGGGGTGTACATGTATTTTCCTTGTAAATGTGAAATATATTCCTGACTGTGGAAGGAGAGCCAGGAGAATGGATGAAATAGTTCTGTTAGAGATGTGTTCGGCAAACTCTTGGTGCAACTTTTTATTGGGATTGCTCCATCCCTGAGAATTAATTCAGTTAACTGCCCTTTATTGCATCAGGCACCCTGCTTAGCCCATTACACACATTATATCAGTTCAAACTTACAGCACCTGGCAAGGTAGGCATCATTATTGTCATTCCCATTTTATACACAGGCAGACTGAGGCTCAGCGGGGTGACACAACTTTCTCAGAGTAAGAGTTAGAGTGGGTTTGAATGTAGGGGGTCTCTGAGCCTGGGCCACGTTCTAAGTGGAATGCTGCCTTGCTTCAGTACTGAGTGCCTGCAATACCCTTGACTTTTCGGGTCTACCATGCACTCACCTCTTAATGGAGAAGATGAGTGTGCGTGATTCTCAACACCCTACACACATTGATAACTCAGTCAACAACTGTCTCCCTGAGAGCAGGCAGGATTGTGCAAGGGCACTGTGCAGCCTAATCTACCCAGTTAATGCCAGTTGCCTTGGTGTTCCATTTGATTTAGAATTTATCCCACTCTCTATTGCCCTCAGAAGTCCCAATTTAGGTGACACATCATATGATCACTCCATGTAGAAGCCTTCTTTGCTTTACTGCCTGGAACATAGTAGCCTCATGAGAAATATTGCACGCTCTGAAAGATATTCAGTCCTCTGGGGAACAGTGTCGTGTCCAGGAAGACCCCTAAACACAATGTACTTCTTAAATGAGGCACTGAGGTCCCCACAACAACAAGTATTCCTCACCCCAGCTGCCTGCCCCAATGTCCTGAACATGTCACTTTTAAGAAGCACATTGGGGACATAGGTTCAAGTGTCTGTGGCTTAACCCAATGTCACAAATGTATAGGTGTCCCCCACCACTGACCTCAAGTCTGGGTACCATGATTTGCACAGCCAGTTTCCCTCTCTTTTTACTTCTTTCCTCTCATTCCCTGAACATGTGTTTCCCTCTCTCCCCAGAGCCTGGTAACTAATACTGCTCCCTCCTGATGAAAAGCCCAGCTCTGTGGGAATCACACAGGAAAGGAATGTCAGCGTCTGCAGGCCTGGGTCACGCGGGTGTCAGGGGCCTCCGGCCTCTCTGTGGTCACTGCTGGCCCAGGTTTAAAGGCATTAGTCAGTCTCAGCCATACCCCCAGCACTGGGGGCCCAGACCTTTGATCCTTTGCAGGCCTCTGACCATAGTAACCACATCCCAGGCTCTTGCAAGCTGTAAACTGCCTTGTCTGCCCCCTTCGGATGCCTGTGCTATTCTGCTTCTTCCATCTCACTCACACTTGCTGGCCTGGGTTCTTCTTCCCCTAGGCCTCTGTGTGGCTGGCCCTTTCTCACATGTTCTATCTCTTCTGTGAGATAGCCACTGGCATTAAGAGTCTTTCTACAACCACCTCACCAAATTAACTCTATGCACACAACCTATTAAAAGTTAAATGAGTGTATTTAGTCTTGTTGTTTATTTTCTCCCCTGGAATATAAGGACACAAGGCCAAGTACAGTGTCTGACTTTCTCCCGCTCTCTCCCCAGTGTCTGACTTTCTCCCACTCTCTCCGCACTGTCTGAATATCAACGTTGGCAAGATATAGATGTACTTCCTTTTGCACTGGGCTTTATCTCCCAGGGCTATGACGATTCATACTCCTCCACAGACAATCTCTCGGTGTTTCAGTTTTGCACTCAGCTAGGGAATGATTCAACTTTCTATGTTTTCCATCTGATCCCTTCTTAAACTTCACTGTTTCTCTAAAGTTGAGGACAATAACTCATGCTTTCAAGCGGTTACTTTATTATCCTGAGATGAATTGTTGACTGTTATGACTGACGGGGATTGGGTGAAAGTGGGATTATGAAAATTATTGGGTTTTGAGGGCTATACTGTGCCAAGAACTGGGCAAGGAATTGTATATACTTCAAAGCAACTTATAAAATACATGGGAAATTGCTTTGCTGGACAGCTGTTTAGAAATGTTAGCTACCGTGGTTTGGTGTTAGACTTTGCAGCATTCATTGATCCTTTCTTGAGTCTCTGTCCTACCCCCTGTTTACAATATGTCCAGATGTCCCTTGTGTCTCATTGTGATTTTAGCCATCCAGTGATCTCATATATATTAAGACACTTACAGTTCCATTTAATTAAGAGAGACTTTAACTCAAACTGGCTTAGATGGATAAAGGGAATTCCATGGTTCTTAGAACTAAACAGCCCGTGGGTACCCACTTCAGGTGTGTGATGACCCAGGATTTAAATGTGTAACAAGGACTGGGTTTCCTGGGCTCTCATTTCCTTGTTCCTTTCCTTGTTTTTCTTGGCTCTACTTTTTCACCCTGAGCAACATTTTCTGAAAAGTTCTTCTGTCGGTCTGAGATACACTAGCAATAGCTTCCAAGGTTTGTATCTTTTTTCCTGGGTATCCAGTGATTCTGTGTTGAGGGGAAGAGCTTCTGACTTTATTCTGTAAAGAAATAGGCTGTTCTCTCCCTGAATCTTCAGAAAATACCCTCTCAGACCATGGATGCTGTTTGGGTTACATGCTCAGTCCTGAAGTCACCACTGTAGCCAGGATGGAATAGGCTGCTTGTCCTAAGCCAATCAGAGACCCTGAGTTGCCAGTCAATCTCACTTCAAATGCACAGTGGGGTAGGGGACAGAAACAAATTCCTCTACTGGGAATTAACATATTGTTGGAGAAGCCAGTAAGGAACATTGGGTAGAAAAACAAGATGTGTCCCAACTAAAGCCTACCTGTAGAGTTAGGTGGGTTTATTGAGATGCCAAACCATTGTTAATTTCTTCAAGGCAGAGACTTTACTCTAGCACCTGCCATGGACCAAAGGAGATGAGGATATGGAGTTGAATATAATAGGGAAGTTTCTAGTACAGAACCTGTAGCCCACTGTCTGGTTTTCCTGGCAGAAATTGTAGGGTAAAGGTAGGGAATATAGGGAGGGCCTTGCAAAGCCAAGGGAACTGTGTGTGCAGAGGCATGGAGTGTTGGACAAGCAGAACAGACACATAAGGGATGGAAAGTGACATGAAGGCAGAGCTCAGGATACAGGGATGAGAGTAACAGGAGGGAGGAAGTCAACGTGAGCCAAGATGTCACAGGACAGATGCACCACTGTTCAAAGAAGTGGACCTGGGGATGTTTTATAGCAGCGGAGCTATAACCACAGATCAGATAGAACTGCTAAACAAACAGAAAAAGAAATCAGCTTTTCATCTTTCACTATAAAAGAACAAGATTACTTACGGCTAAAAAAGTTAAATTTCAAAAACCGAAAACATAAAAAAGAAATCCTCCTGGCCCAGAAAAGATCTTCTTAACTAAATACTTCACGAAAGCTGATGAGCAGAATGACTCCAACAACTGAGGCATCAATATTTAAAGTCTCACAAGATTAACCATTAAACATGTAAAATAAAAACTTTCTAAAATGGGGAAACTATCACTCACATACATAAAAGCAAATGTCTGAGATCTTCAACAGTGAAAAAGATCTTATTGATTAATTAGGAAAAAAGCTATAAAGAAATAGAGACAAGTGATTTGCAAAATTAGAAACAGTAGGATCATGTTCATCCTTACGGGTAACAAACAAGTGAGAATAAAAGTCGGCTACAAGTTTTCTACGTTATTGACAAAGCATTTTGTTATTTTTATTTTGTGTGTTTTGCATGAAACTTACCAGTGCAGGAAACTTCCTGCTAGTGTGTTTTCTTCTCAAGGACCCTATTGCAAAAGCTATCAAACATGTTCACAATGGACCTTCAATGTCACTGACTAGAATGCACCTGCTGTTTGTAATTAAGGATGTGAACACAAATGTACATTCAGGGATGTTTATTTCAGCACAGTTTATAAGAGGGAAACATCTAGAGAAAAGGAAATAACCTAATGTTCAATGAAAGGTAAAATCATATCAGGAATATCTATCCTGGGTGATAGTGTCCCGTCAATTAACATTGATTGCGTTGATAAATATCTATTGACATGAAAAGATAGGTAGTAAAGTTTAAAAGTATGTTTTAAAATGTCATGTGTATTACGATACCAATTTTGTTCGAATTTATATGTCTCTGTGTGTGTACATAGACTTTGCAGTCATTTCTGAGTGGCAAGAGTATGGAATTTCTTTTTCATTTTTTTGTGTATCTATATGTTCATGCTTTCATTTATCTCTGCCTTTTCTACTAAACATTCAATGTATAGCATACTATCAAATATGTAATTTTTATTTAAGTTATGGAGTTAGTCATTGAACGTAAATGCCGGTGAATGGAGTGGTCAGGTGAGGAAAATCTGGGTGGGGGAGAGGTAGAAAGGGGAGATGGAGAAGTAAGGAGTGGAACAGAAGCCCCCATGGGGCCCAGTTCTGGCAGAGAAGAGAAGAGATGAATGGTGTGAAGATCTGGGCTCTGACCAGCTAGGCAGGAGTGTGGGGTTGGACATACGTAGAGTTGGGTGGTGAGCATTGAATGGGTAGATGGGTGGTTGGATGGTTGGATGGCAGAAAGCCCAAGAACTTTCGTTTCCGAAAAATAAGAATAATAGCCCTTCCCCTTTCCAAAAGTGTCACTGAAAATCAGTGACAGGAGCCAAACTGTTAGGAGAAACCTGTAAAAGTTTAATTACTCTGTATACACGGGGGTCTTCAGAATGAAGACCCAAAGACGTAGGGGAAATTGTCTGTTTTTATGCTTAGAGTCAACAAAGCATGGACAGCCATGTAGAAATGTGATTGGTTGAAAAGGGCATGCTAATTCCATCTAACACTAATAGCTTGAAACGCACAAGGCCCACCTGTCTGGATTCTCTTGGGCCTCCCTGAGCAGCAGCCTTCCTTCTGGGCATGGGGCAGGCCCCCCTCTGGAATGAGGGTCTAGTGGCCTACAGTTAAACAAGGTAGATCAGGTAATGGCTTTATGACCAATTGTCATACAGAATAGTTTTAGGTTTTATGGCTGATTTTCCAGAAAAGGGGTTCTGGTTTCTATGACCTGCCTGGGGGAAGAAGGACTCTAGTTTTTATGGCTTGACTCACGGAAGAATGAAACTGGCAGACAGGAGGACAGGAGAAAGTCAGACAAAAACTTTCGCTTCTGAGGCTTTCATTTTGGGGCACTGGTTTTTGAGCCCCAGTGTAAGAGGCTCTAAACATATCCTGAGTATGAAGTGCTTGCAAGCTTTGATGGTATAACAGATGTGAGGGATCACTAGTACCCCTGAATACCGACAACTGTCCTGGGGGTTATTGAGGGTGGTGTTCTCAGAGTGGAAGCCCTCTGTAGAGGAGGACTCTGGCAATGCAGAGGCTCCCAGCTTTGCTCCCCTGAGGCTCTTCATAGTGCTTGCCCACTCTCTTACATAATGCTTGCTCATACTCATGTTGGGCTCAGTCCAAGATAGTTCTAAGCGCCATGATGTCATAGCTCACAGCAACCTCAAAGTCTTGGGCTTAATCAATCCTTTTGTTTCGCCTCCTGAGCAGCCACCACCCCCAGCTAGTTGTCCTATTTTTGGTAGAGATGGGGTCTTACTTTTGGTCAGGGTGGTCTCAAACTTATCAACTCAATTCCAAAATTCTTTCTATAATGCTGACGTGTGTGTGTGTGTCTGTGTATCTTTCACTTTATATACCCTTCCAATCATGTTGTTATTCTCTTTTGCTTGTCCTTCTGTTTGTTCTTACTTGGAAATATATCTTACAAACTTTACAAAGGTTTTCTTCATTCTCTATTAAGACTGTTCGTTTCTCTAAGGATCGATGAAACAAATTATTCAATCCTTTCCCACGGATGGGTATTGAGGCCGTTTCTGAGACTTTGTCCTTGTAAGCAAAGCTACAATAAACCTTCTCATGTATATCTTGTTACAACACAATTCAAGATAAATTTCTGAAAATCTAATTGCTGGAGCAAACTGTATGTGCATTTAAAAAGTTGATAGATGTTGGCAGACTGCCCTGCGATTCACACTCCAAACAGCTTAGGATGAGCAGTTTCCCTCCATCCTCCTCAGCACTTCCTATAGTCAATTTCAAATGTCATCACTTCAGCTGAGGAAGGACTCTAGGAGGGTGGAATGCCGGTGCTCTTTGCTCGTCAAGAGTTCAGTGCCTGCGGAGGCCCTGTCTTTGCAGAACAGTGATTATTCGGGAAACAATCCCAGTTATAGACCCACTTGAATAACTAGTCAGTGTCTCTTAGAATGTGGAGGCTGAACTCTGGTCCATGGTGTATGCTTCACCTGGCCCATGCTGCCTGGCAGGTATTTAGGGCCTACAGGTGCAGTGAATGCCACCATGCCAAGGCGTGTTACTTCTGAATATTAGAGAAAAATTCCACAATATCAACCTGACTTGGAAGCAAAATTCTAAGGCAAGGAAGGCCAATGAGTGGGAATCAATTAGTGTCCTCAAATCTACAATTATCGTATGTTGCACGTAAATCGTGAAGCCAGGCTGGGACCCCTGCAAGCATCTTGAGAACAGCCTGTTTCTCAGGTAGGTAGGGAAGCCGCATCTTTAAGACCAAGGCAAATAAGCCTGCCAGCCTGAGGCTGAGATGGGCATGGTCTTCATTTATAAAGCTCCTGCCTTCGAGATCATTTTAAAGAAAGGTCTTCACACAGAACCTTCGGGTCAATAGGCCAGACTGGGTGTGGCTAAGTGATTAAGGAGAGACCTCCCTGTCAGGCTTCTGCTCCAAATTCAACATTCATGGAGATTGAATTAATGAGATTTTACTATGCAGAACTCTGAACTCAGAGAATAGATGAATCAGTAGAGGCTGAGCGTGAGGTTCAGAATTCACCCTGGGCTCAATTTAAGAAGCTCTGACTGTGCCCACATTCAGAATAAGATTTAATTTGCTAGGGCAGCTGTGCTGCAGGGAGAAAACCAGAACTTGGCTTCTTGGCACAGTGGCCATTTATGGGCTGTGAGACCTGGGAATAATAATACCTGCCTCACAGGTGTTAATGCAAGCACTGAAACAGATGATGTATGTGAGGGCTTTGGGAAACCAGAACGCTGTAACAAATGTGCAAGCCTGGCTTTCCAGGACACAGCAGCTAAGGGGAAAAAGGTGGCACACGTGCACATCAGCTCTGCCCCAGTCAGGAGTATAAAAGGCCCATCTTTACTTATAAACTTCCTCAGGTTTTGGGGGTGCCTCCCACAGTATATCTGTGGGTGCTTGCAAAACATGGTTTTCTCTGTCACTCCATAGCATTCTTTATACTTTTAATCTCTCTCTCTCTTTTTTTTTTTTTTTTTGAGACAGAACCTCAAGCTGTCCCCCTGGGTAGAGTGCCGTGGCATCACAACTCACAGCAACCTCCAACTCCTGGGCTCAAGAGAGTCTCCTGCCTCAGCCTCCCAAGTAGCGGGGACCCCAGGCACCCACCACAACGCCCGGCTATTTTTTGGCTGCAGCTGTCATTGTTGTTTGGCAGGTCCGGGCTGGATTCGAACCCACCAGCTTAGGTGTATGTGGCTGGCACCTTAACCACTTGAGCCACAGGCACCAAGCCGATCTCTCTCTTTTTTTTTTTTTTTCAAAATTTTATTTTCTTTCTTTTTTTAATTTAATCATCACTGTGTACATTAATGCAGTCATATCTCTCTTTCTCTTATTGCTGTTGTTTCTGGGGCTCTCAAGTATTAGTAAATGTGCAGGTGCATCTCCCGTTCATGCTGACTCTGCCGGGGCCACCTCCTGCCCAAGCCATAGAAAGTAACATCTTCTTTGGTCGTGGAACTTGCTAGTACATATAGCTGGGCATCTTTCCCCTAAGCAGTCGCTCAAAAGGAAAATGACCTTGCTCTGGTTATATTTGGCTGCCTAAAAAGTCGCCCCATAGGTCATGTTTCTTCAGTAATGATATATTTGTTTTGCTCATGAATCTGTAGTTTGAACAGAGATCAACAGAAAGATCATCTCAGTTTCACTTGGCATTGAAGACAGGGGACTGGAACTATCCAGAAGCTCATTCACTCCCATCTCTGACGACTGATGCTGACTGAGCTGGGACACTTTTATGTGGCCTTTCTATGTAGTTGGGTGGCTATAGGCACATGGCATAGTGCCTGGGCTCTGTGCTGTGGATGCCTGTAAGAAAGCATAAAAATAGACCTGCCGTTTGACCCCGCAATTCCTTTATTAGGTATATTCCCAGACAACCAAAAATCACATTACAACAAAGATATTTGTATCAGAATGTTTATTGCAGCCCAATTCATAATTGCCAGGTCATGGAAGAAGCCCAAGTGCCCATCAATCCACGAATGGATCAACAAACTGTGGTATATGTATACCATGGAATACTATGCAGCCATAAAGAAAGATGGAGACTTTACGTCCTTCATGTTCACGTGGATGGAGCTGGAAAATGTTCTTCTTAGCAAAGTATCACAGGAATGGAAGAAAAAGTATCCAATGTACACACCCCTATTATGAAACTAATTTAAACCTTTTTATATGAAAGCTATAACCTAATAACAACCTAAGGATATGGGGAGGGAGGGAGGGGAGAGAGGGTGGAGGGAGAGGGATTCGAGGGTTCACTTCTGCGGTTCATCTTGCAAGGGTACAAGTGAATCTTTCTATGAGTAGAATATGAATGTTTTGACATAATAACTAAGAAAGTTACATGAAGGCTATGTTAACCAGTTTGATGGAAATGTCATGGATTGTGTGTGAAAACACCACACTGTACCCCCAAAGTGCATCAATGTACACAGTTACCATTCAATAAAAAAAAAGAAAGAAAGAAAAAGAAAGCATAAAAGCTGTATTCCCTGTTCTGACCGAACCTCAGAAACCACATGTCACCGTTTCACTGTAGGTTTGTTAGAAGCAAGCCACTTCTAACTTCTAAGCCTGCCACATAATCAAGGGGACAGGAACTAGACTCCACCTCTTGGTAGTAGGTGTGACAAGAATTTACAGACGTATTTTAAAAATCAGCACACCCGTGCGCCCAGCCCCATAAGCATTACAATCTGCAACCTAGACTAAAATCCTGCTTTGTCTGTGTGGCATTAGCAGGTTTTGAGTCTCTACCGCGATTTATTAATGAAACACCTTTTGGCATTTTATTGGCATGGGTGGCTTGCAGAATGCTTGGCCTGGGACTCAACATTAAGTCTGCTGGTGCTTGCTTGGGAAAAGGACCTTTGTGTACATCCACAGTCATACTTTTATTTTGTAATCAAGGTTTTGGTTTTGTGGAGTGTATTAACTACTGTTGTGTGACGCACTGTCCCCAGAGTCCCAAGTCTAGAGTTCAGTTTATCTCTGCTCCATCTATCCAACCCGTCCTGGAGCTATGGGGCTAACTAGAGCAGGTCTAGCTCCTGGTGGTGGCAGGGACATAATAAAGCGAGTGGGAAAAGATAAGCCTTCTTGTCCTAGTCTCTGAATTAGCCCACTATCACTTTCATCCACATGCCATTGGCTGAAACAAGTCACAGGGTCAGGCCAAGGGCAAGGTTCAGGAAAATGTTAAGCGTCGTAGACCCAGGTGTGCATGTATAGATAGGGAAGGGTGAAGGACGGGAGCCAGTAGCGGGGAACAATCTTTCATACATTGTCCGTAAGGCAGAGATTACAAACATGGCCATCCCACTGCAAGTCCTACCTGCAGGACATCCTCGGTGAGCAGATTCTGGAACACCTCTCAGAATTCTCACTACAGAGCTCCACAGAGCTCCTGGACACTGATTGGACCTGGTAATTGAAATAAACCACAATTAGAGTAAATTTCATCCCAAGAGGCTCCTGTGTCCCCAGCCCAAGGTACTGATCCCCACCCACTGAACTTTCCGGCCTTGCCTACCAAGGGGCTAAGATGTGAACAACTGAGCCGGCTGATAGAAAGGGGTGTGAGAATTGCCACTTGAGTTATACACATCATTTTTGTTTGACTGCTTCTTCCAGAATAAGAGAGCCCAAACTGTGATAATCTTGGACATAATTAACTACAAATATCCTATCCTGAACTCTCTGATAAATCTATTTCCAAAAAGGTCTTGTAAAATCACCTTTCTTCATGTATGGGGGAGGTCAGACTCTGGCTGGGATGGAATTCCTGAGATGCCCGAGGTTAGACTATAGTTCTGTGTCAAATGCACAGGCGTATACAGACACACACACCCAGAGGGAAACACTGAGAATCAGAACCCCAGGGGTGATAACTCTTGTAAGAGTCGCATTTTTCTATAAAGAGGCTAGTGGTGAGGACTGTAGGTTATTATCACCACTCGGAAAGTGTTGGGTACTAAGAAAATAACATACTTGTTATTGTATTACCAAAAAACCAAAAAGGGACAGAAACACTTTTCCTATTTGTTGTTACCATTTGAAAGTAAACAATTTCTCCAGATGCATAAACGGCATCTTGAAATATAAAAGGAAAAACTAAGCAGAAGATGTCTCCTACCCCTCAGGAGTCCATCTCCTCCCTTCTGATCCCAGCCGTCCCTCTCCTCCTCAGCTACAAGGCCAGCAGAGGTCAGCAGGGCAGAATTGGTGCAGGGACTGACACCAGTGAAGGCCGGAGGCGGAGCTGTCGGGAAGGAGACCTGGTTGGAAAGCTGCAATCTACGGAAGAAGTGAGACTTCAAAAAGGAAAAAAAAAAAAAAAAAAGGAGGAGGAGGAGAGAAGAGGAAGAAAAACAAACTCAGTTCTGGAATCTGTATGGGGGAGGCAATGATTAATGTGGATTAATGTGGTCACCTGGGACCTAGTGGCCTTCCTTCTGATCTTCCGGGCAGGCTTGACTTTGTTTTGGCTTCTTGTTGTGCTCTGGCCTAATCAACTCATTTTTCAGGAGAGAACTGTTATCTTCTAGAGAAAAGCTGATATTTTAGGATTGTCCCTTGAATGAGCCATGAATAATGTCCCTTGACACATTAATGACATCCCTAGAGCTGAGGAACTCTTTTCCAGGATGGAGTGAACGACCCATCTAGCTGGTGGGGGACGGTGCAGAGGGAGGTGCACTGAGCTGCTTCTGAGCATGGAACACTCAGTGAAGAAGTCTCTAAGACACGCCAGCCCATCCATCCCAAGTGCTAATTGGTTTGCAATTCCCCTAATTAGTGTATCATCTACCCGGACAGCTTAGCGGCTGGCTGGAAGCCCAGACCTTGCCCAGCCACATTCACAGCTCCCAGAATTTGGAAGTGCAACAGCAGTGACAATTCCACACCTCGTCCGCACGTGGGCATGCCCACCCACACGTACACACCTTCTTGCTAAGATGATGTAATGATAGCAGGTTCTCACAGCCTTGCTAACAATCTCATTAGGCTGTGTGGTGTGAGGAGGAGGCATGAACAGCTCTAACTTTGCACTAACATTTTGCGAACAGACTACAGAGTTGCTCAGATGAGCTTCATCTATAAGCAAAGGCTGTGGTTCTGGGTAAAATCTGTCAAGGACGTTCACAGCTCCCAAATATCTCCTTCATCAGGGACGAGTCCACAGGGTACTCGCCCCTTGGGGGCTAAGTGCTACCTTCTGTCCACTTCTCAACAGCTGTGGCACTTCTGAGTCCCAGGCTTTTAAACTTGGGTAATATAATGGCCTTATATGGAGGAAAAATAAATAAATACATATATGTCGGGGACTGATATGAGTTATTTTTATAATAATATAACTTTGGTGTATATTAACAAAAAGCTCCCTATTAACTGTTTATCTTCATGCTTCATATTCAACGATAGCAAAAAAAAAAAGAACACATTTACGACTTGAACAGAAACAAAATAAAAGTAGCCATTACATTTGAATTAACAATATTGATTCAATGTGGCATCTCGTGTGGTGTTTCCGAAGCTAAATTGCCGTTTGAAATTCAAACATGACACTGGTTGTTATGTTTGTCCGGTAGCGTCTCTGTCTGGCAAGCTTGTGCTGTAAGGAGCTGTGTGACGGTTCGCTTCCCTTCCCCACCCCTTTCCACAGCTTTCCTGTGTGAACTGCTAGGAAAGCTTTGTTCACACAAATGAATCGGTGTTAGAGGACTTGCACTTGGAAGGGACTCCTCATTTATTCAATAAGATCTCTCGTGTTTTTACTTTTTTTTTTTTGTAAAACGCAAATGCAAGCACAGAGAAATAAAAATAAAACTCAGAGTCGTGATCTTTACGATCCAGAATGTATTTGTATGAATGCTTTTTCTACTGTTATCAAAACAATGAAGACAGTGTTGATCAAAAAAATTAACACTTGCTCGTGGTGGAAAATTGAACACCTGCCTTCCTTTTTTCCCTAAAGGTCCCTTTGCTCTGTGTGTAAATTGGTCCCTGGTGCTTCCAGATGCCCCTTAATATTAGTGCGAGTGCATTTCACACTCATGTTTCAATTCCTGCTACGTTTGTGCCACTAAGGTCTTTGCGAGATTTTCTTCTCAAAGTTTTACAAAGCTCTGTTTTTCTCCCATAACCACAGTCTTACAAAGCCCTGTGTTTTTCTAATGTAAATTAAAGTCATCAAGAAAATGAGACACTGGGCCTTTTGACACAGACGTCTGTCTAAGTCCTCACGTATCAGGATCTTTTTCAGTACATAAAAAAGTCCAGTGAAGTGAGGTTCCTTGGAAGAACTTGGGTGTTTGCTCTGAGCAAGGTTCAAGAGAAGGATAAGTAAGTCACTCAAACAAAAAATTCAAGCAGGTCTCAAGAAACCCGGAATGAAAGGAAGATAGTAATGTGACACAAATTGTTTAGAAATCAAAATTAATGCAAAAAATCCAGGGTGAACAAAATTCAGAATTTTAAATAAAGACCATTATTCTATTGAGCCTGAGGAAGAAGAAAAAAAATGCATCTCTATACCCATGCTTTTGTGTATTTTGTTAGTCCTTTGTTTTTCCAGGACATTAAAGTAGTTGAAAAAAAAAAACTAAAAAGTTTCATTGTACATGTTAAGACAAATAACATTATGTTCAGTTTAAGTACTTTATTTTTACTAAAATAGAATTTTTGATCCTTTTACTTCACCTTAATGTAACTCAAACTTATTTAAGTTGTCACTTGGTGAGGAGAAATAATTAACATGACAATTCTCTTTATTGAAAATGAGATAAGTAATGAAGGAAATTTTGAAAATATGGTTGATGTGTTTTCATCTGTGAAAGCGTCAAGGTTTCCTCCTGTCTCAGGCACCGGTAAGGAAGGCTTTGCACAGTGGCGCTCTGGGCAAGGCAGAGGGTGGATTCGAAAATTAATGCCTAGAACAGAATGGTTATTAAACACTAATTTTTATGATTGATATCATGATCTCTTGCCATCCACTCCAGAGAAGAGCCAGGAATTCGGCTGACTATGCCAGTACAGTTCAGAGGAACTGAGAGGAAGGTGGGAGTGGGGCAGCAAGCCAGACGACAATAATAAATATTTTTAAAAATCTCTAAGTAGTATTCCTGACCTATGGCGTTAGCTTTTGTTCTGCACTATCTCCATGACAACCTCAGGAGTAATGTGCCTCCCATTTCCCCTTCCCCCAGGGCCCTCTGTCCCCCTGGAGCACATGGGTAGAGGACATTTCAAATGGCCATCAGACAATTAGGAGCACGCTCAATATCGCTAATCATCAGAGAAGGGCAGCTTAAAACCACAAGGAGATACCATCTCACTCTAGGCAAAATAGCCCTTATAGAAAAGTCAAAAAACCACAGATGTTGGTGAGAATGCAGAAACAAAGAACACTGACCCGCCGTTGGTGAGAATGTACGTTGGTGCCATCCCTGTAGAGAACAGTATGGATATTCCTCAAGGAACTGAACATAGAAACACCATTCAAACCTGTAATCCTGCTACTGGATATCTACCCAAAGGAAGTCATTCTACCAAAAGGACACCTGCTCTCACATTGATGGACGCTCCATTCACAATAGCAAAGATGAAGAATCAAGTCAAGTGTACAAGTGTCCATCAACTGATAATTAGATAAAGAAGATGTTATAAATATATTTGTATGTACAGACACACACACACCACGGAACACTACTCAGCCATAAAAAAGAATGAAATCATGACCTTTCGCAGCAACATGGGTGGAACCGAGGCCATTATCTGAAGTAAAATAACTCAGAGACCGAAAGTTAATACTGTATGTTCTTACTTATTAGTGGGAGCTAAATAAAGAGCACACATGGACATAGAGAGGACCACAATAGACCCTGGAGACGCACAAGGATGGGAGGTGGGTATGGGATGATCACTATACTAATTGAGTGAGGCTTACACAAAAAAGCCCCAACTTCTTCACTGTGCAATATATCCATGTAACAAATCTGCACATGTACCCCCTAAATCTAAATTTTTTAAAGAGGAAAGCATGTTTATACTTGCCTTTTATGGGTGCACATGGAAACTCATGTAATATATACCATGCTGTAATGATATGTTTAATGTTTGCTTGCAAATGTGTTTCTCTGTCTAACTCTTTAATTCACTGAAATAAAACAGTTTATGATGCATCTTTTTTTTTTTTTGAGACAGAGCCTCAAGCTATCCCCCTGGGTAGAGTGCTGTGGCATCACAGCTCACAGCAACCTCCAACTCCTGGGCTCAAGCGAGTCTCCTGCCTCAGCCTCCCAAGTAGCTGGGACCACAGACGCCCACCACGATGCCCAGCTATTTTTTGGTTTCAGCCATCATTGTTGTTTGGTGGGCCCAGGCTGGATTCGAACCCACCACCTTACATGTATGTGGCTGGCGCCTTAGCCGCTTGAGCCACAGGTGCCAAGCCTATGATGCATCTTAAAGAACAAATCCTTTAGGGAAAAAGTGGAAATGAAGACAACATAGCATTGCAGAAGAATTTGGGTTAGGGTCCAAATAGTTTCCAAAATTTACACATCTATGTTCTAAGTTTAAATGGGGATGTTCAAACTTACTCCTTAGCAGATGGGATCCAAGTGGCTGAGTAGACGTGGGTAGCATGTGCCCTCCACAAACAGAAGCCAGAACAGTAAGTAGATCTGCCACATTTCAAAGAGATCAACTGGGAGAGAATGCCCAGGTTCACCAGAGAAGTGATGGAAGGCACAAAAAGTAAGTTAGGGGCAGGTGTCGGGCAGCCCAGCTGGCTGGGGTCTTAGCCAAGAGCTGGGAGAAGCTTCTGGATGAGGAAAAACAGTAAGGGAGAAATTCTCAGGGCTTCACACCCCAAAATGGGCTTTTACGATCTTGGGTACAACAGAAGCCCTTGACTCATGCAGGCCTCATGAGGAGTTGCCTAGAAATTGCACAGAGATAGTGCTCTAGAAAGGGAACCCACATGAAATCTCACAGGCATCCAAGCCTGGAGCACCTCTAGCTGGGCACCATTCCGAGAGCCTAGACACCAGGAATCTACAGATGTGGCTGCTGCATTGCTCTGAAGAGGAATAGGAGGCACTGGGGGCTCCCATGTCACCCTGCGAAGTTCCCCACCACCGAACCCTGAGATACTATTGAGACTGCTCTGTGAGTGGGTCACACTTTCCCCAGCTTTTTGACCATGTCACCTGCTGAAACTTAGAAAACCTGTAGAGAATTCTTCTGGTCATGGGCATAGACAAAGAATTCATGACCAAGACAACAGAAGCACAGCCAAAACAAAGACGAACAAAAGGGACTTAATTATACTACCAAGTTTCTGCACAGTCAAAGAAATAATCAACAGAGTGAACAAAGCACCGAATGGGAGAAAATACTTGCAAACTGCATGTCTGACAGGGAACTAATAACTGGAATCCACGAGAAACTCAAACAACTCAACCATGGCACTTAAAAAACAAAAATTAACCCCATTAAAAAGTGAACTAAGGACAGGATCAGACTTTTTTTTTTTAAAGAGGGCAAACCAGACCCATAAAAAGTTTTCCAACATCACTAATCATCAGAAAAATGCAAGTTGAAACCACAATGAGATATCACTTTACACCACTTAGAATGACTATTACTAAAAAGACAAAAAATAACAGATGTTGGTAAAGACGTGGAGAAAAGAGAACGCTTATACACTTTTGGTGGGAATGTAGATTGGTGTGTGGAAATTTCTCAAAGAACTAAAAATAAAAGTGCCGGAAATCCCCCTTTTGTGTATCTACCCAAAGGAAAAGAAATCAATCTATACAAATGATATCTGGACTCTTGCCTTTGTGGCCGTCCTATTCATAATAGCAGAGATATAGAATCAACCTAAGTTCCCATCAATTGAGTACTCCATAAAGGAGAAGTGGTATATTTGCACAACAGAATACTGCTTAGCTGTAGAAAAGAAAGGAATCATGTCTTTTCCAGCCACAGGGGTAGAACTGTTGGCCATTATCTTATGTGAAACAACTCAGACAAAGACAACAGAAAGGCAAATACTGCATATTTTCATTTATAAGTGGAAATAATGTGTGTACACAGCAGCAGAGTGTGGAATATTGGACAATGGAGACTCCAAAGGGTCGTGGGGGTAAGAGTAGGGGGCTGTCTGGTGGGTACAGCGTCTATTGCTTTAGTAATGGATGCACTGAAGCCCTGACATTACCACAATGCAATATATCAATGTAACAAAA
Organism: Otolemur garnettii; assembly: GCF_000181295.1. Classification (NCBI taxonomy): domain Eukaryota; kingdom Metazoa; phylum Chordata; class Mammalia; order Primates; family Galagidae; genus Otolemur; species Otolemur garnettii. The sequence goes on along the minus strand of NW_003852418.1, from coordinate 2,589,535 downwards.
TTGCACTTTTACACCATGAATATATTCAAATAAAAATAAATTCAATATAAAAATAAACGTCTTCTTAAAGACGTTTTGGCAATTAAGTGCCCAGATTTTTATACATGGTCTGAAGCAATACCAAGCAAATACTATGTCAGCAATAAATACTTATCAATGAAAAAGAAGCAAGATAATATTTATTCATTTCCTATTGTTGCATAACAAATTACCACCAGATTTAATGGCTTAAAACAATACTCATTTTTTCTCACAGTTTTGCAAGTTTGGAAGCCCAGGAAAGGGAGCTCGATGGGTTTCCCTGCTGAACACCTAACCAGTCTCAAGTTAAGTTAAGGTGGCAGCATGGCGGGGCTGCTGTCTGGAGGATCTGGAGAAGGGCACATCTTCAAGCTCATTCAGATTTGTAAGAATCCAGGTCCTTGTGGTTGTAGGACTGAGGTCCTCATTTCTTCCCTGGCTATCAACTGGGAACAACTTAGCTTCTCATTTCTTGTCACACAGCACCACATCTTCAAAGCCAGCATCAAATTCTTGAGATGAAAATCTCTCAGACTGGGCAGTGCCTGTGGCTCAAAGGAGTAGGGCGCCAGCCCCATATGCCAGAGGTGGTGGGTTCAAACCCAGCCCAGGCCAAAAACTGCAAAAAAAAAAAGAAAGAAAATCTCTCAGACACCTCTGCGTTCTTCTTCTCTCATGAGCTAAAGAAAATTCTCAGCTTTTGAGGGGCTCATAAAACCAGGCTGGGCCCAAGCTGATATTTTTTCTATCTTAAAGTCAGCTGTGCCATTAAACATACATATTCATGGAATGGTGTCTCTTAGGTTCCAGAGAGTAGGGTCTAGAAACTTGGTGGCCATTATTAGAATTCTACTTGCCACAACATGGGAGGAAATAAAGAAGAAATAATAAAATAGCAACATACTTTTCAAAGGGCCAGGCTGGTTTCAGGCAAGATCTTTTTCTTTTTCACTTAATCTTAACAACAACATTACATAGTAAATAACACTCTCATTTTACAGATGAGAAAATTTCATCCATGAAACCACTTTTCTGGGGTCTCGGTGTTCAGAGACTTTGATCCATCGCTCTAAATTTTTCTCTGAAAATAAGAGAAAACCCATTGCATGTAAACATTAGGAAGTAATTAAAGACTTGATTTCTTCTTTGGGAAATGATGTGATTTTTGCCAAGCTTCTCAGAGACCGCTGTCCACTGCATTATTTCTGCTTCCATATTTTCACTTCTCTTCCTTCAACTCTTTGGTGATCTCAGATCTCTGTGGATTTTATGTACATAATAAGCCATAGCATTTCCTGAGTCCCCCAGCAACATACAGAGGAACACCCCGGATAGACACTAAACTCCTTACCCTGGCTAATGTGGACCTAGGTTGCTTCTAATGCCAACTGGGACTTATTTATTTGAGTCCTACTATTCTTTCTAGTCCTCCAGTTTTGAAGCTATAGTTCTAATGCTTAGATACTGGACATTCAGAGATTTACCAGTGTTTGGGGGGAGAATTTTCTTATAAAATTGATATGCATGTTCACTGGATCACCTGCTTTATTCCAGACTTTTTGTGGGGATTTGTCTCTAAACACCACAGGCACAGCCTTGGCCTTCATTGAGTTGGGAGTCCTGTAAGACTCTGAGGCTGTGGCTTGGTCTCTTTCCAATGAGATAGGGTCAGGAAACAGTCAAAACTCAGAAAGAGTCCTCCCCACGAAGGGTTTTTCCTAAAAGATAAAGTTGATGGATGGTGTTGTGATCAGTACTCTGGATCCTGATGTTCTGAATATAACTTGTGCTTAAAATTAAACTTGGTATAAACCTTGGGGTCTTTTAAAACTATTCACATATTTAACTTTCTGGTTTATCCTGGCTTCTTAGTGGACATTCTTTTTGGAAAATTCTAATTTCTTCGGGAGAACCAAAAGGAAGATGGATTTTTTACCCCTGTTCAGTCAAGATGGACGGGGAAGGAATGTGACCCTAGATCATTAACTCGAGAGTTCTGGCTGTCCGTGGGAGGGAGCCGGTGGCCCAGGAGAGACGCCAGATGGGGTCAGAGACCTCAAACGGACAGATGTGGCAGTGGAGGATTCCAGGAAGAAAGATCAGAGGCTGGCTGGGACAGAGAGCCACTTGCCCAGATACAAAACCCCAGAGGAGTGAAGGTAAAGGCTTGAGCAGTGTTTTGGCTGAGTCATGGGAGAAACTGGTCAGCAGCTAGGGTCACGTCTAGGACAAAGAAAGGCTTCTTCCTGAAGGCTTTACTCGGTTTATGGAAGGGACCACAATTTATTATTTATTCTGAAGGCTTTTGCAAAATGTCTTCACATATGCTAATTTAAAGGACCTATTTAAATTACAGTCCATTTAAGGTTTAATGAACAGCACCTTCTACTATGTTTGCATATCTTCTTCTTTAAAGCAATGTTCTTGCTTCTAAGATTTTCATGGTAACTCTAAGTAAGCAGCAAACCAAAACAACTCACCCAACTCGAGCCTTGTTTGGACCAGACTGACCTAGGCAACGAGGACATAGGTGGAAAAGACTGGTCAGAATTCCAACTAGCAGATACAGAATAAGAGAAGGAATTAGAAAATCATCCTTTGGCAACCACAAGAGTAATAATGGTTTCAGGCAAGGATCTTCAATGGATGCTAAAATTAGTGAGTGAAAATACTATGAGAAGGAAGATATTTGCATAGTCTCAAAGTATTTCCCCACAAGATATTAATTAATTACAAAAAGAAAAATAGTAACTCTGCAGTGGAAGCTTGCAGGTACCACTGTAATGAAGCAATTAAAGTTAACATCACAAAAGAAAAAAAAATGTTACAAGTCCACACCATGTGCCTCGTGATACGATGCACTGAGGACCGAATATGACTTTGGTGGCTTTTCTGTCAAAATTGCATAGTCCAAATCGAATGATGAGGAAATCTCAGACAAACTCAAATTAAGGGGCATTCTACTAAATAACAAGTCTCTACTTTTTAAATGTGTCCAGTTTTTAAAGACAAAGAAAGGCTGGGCAGCCATTCCAGAGTCAATGATGATAAAGGGACATGATAGATCAGAGACACGTGATGATTAAATGCGATGTGTAATCTGGATGGACCCTTGAAGTGGATCTCTGGGTTTAGAGGGAAAATAAGTAAACACCGAGTAAGGCCTTGAGATTAAATAACAGTATCAAATCAATGTTAATTTTGTGATTTTGATAACTACCCTGTGATTGTGTAAGAAAATGTCCCTGATTTGAGAAATTTACACTGAAGTATCTTCATAGAGATAAGGGAGTATCATGTGTCCAACTTTTACAAACATTTTAAAATAAAGTGTGGGTGTGTAGGTGATGAAAGAAAGAAAGAAGAGAGGAAGGAAGGAAGGGAGGGAGGGAGGAAAGGAGGAGGGAGGGAGGGAGGAGAAGAGAGGAGGAAGGAAAAAAAATCAAATGTGGTAAATGTTTAATATTTACAGAGAACCAAGGTAAAGGTCATACATAAATTCCATGTAAACTTTAAAATTTCTTTGTAAGTCTGAAATTATTTCAAAATAAAAGATAAAGGCAGTAGATAAGGTCTACTAAAAAGTAGATGTGGTCTTTGACATCGAGGCCCTCACAGCCGCATAGGGACAGGAGGGCAAGTCACCATAAACAGATATATGTAGTTGAGCAAACTACTGGCTGTTGAGAGGGAACAGGGGACAGGATATAATTTCTAGAAGTAAAAGAGAATAGACGTGTTCTAGAAAAGACATTAAGTTTCAGTTAAGCAAAGTCCTTGCCTTCCTAGCTCTTAGGGAAATATTTAGGCTTATGACCCTGAAAAGTCAAGTGAATTGTCTCATGATGATAAAAGGAAGTGTTCCACTCACAGGACAATCATCCATGCATCCATTCATCCAGTAACGGTGTAATATTATGATAGAATAAGAAGTATAAGTTTTGGTCTCTGCCCCCAGTTCCTGGCACAGAGCTTCTAAAACCCACGTAATTTCTGGCTTCTAGGAGCATCTTTTATTCTAATACTTGGTCTTTGACTCCAGTTTCCTGAAACAGAGCTCCTAAATCCCTTCAAATTTCCTGGGTGATAGCATCTTCTGTTGCAGTGATGTGACTCTTGTAGGCTGGTCACCAGAGAAACTTAGCCATGATTGTGAGCTTGGAGCTTTCAGTCTCTCCCCCATCCTGTGGGAAGGGACGAGAACCTCCAAATTGAGTTAATAATCTCTTATGCTAAATGTGATGAAGCCTCCATAGAAATTTCCTCAACTATGGGCTTCGGAGAGCATTCAGCATTGCTGAACTCGGAGAGCTTGCCTGCAGAGGGCTTGAAAGCTCAGTGCCCATCTGTCTTCCTCTGTACATTTTTAAAAACCCATTCAACTAAACCAGTAACTGTAAGAAAAGCATTTTCCTGAGTTCTGTGAGCCATTCTAGCAAATGATGGAACTCCAGGGGTGGGTCACAGGAATTTTCATTTTATAGGTGATCAGTGAGAAGTTGCTGTCTGAACTGGGGGTGAAGGGAGGAGAAGTCTTGTGGGACTGAGCTCTTAACCAGTGGGCTCTGACTCTTAGTCCATGTAGACAGTATCAGATCTAATCAAATCACAGGACATCCAATGGGTGTCCTGCCAGGGAATTAATGTGTGGGTAAAAAATCCACACATCTGATGCCAGAAGTGTTCAGTGTGCTATGTTGAGTGTGAGAATAGGAAAAGTCATTTGCTTTTTCTTGTCTCATAGAATGGTCATCTATCTAGCCTTGTCTCCACTAGACTGTTAGCATTTATACCCAAGCTGCAGTGACACTGAATTTCTCTTTCTTTACCAACAAAGATCCAAGTATTTTAATGCCCACCTATGGCTAGGTATTGAGGCAGGTGTCTAGTAAATTAGTAAAGGAAAGTGTTTCCAAGCACGTCTACTGAGTACAATGAGGTAAAGAGACATTAGTATCCCTGACAACTGGAGAAAGGGATGAGTGTTCAGAAGCTGGAGGAGTGGAGACATTTGGTACCCGGCCCAGGACAAGTCCTTAGCAAGCTCGATCCACTGAGAAATTAAAATGTATCTTCTTATCTTTAACTCCAACAATGTTGTTTTACTTTTTCCAGAATCATTGGCTTTAACTGAATCAGCAAATGAATTGACTTCTGACCTGGAAGATTGAGCAAGTAAGATTTGGACTCCAAACAGAAAAAGAAGCTTCCCAATTTTCCCTGATCCAGTTCTGGTCAGTTCTGGGGTGATAGCTGCATTTTCATCACTGGGACCTTCCACAAATATTCATCTATGACTGAGTGGTCATAAGTGCTGTCATGTGACATGCACACATGTTTTACTTAAAACCGAATTCCCACAAAAATAATTGTATTTACTCATTCAATGTCCGTTCACACATTCAATGAGAATTCACCAAATGCTTCTCTGAACCAGATGCTAATTGCAGACTGGTTGACACACCATCCTAACTGAGGAAAAGCTGGATTGGAAGTTAGAAGGTCTAGTTGGAGCTCTAGTTAGGCCACTAGGTGCGTCCAGGTCCTTGGCTAAATGGCTTTTCACCTTTGGAACTTAGTTATCTCAGCTATACAGGGAGGATGCCTTAAGTCCCCTTAGTACCTTCCAACACCATGGTGTCAATAGCTAGAACTGAATGTCTATGTAAAGCCTCCAAGGATATGCCTCTGAAAAAACCCACTCAAGGGCAAATACACTAATAACCATAGGACGTAGACACTGCCTCTAAATTGCTCAGTGCAAGTAGGAGTGTGATTTCCCTAAAGATGGACAGAGAGTCTCACAATGGAGGTTGCCAGCAAGATAAGCTTTTGACTGCGTCAGAGAGAAGGGAAGATCTGCTCGTCTAGATAACAGTTGTCTCTTCTCGTACCCGGGCGAGACAGATGCAGACACAGCGAGGGACGGAAATGAAGCACAGACTGGAGTCTGCTTGCCATGGGTGGAATTAGCCTCTAAAAATTTTACAAGGAAAACTTTTGAAATACCCTTCCTTTATAAAGTGAATGACATTTTCATTGACTTTGGAAAAAGACCTAGAGATGACTTATAAGGTATTTTGCAGGGCAGAGATGCTACGATAAATCTCACCCAGCAACTGTGTTGTTTGACATTGGACTCACCGGTCTAGGGAGAGGAGGACTTTCCTTAAAGACACTCGGGGTGTTTAGATACTTGATCTGTCTCCTTTTCCAAATGTGACAGGATTTGAGTTATGGCTTCATGAAGGAACTGGAAAACACCCTGAGATGCTGTTTATTTCTTAACTGCTTTGCTGTAAGCTGCTGTTTTAAATTCTAAACAGCTTAATAAAACTTTCCAACAATTTCAGCATTTTCTTAAATTCAAGAGGCCATCTTTATGAGTTTTGGAAGAAAGTCCAGGAGTATTGTCACTAAGCCATTTCAGGCAAAAAGCTAATTTTAACAGATGAAATAATAACAAGTGAAGTGATGCCATTTAAAATCCCCTAACAACTCAGTGTGCATGTGACCAACACCCCATTACCTCACCAGCTGATTCAGAGAGATGAGAGTGTGTTACACAGGGAGATTTTAAATATCTATCTCAGCCACTTTGCCTTTGGTCAGAGGAGAAGCAGACTAAATCAGCTAATTCATTGAACCCAAACTGTGAGCACTTGGGGTCCATATGATTTTGGTCCAGCAGAGTAAGGAGAGGGCAGTTGAGGAAAAGCCTGAAGGTGGGCTCCTAGCTGAACCCTTTCACTCCTTGAGACTACCTAGTTTCAGCTTGCCAAACAGACCTAGAGTCAAACCAAGAGTTTCCCAAAATGTGTGCAAATTCACTATATCCACACAGCCACCCAAAGTAGACATTATGGTTTCCATTTTTACAAAAGAAAATGAGACTCAGAGAGGTGATGTGACTGGCCTTAAGCTCACTTTGTGCAGAGCTGGGATTTGAGCCAAGGTCAGACTCTAAAGTCTCGTGCTGCTGCCCCTTGGAGAATGGCTGTCCTTTGCCTGGACTCAGGTTGAGACCCTGTCTCTCTTGTAAACCCAACTTCCTCTCCTCCTCTTCCCTCCCCTGTAGGCATTCCTACTTTCTTCTTGGGTGTTAGCAAGGAACCTGTCTCCTTCCCTTTCAGATGGTAGTTTCTGCACCTAGCCACTCTTCCCTGGCCCCATGATGTTTCATGTCCAGGAAGCAGAAATGCAAGTCAGCTACAAAAGGCTGATCTTGGCAGCAGATTCATCACAGAATCAATCCAGAAGCTGTTCCCATGCAAATTAATGTCTGAAACAGACAGCCGTGTAAGGACTGACCAGTGTGCTCACTGAGGGGGAATCTTGCTTTTCAGTAGATTTCTCCTTCCTGTTTCATATGTCATTATTGGCACAGAAGGAAATGGGGTATAAAAGTCTGCATTATGGTTGTTACTTGGCAGGATTTGAACTGCTTGAGTTAAATTTTCAGATGCCCCAGATTTGCCCTCTTGATTCAGAGCTGATGGTTGTCTTCCTGTGGATTAGAGGTCACATCAGACAGCTGGCAATAATGTATAGCATCCTACGGAGATGGAAAGAAAGGTCTTTCCCTTTTTCCTGTTCATAGGAGTCCATGCAGGTACATCATGAAACTTCTGCCGTATCATCAGCCACACTTTTTGTTGCCCCAGTGTATGAGATCTAAACCCAGCAATAAGTGCTTGGAACCTCCATCTCCCTTACCTGACATCATCACAGCCAACTCACAGCCATTGAGTTTTACCTCCAAAATCTTGGTTGAATCCACCTTCCCACATCCATTTCTGTTGACTTCGTCCTGTTCCCAACCACCACCATTTCTGCACTGGTTGACAAAGTGATCTCTCCATTGGTCTCTTTGCCATCACTCTGCTGCTGCAATGATCCATTCACACCAAGTGGCCAGAGTGAACTTCTCAAAACACAGGCTGTTCACACTGTGCCTTCTTGATTCTGACATCTTAGTTATTCCACCTTGACCTCAAGATAACATAAACTCAGCAATGTGACCTGCCCAAACCCATGATGCTCAACCCCTATCTGCCCCTCTGACTCCACCGCTCTCTGCCTTTGTCCATACTCCCTTAGCTACAGCCACACCACCCACCCACAAGACTATCTCCAGGCCCCAGGTCTTTACTTCTGCTCTTCCCTCTGCCGGGAATAATGTCTAGACCTTAGCACATTCTCAACTCAACTTTCCCTGACTCCACCCCACTGGCTGGGTCATATTTCTTATTCTGTTTATGCTTTGCACTCTGAATCTCTCTTTCACTATAGCTATAATGGTTGTAGTTTTCTTTGTGTGATTATTTCTTTGATTTTTTCTCTCTTGCCAGACAATTAACTTTGGAAGTTAGAAACAGTGAGTGATATTTTTTTCCCTCAGTATTGAATTCCTAGCACTGTAGAAGATCATGAGATATCTTACAAAATTAATCTCTACAAGTTACTTTTGAATTGTTGTTGTGTAAATCAATGCAAAGAGGAAGACTTTTTTAAAAATGTTGCTAACTTAATACCACTGTTCCCACAGTTAGGCTTGGTTAATTATAAGCTTAGGGAAGTCTCACTCAATGAGTTAATTAATACAAGATAGATGAGCATCCTTCACCTCTTATAGAAACCATTGCTTAAATTATAAGCAAATTAATGCAATTTTCTGCAAGAAACACTCCAACAAATATAATTTTCAATAACCAACATACAAATCTGAAGGTTACATGTCAATACGCTTTGCAGATACATTTAAAACAAATTCCAAGGGGGCGGAGCCAAGATGGCGAACTGCAGCCAGCTTTTTACAGAAGCTCCCGTCCAGAAGGAGGCTGAAAGGACAGAACCTTAGCAAATTAGCTGATGGTTTGGAGCAGAGACAAGAGAGAAGATTGAAGAGTG
>NW_003852418.1:2557931-2570150 GCF_000181295.1 Otolemur garnettii | reverse complement strand
AAAAAAAAAAAGAAAAAAAATAAATAAATAAAACAGATTCCAAAATATTATAGGAAAAACTCTTTGTACTTTATAGTAAACTTACATAGACAAAGATGTAACACTGCAGTGATAAGACACAAAATAATTACAGATTTAACTTAAAATAAAAATTGGTAACCAATAACACAAACATTCTTTAATCTCCTTTCTCATCTTTCTTAAACCATGGAACTTTGTGTGTTTCCTGGTCACAAACATTTGTGTGTCAATGACTTCACTGAAAATTCCTCTATTATACACCATGTAGACCTGTGGCTCAGGGGTTTCCACCATACTTGTGATAAATATTGAATCACATCACTTGATGTTTTAATAATACATGTCTAAAGAGCCTAACATGGTATTGGCCGCTTCATTTAATAAGTATATGTTGATTGGTTGAATGGCCAACCAAGCTGTGGAATGGCCCAGACAGGGCAGGACAAGGCCAGGTAACTACTGATATCACTGCCTTTCCTCCAGAACAAAGTTTCTCAACTGTGGTTTGTTCTTTTCTCTGTGGGAAGCTTTCCCACATGTTGTGGGGATGTTTAGAAGCTTCCCTGGATGCTACTCACTTGATGCCAGTAGTAGCACCCCACACCCAGTGGTGGCAAGAAGAAAAACAAAAGCCTCTAGACAGTTCCAACTGTCCCCTAGGGTTCCATTGAGAATACTGATCTAGAGTTACAGAAAAAGAATAATTACATAGGCAATGCTCGCAAATATCTCAACTTTTTGAAGAATAAGAAGATAGAGTATTTTCATGATTTGTCTTCTTGGTACAGTGGAAAATTTGGAGTCAAAGAGATAGGGCTCTTTTTGTGTCCTGGGTCTACCCACAGACTGGCTGTGTGATACTGGGCAACTTATTTAACCATCTAAGGATCCTTGGTCCATAGTATAGGGAGTACCACAGGGTGGTTAGAAAGATCCATGAGCCAATACACAAGAAGCATTTACAGTATCTGATGCAAAGTAAGTCTTTGATAAACCAGGGGTGCTGTCAAGGTTATTGTTGACATCTCTGACACCTCTACTCTCTGTTCCTTCATCACTGTTCTGTTCCACCCTTTACCATTCTCTGCCTCTGAATCCTAAGACCATAACGTTTATGCTTTCTGTAATATTTCTTATTATTTTCCTGAGCATTTAATAATACGACTGTACAATAGCACCCCATCTTTGGCACTCTGGAACATTCACCTGTGTCCTCTGGTGATAGTTCCTGACAAAGAGCTGTGTATTTGTTGTGTCTTCTCATGTTAAGAAATCTTACTGTAACAGGTGTCCTCAGCTTTGGCCCATGGTGCTTCAACTCAGCAGCTGAAAGTAGGCTGGGGTGTCACTATGAAAGTGCTTTCCTCACCAAACACTACACAGCTAGGTTTCTTGGTCACTGCCATTTTCTCAGAGCTGTAGGCATGAAGAAAATTCACAGAACATTCCCAGAATGTCACAGCATGAAGGAAGACAGCACCCTCCCACAGAGGTTCCCAGTGAACTGAGGAGATGGGGAGAACAGAGGCAAGTGACTTAATCAGGCCTGACCCAAGGTGTCATGTTGTCTTTACAGTGTCTGTCCACCCAACTGGAGAGAGGGGCACTAGTCCCTCCCTAATAAACCATCTCATGAGGATGGAAGAAGCATCTGTGGTAGAAAAACCATAAGACTCATACATACAGGTGCCAAAATGTGACAATGGCCAGATTTCTCTAGCTAAGGCTGAGACTTCTCTGAGTAAATCTACTTAGGCAATTTTGTTTCTGATTTTCCATTTCATCTATCTGGCAGTAGGGATTTTGAATTTCTCATTGGTTTTCTCAACCAAACTTAAGCTTACAGATAAGTCACATTCATTTCTTTTTATCTCACATGTTTAATGTGGTAAGCCTGCTTTCATTTAGAATCTGCTAATTCATAATTTGGGATTGTGGACTAGAGACAGTAAATGTTAATAAGCACCAATTTATAGAAGCTAAATTTGCTGAGGATTTAAGACAGAGTAGGACAAATCAAGGTCAGGACAAGGTCATGGAAAACAGGTAGAAGTTTTCAATGCCTGTTATTCTATCACTTGAGATTTTTTGAATACAACTGGTTTAAGATTACCTGGGAGCTATATGAGAACACCTTTTTTGGGGTATTGACATTTTGGCAAGCATGTATAAATAAGGTATAAACTGCTCTCATTCCACTGAAGACACTATTTATATACAGAGAACAGAGAATTATTTTTATCAATGCATTAAAGGAATCCATCCAATAGGAATATGATACAATCCATATATGCAATTAGAAATGTTATAGTGGTCACATTGGAAAAAATGAAAAGTAATGGTTATAAATAACTACAACAGTATAGTTTATTCATGATAACATGAAATCAATACAAAAAGTATTAATGACATATTTAATTTTATTTTTCTCAAACTCAGTCTTTAAACTCTGGTGTGCATTTTATACTGACAGCATATTTCAGTTCAGACTGGAGATATTCCAAGTGCTTACTAGCTACATGAGACCAGTGGCTACCCCACTGGACAGCCCAGTGTGGCAGACATCATCCCTTCCTCCATCTTCTTCCTTCTGTTCTTCCCCTTCCTCTTTGCTGCATGAGTCATTGATTATATAGATATCTGTGTTGCGATTGATCATCTGTTTACAAAGACACATGTTAACCACAGCACATGAACTATTTTCTTTCTCTAGAATCCTCACTGGGAGTTAGCCATCATAAATACCAGGTTCAATGTGTTCCAGCTCCAAATGTGAGGCCAGAACCTATCAAGTTCAAATGAAAATAAAGACAAATTAAGATGGAGATTTTGAGCTGAAGAAAGTCTTAGAAACTCTGGAACATGAAGTTAATTGTTATAGGGCTTTGTGGGTTTACAGAATAGAGTCTTAAGGCCTGCCACATTGAGTTCTCAAATGCACAGCCTGAAACTGTAGTTGATCTGGGCTTGCATTCCAGTGGCTATATTCATTGAGGCCATCCCCAAGCCCAGTGTGGTTTTCCACAGTGGTCCTTCAGTTTAAAGCACTAACCTGCTGGAAAGGAGCAGATGGACGAACACCAAGACACTGAGAAACACAGCTAAGTAAATGTATATGTCTCTCAGAAACACTGGTAAATAAGCGCATTCACTTTAAGAAATGAGTTTTTGTATAATGGATTCCATTTGCAATCTTCTTGTTGACCACTGTATGGATATAACTAAACCCATAGAAAAAAAATTCCAGGTAAATATTCAGACTTCTAAGATAAGACTAATGTGTAATCATTACCAATAATGAGGAAGATCTGTGTACAGTAACAGGTTGAGACGTCCGTGATATAGCCAGATGTGTAAGCTGTCAGTCATCACTCACTGCAGGGTCCATGGCAAAATGTACTTGTTCACTTCTTTCTTTGTATTTTTTTCATATTTTCCATATCTTGAGTTTTTCTTGTTTGTTTTATTTTAAATTAATATGGGGGTGACATACAATTAGTTTGCTTTTGTAGGGTTAAAGCCTGAACTGTAAGTGTGTCCTTAATGGGGGAAATCAGCAGTATTCCCATGCAATGCACTTGTCAGGTGGGAATTTACACATCCTCTTCCACACCTCTTTCCTACTTGAGTTTCACCCTTCCACACCTCTCTTTTACATGAGTTTCATTGAGGTTTTTTCTCTCATGTGAACCCGTAGGTGTTAATCTATTAGTTCCAATTTAGTACATGTGGTGTTTGTTTCTCCATTCTTTTGATACTTCACTTAGGAGAATGGTCCCCAATTCCATCTAGGTGGTTGCAAAAGATACAAAATCTCCATCTTTTTATGACTGAATAATATTCCATGTTATACATAAACCACATTTTAGTGATCCATTCAAGTATTGAAGGTCAATTCAGTTGTTTCCACATCTCTGTGACTATGAATTGAGCTACTATAAACATTTGAATGCAAATGTCTTTATAATGAAATATCTTTGCTTTCTTTTGGATAAATACTGAGAAATGGGATTTCAGGATAAAATGGTAAGTCTGCTACTTTTAGTTCTTTGAGGACTCTTGTTACTATTTTAATAGAGGTTGTACTAGTATGCAGTTCTACCAACAGCATATGAATGATCCTTTCCATATCCACACCAGCATTTGTTGCTTTGGGATTTTATAATGTGGACCTTTCTCACTGGGATTCTGAGTGATGTTTCAATATGGTTTTGATTTGCATTTCTCTGATGATTAGGGATGATGAGCATTTTTTCATGTGTTTGTTGGCCATTAGTCTATCATCACAAGAAAAGTTTATGTTCAAGTCTTTTGCTCAGATTTTAATGGGGTTGTTTGATCTTCTCTTGTTCATTTGCTTGAGTTCTTTGTAGATTCTGGTTATTAGCCCTTTATTTTATATTTTAATAGTGCAACTGTTTGGTCTTTTTTTTTTTCCTGTGTGATTTTGGGAATTACTAATATTATCAGTACCCATTAGCAGTGGTGGTGGTAGTATGAATACTGTAAGTCCAAGTCAGTTGTGTTCAAAAAAGCTCAAGTGACAAGACACCAGGCAGTGGAAACTTCTATCTGTCCTGATCTTGACCCATCCTATATTCTGATTTATATCCTCAGCAAATTTAGCTGCTATGAACTCATGATCATTAACATTTACTGTTAATTCAGTAAGATTTTTACTTGCATTTGTTGAACCTTCTTAGCACTCCTAAGCATAAGATATTATAATTTCATTTTAGAGATAAAGAAACCAAGATACAGAAAAACTGAGTCATATAACCAAAGTCACACATCTGGACATCATTACAACCAGAAATGGTTTGATGACTCCATGCTGGAAACCCTTGTGACACTGGTATTCTTACACCATCCAAGGGCCTATGTCTAGCAGTTACCTACACCTTCAGTTCTTAACACAACAATCACATGGATTAGGTAAAACATATATTTTATTTAAGGAATAAATCCACCACTAGAGGATAGGTGGTCACCAGAGTTGAGAGTCCCCTAAAATTGCCCACAAAACAACTGTGTCAACTTGATGAAGTATAAATCAGAAAGAATAGGGTATCAAGGGAGGGTCAAAGTGGGTGTTTTCAACACATGGTCACCATTCTGATGCCCAGGAGTTTTGTGTTTTAGAGAGTATTTGAGCTGCAGAAAGTGTCTTTGCCAACAGGCTATGATTTTAATGGTAGAGCTTTTAACTGTGAAAGTGAATCTCATGCTTATGAGAACTATGGAATCCACCTGCAGGGGGAATTATCTTGAGTTCTTCCTGCCTAACAGTTGGTATTGCTTTGTTTATCAACTACTTGTTTAGCATGGGTTTGGAGTAGATTTTTAAAAAATCAATATTATTGTTGTCCCCAAAGGGCTTCAAGTTACAATCACAACCACCACCAAAGGTAATGAATGATGATAATGAACTGTCAGTTTCTTTCCTGTTCTTTGCTAATTTCATAATGTTATCCTAACAAACATAACCAGCCGCCATGTGTTGGCCTTGAATGAACTTTGGTCTACTGTGTTGTACTCGGTCTTTAACATGTGTGTGTATTGAAAAACTTAAAAACCTACTTAAAAACTTAAACAACTTAAAATAGCAAATAATTTTAAAAGATCACTGTCTCCTTCCCAAACATTTTATCTTAAGCCATAAGATTCAGATATTTGGGAAGAGAAAAGCCAAGTTGGCTATTTTGATACCATTACCTTCTCCCTATTACAGCACCATTTTTAGCTCTAAATTAATTATGGACCAAATCTTTTTTTTTTTTTAAATTGAGACACTTTGTTACCCTTGGTAGAGTGCCATGGTGTCATAGCTCATAGCAACCTCAAACTCTTGGGTTCAAGTGATTCTCTTGCCTCAGCCTCCCTAGTAGCTGGGATTACAGGCACCTGTCACAATGCCTGGCTATTTTTCATTTGTTTGTTTGTTTGTTTAGTAGGCCCAAGCCAGGTTCAAACCCACCATCCCCAGAACATGTGGCCAGCACCCTAACCACTGAGCTATGGGTGCTCAGTCAATTATGGACCAAATCTAACATCCCCCTGCCCCAGCTTTGAAAACTCTCTATCAAAGCAATTTATAAGAGATTTTGTGGGTGTGTATCACTTGAGTTTTAACACCTTGTCTGTTTATAAGCACTCTACAATCCCTGGATTATTTCTTGATTAACCCAAGATATTTCTATTTGAAAGTCTAAGTATGTTGCTTCCTGGGCATTCAAAGGTGTATTTGGCAGAAACATCTAACTGCATCTGAAATACCTCATTTCTGTGATTTTGGTTAGGTTTGTGACTTTCCTCTCTGTGCCTTTATTTTCTCATTTGTAAAATGGGGATAATGATATTCTGCAGAATTGTTGAAACAATCATAGAAAATAATGGATATGTTTAGCACAAGTCATAAATGGTTCCTTTCTTCCACCAGGATATGTTTCAGAAGTGTTAAATTGATCTAAGAAAGAAGTAGTATACAAAAAGCAACACTGAGACAGAAATTGGTAGACATATGTCCAATTTTTTAAAGTTTCTTTTAAAATGTAATAATAGTAATAATGATGCCTTATTTAGTGGACAGCAGATGATAGGGGAAATAAGATGATGAAAATAATAGCATTAAGGTGGAGAATGGATAAAAATTAGAATTCTGAGGTCTGTTTGAAGTTCAGAATGGAGAAGATTGCTTAATTAGAGAGTTAGTTAAGATAATTATACATGTTAAAAACTTTAATGGTGGGCAGCACCTGTGGCTCAAAGGAGTAGGGAGCCAGCCCCATATACCAGAGGTGCTGGGTTCAAACCTGGCCCTGGCCAAAAACCTGCAAAAAAAACGTTAATGGTAACTACTAAAATAATAGGCAATATATAACTTCCAGACAAAGACAAAGGTAAACAAAAACATAATAATGTAAGGTAGATCAACCCCCAAAATAACAGGAGGGGAGAGTGAACAAAAAAATATATGCTAAGTAGAAAACTCAGCAGAAATATGTTCAAATCCATCAGACTGAAATAAATTCAAAACATTTGCACATTACACACAGATAAGTTATGAATGTATTATAGTAAATCTTAGGGATACTTTTAAATGGTCAGGGAAGATAAACAGTTGTAGAATAGTAGTTAACTTGGGTTTTGAGAGGAGTTTGATCAAAGAGAACAAAAGCTTAAAGAAATAAAACTAGAAATCATTCTATGAGCCAGATGCTCCAGCATGTGGAATTGCGAGACATCTACTCTCTCTTTGCTGATAATTTCAAGTTGATTAATGTGGGTCCCAGCATTCTCACAGGACAGAATTTTAGCTCTGCTCACTACTAAAGTTCAGACCTATATAGACATATCTGATGTATTACTTAGAAGCAGATTCTGGCTGACTGTAAACAGTCTACTTGAAGTTCATAATTGCAAACAGAAAACCCTTCTAAAAGAGTTTCCATGTTTCCTATGGGAACCAAAGGCCTTCAGAAGTCCCAAGGATCAAGTGCCAAGATCTAAGGTGAGTTTTTACACTGTTTCTTTCTAGAACTCACAAGGATCTGTTGTTGATAGGGCCTAAAGAACTGAACACTTCTCTTTTTTTTATGTTAAAGAAGTTAGTTTTCCTTTCAACCTCCATTATCACGCCTTGAAATCTGACTCCCAACCTCTCATCTGCCATTCTTACCCCATTACTTTGACTCTCTTGGGAGCCCCATGTCCTATCTCTGATAGCTGCCACATGCAGGGGTATTTGCTTTAGTTTAGCCCATGTCCCATCTCCCTTTTGTGATGTCCCCCAGCATGTTTACTCTAATTGAAGTAGTCAGCCTCAAACCCTAAAGCCTTCAGGGCCCAGGTAGAGGGAATATCTGGGTGAAGGAAGCTGTGTGGAAGCAGGTGGGAGGTGGTCACCCGGTTGTCCATCATAGGGAGACATTTGTCATTAAGGAACATGGCATAAAATAAATGAGGGAGACGGAGAACTAGAGACACCAATTACTTTGATATCTTGAGACTCCCAGAGACTATATCTGACCAACAAATCCCCTTTGGTCCTCTTGGGTACTTAGGAGTGGAATTACTAAGTCATGTGGTAAATCAATGTTTATATTTTGTAAAGTTGCCAGATTGTTTGCTGAGACAACTGCGCCATTTGTAGTCCCATCGGCAGTGTATGGGAGTTCTGATTCCTCTGCCCCCTCACCCGTACTTGTTATTATCAGTCTTTTTGATTTATTCACCCTAGCAAGTGTGAAGTGGTAGCTCACTGTGGTTTTGATCTGTTTTCCTAATGAGTAGTGATGCTGAGCACTTTTTCACATGCCCAATGACTAACATAAGCTTTTAATATTAGATAGAGATATTTGCAACCAAAAGGGACATTTCCTCCTTGGGGGGGCACGTGTCTGCCCAGGGCTATGATATTCAGCCAGGCTTTGAGACTCACCAGTTACTCATTTCCATTATTCCAGGTCAGAGAGAACAGATTCCCAAACAAGAGGCCTTCTGCCTCTGTCCCTCTCTTCTCTCCCCTTCCTGATGATGCAGCTGGGCCTTTCCTGGAACATATTCTGTTAGACAAATTCTCCACCAGACCATCAACTCAAGAGGGCAGAAGAGAAGCTTGTTTTTAAGAGTTGAGGCCAAACCACTCACTACATCCTGTGAACAGGATGAACAGGAACAGGAGCTGAAGTCACCCATTGCTAATCCCTCACCCGTGACTGCCTTAAAGATATTTCTCAGGCTTTCACCATGAAACCTGCTTCCTCCCTCCCCTTTAATGCCAAGCCCAGAGAGGTATGATAAAATCACTCAGCAAATGGAAAATATTTCGTGCTTATTCTAAGAAATGCAATCCATCAAAAATGAGCTGACAAGTCCTTTCAATTCCAAGGACAATGTCCACACAGTCCAGGCTGCCTCTGGACCTGGAATTAGACAAACCCAAACCGCAGGCCAGTAAGGACCATGCAGACATCTTGATGGGTGATGCTTTAGCACAGTTTTAAGGTGTCCTCTGCACAGTCACACTTGCCAGATTTCAGCCAGCTCCTTCATTCACCAGCTTTGAAAATTGGGCAAGTCACTTATTCATGCCATAAAGTCATTTTACCATCTTTAAAACAGCAGTTAATCATCTCCTTTCATCATGAGACTGCTTTGAGGAGTGAATAAGGCAATAAGTGATTTACTAAATGAGCGACTAGAATATATCAATCAATAAAGGAAAAAATCATATTAATATGATTTTGCCCTAAAAATGGGGTCCCTCTGTTTCTTGAATCTGGTAAGTTTTGTCAGACTCTTGACTTCTTACTAATAGCTGCCAGCACAGAGTATCCAATGCAGTTAAGTTTGACCAAATTGCACAACTCATGAGTTAACTCACACTTGGTAATCAGAAGGAATTGATATAACCCACACTTAATATAAAAATCAACTGAATAGCTATAGAATTTGGAGAGATAAATGTAAATGGCAGAAATAGCAACTATGAAATAGATTTATGTGGAGTCTGGGTAGGTACCAGCCTCAATGATCTACTGTAGGGTCCATATTTTTTTGTCTTCACAGTGGCTAGCTCTAGGCAAGGCTAATCTCGCTGTAGGTTTCCTTTGTTATTACACACCCAGAATTAAAACAAAGTCTAAGTTCTAGGAATCCCATTTTTTTACCAACTGGATAATAAAGCTAAGTTTGTAAAGCATTCTGAAACCATGCTAAGAAACAAGCCAGGTGTAGCCAAAAGCACTTAGTCTGCAAACAGAGCATGCCAAGAAATGTGGTAAGTAATCTTCGCTATATTAATTTCCCATTTCTGCTGTGACAAATTATTTCCAATTTCGAGGCTTAAAACAACACAAATGTATATTTTACAGTTCTGGGGAAGTATGAGATGAGTCTCCTAGGAAGGCTGTAGGAGAGAGCTGGTTTCTCATCTTTTCCGGGTTCTAAAGGCTGCCTGGGTTGCTTGGCTTGAGGTTCTTTCCAGCAATGGCTGTGCTCCACCTCTGCCTACCCTGTCACCACAGTCACTCCTTCTCTAGCTGTATCTTCCTCCTGCCCTCTGATAAGGACCCTATGAATGCACTGAGCCTGCTCTAATAACCAAGGATAATCTTCCACTTCAAGATCCTTGATCTAATCACACCTGCAATGTAATCACATCTTTGAAGTCTCTTTTGCCACGTAAGGCAACAAATTCACAGGTCCCGGGGATGAGAATATGGACATTTTTTAGGGGGGGCATCATTCTGCCTAGTGCATCCCCCTATCTGAAGGATTTTTGTGGAAAGAGGGAAAAGGGCAAAACTAATACAAATGGATGGAAGCGGAGCGGGAACTTGGCTCCAGCACAAGAATCCCTTAATGATAAGAGGTGAGTGAAGATGATAAAAGTTTGTGTGGGGGATGTGGGCTCTTCATCCCAGGGTTTGGATCCCTGTGTTCTGGATATTCACCCACTCTGCCCATGTCAGAGTTTTGATTGCATTGCTTCTAAGAATTAAGTATTCCGGGCCTTTCTCCAGAATGATTGCATCACTCCATTCTCTTCACAACAGTTCACAGAAACAGGAGGTTCTTCTCTACCCACATCCCTCACAACATTACTCAGCTACCTTAGTTTTTGCCAGTTTTAAGAAGTAAAGTAATATCTCCTTACTTTTGTTCACTCATATCTCTTTGCTTATTAATGAAATTCAGTGTCTTGTCATATATTTTCATCATTAGGATGACGTTCTCTATGAACTGCCTGTTCATACCTGTTGCCTTTGTTTCTGGATGACTTTAGGGAATTTCTCATATGGTCTCGATATTAGTCGTTGGTCAATTTTAAAACTTGCAAATGACTTGCAAGTAATTTCTCCCAGTCTATCAGCTGTATGTTCATCAAATCTGTGGTGTTTGTGATCAGGATTCTTAATTTTGAAGGCATATTATTTGTACCATTTGAGACTGATTAAATCAGTGATATTAAACTGGTGTGCTCGCTGCACACTGGTGTGCCATGAAAATCTTTAAAGATCATTAATTAAATTATTTTTTAAAGAAGTTCGAAGCACAGTAAGTATATTCTTTTCTTTACTCTTTTTTTTTCAACAACATAATTTAGGTGTGCCACAGTAGTTTAACTATAGGTTCAAGTGTCCTGTGAGATTAAAATGTTGGAAAAAATCCTTCATATTCCTAGGTCACAGCAATACTATTTTCTTTGGTTAACCTTAGAGTCTCACCTTTCACATTTCTTTCCTGTCTTTAATCCATATGGACACCCTTTTCGGCAATGAGAACGCTTCAGTTGCAATCTGTATATTGAGTCAGGTCTCCAAGCACCATCAGGTAAAATTGATGGATAAAAGCTTATCGGCTGATTTCTGTTGCCATCTTTATTACATATCACATGTTCACATATGCGTATGTCTGCCTGAGAGCTTTCCTTTCTATTCCACTGATGTGTTTATTTATTAGGGGGGCCACTGCCATTATGTTTGTGCTTCTATGGCTTTGTAATGTATCTCTTTGTTATCTCTTGGTTTTTTGAGACAGAGTCTCACTCCGTCTCTTTGTGTGCTGTGGCATCAAGAAACCTCAAATTCCTGAGTTCAAGTAATCCTCCTGCCTCAGCCTCTCAATGCCTGACTAATTTTTTCTATTTTTAGTAGAAACATGATCTCACTCTTGCTCAGGTGGGTTCCAAACTCCTAAGTTCAAGAGAGCCACCTGCCATGGCCTCCCAGAACACAGGAATACAGGTGTGAGCCACCGTGCCTGGCATTAGAATATATCTTAATATTTTGTGCAGTATACCTCTCCTCTTTGCTCTCCTTTTCCCAGATTGACTTATTTATTAATTTATATTTCCACATACAGTTTTCTACATGTTTCTAGTCCCTAGTTGCTTAAAAGTATTTGTCTGGAATTTTGTATGTCACTGCATTGAACTCATAATTTACAAAGATAATTGATAGCTTTAGATATTAGGACGTCTCATCCATTAAACATAGAATATCTCTCAAATCATCACATCAACTTTTATGATCTTTTAGTAGGTTTTATATATTCATTGTTTTCTCCAGAGATATTACATAATCATTGATAAGCTACTTCCTAGACATTCTAGGGGGTTCTCATCACTATCTAGAATAGTCTTTTTCTTCTTGTTCCTCTTTTTTTCTTTCTTTCTTTCTTTTTTTTTTTTTT
>NW_003852418.1:2543494-2557909 GCF_000181295.1 Otolemur garnettii | reverse complement strand
ACAGCTCACAGCAACCTCCAACTCCTGGGCTCAAGCGAGTCTCCTGCCTCAGCCTCCCAAGTAGCTGGGACCACGGGTGCCCACCACAATGCCCGGCTATTTTTTGGTTGCAGCCGTCATTGCTTGGCGGATCCAGGTTGGATTTGAACTGGCCACCTTAGGTGTATGTGGCCGGCGCCTTAGCCGGTTGAGCTACAGGTGCCGAGCCCTCTTTCTTTTTTTTTTTTTTTTCTTGATTGATTTTTGTCGGTATAAAGAAATTCTATAGTTTTTGTGTGTTGATGCTGCTTTTCTCCTATTACAATCCTCACCTTATGAGAGTAGCAGTGTTAAGTTCATGGGTAAGGAAGTTACGTAATTAGCCCAAAATGATTCCGTTAACAAGGAGTAAAGCTAGGGCATGTGAGAAACACAGCTTCCCATGCCAGGAAGTTTCAATTGTGGAGAGGGGTAAGTAGTGACTGTCTCCTTTAAAACTCCCTTGCACTTGAAGAAATCCTCACTGTACGAAATGGAAACTATCCATGCAAATGCTATTCTTCGACTATTCCTCTACTGATGCCTGCTGACTTCTAGGAGCATGCAAGGCATGACATCCGTGGCCCTGCTAATAACAGTGCAATGAGAAAAAAACACTTTCTTTCCCGGTGGGCCATTCTAACACATTCCTCCAGCAAGTGAAAACTGGCCTTGTCAAGGCAGCGAGATGCTCTCAATAGGGCTTCCCCAGGCTTCCTGGTCTGCTGGCCCATCCTGTCATTTCCCTTGTCAGTTTTGCTGAAACCCGGACCCAGCCCCCATGTTAGCTCCCACTTGGAAGTCTCCTGTCTGGAGCCAGTGAGGTTTGTCTGCTTTCTTGGTTTTGGCTAATAAATTGGGAGCGTGGGGTCAGGCGGCAGGGGACCTGGCACCCAGGGAGCCCCTGACACTGATTTTATTAGATTTCTCTTTGCAAGGCCCAGGATGCCATCCCAGCAGGGAGCCCACAATCGCTCAGTAACCAAGATTTTGTCGTCTCTCATTTGACAAGGTCATTTTTTACTAGAGGAGGAAAAATCCCACATTAATTATACAAGCAAGCTGGGGCCAAGGCCAGCAGAGCTGGCCTCCCCTTCTCTGGGGTAGGGGGAAGGAGAGGAGGTTGGCTTCCTCTGCCAGTGGAGACTGAAGCTGGGAGAGAGGAGGGGGTGTACGTGGCATTTGGACTTCACAGGCCCTCCATATCTGAAATGCCTGAATCCTGTCTAATTCCTGGTACCCTTTAGATTGTGTTAGTTTATCTAAAACAGACTGCAAAGAGTCTGAGCACAGGACCATGCATGATCACTCCTATACTCATTCATTTGTTCAACATACTTTTATTAGGCACCAAACACAGAGGTAGGCATTGAGAAAAATATGAAAGAAGCACAGTTCCTGTCCTCTTAGCCATTCCCTCTATATTGCATGAGGGCTAGTTCTCGATTCACTAGCTGTATGCCCTACCTACCCAGGCCTCATATGTCAAGGGGAGCACACCACCACACTTTTCCTGATATTATAAATCCCTGGCATTGCACCTGCTAAACTCTTATGCCAGCTCTGTACATCCTGTACTAATATGCTACACCATATTGTTTTTATTTGGGGTTGCTATTTTTATTGAACTGGCACAAATAACTATGAACTTGAAGCCTAAATTCTTTCTAAAAACTTGGTAATCACCACTCCGCTTATAAAGATAGAAGCATGAAATGGAGGTTTTATTTCAGGACTAGGAATACCTTGTCCAGAAGTCACGGTGAAAGATTCAATCAATCTACGAACATTTACTTTAAGGATTGTTGTTGTGAACCAGACAGGTTTCCTGCTGCCCTTGTCTCCATTTCTCCAGTCACAATCTTACTCCACAATCTGCCTTATAACTGGAGCTATCCTTCATCCCTCATCATTACCATTTTCTTCTCTCACATCTCTGCTGCACTGTCTGTCTTTAAGTCTCTAGAAAACCCATAGTTTTCCACACAAGATACTTTAGCAGCTATGATGGTTGGGCATTGGGTGTCTTCCACCTCCTGAAAGATTCCCTTTGACTACAGTTGGTCATTTCACATTCTTCCAGCAAAAGAGCCTTTCTTCTTCTGCCTGTTTGTAACTCCTAAGATAGGCCCTCTTTCTCTTCCTGAGGTAGACCCACATGTCCTCCATAAGTGTCCCCAGAACACTGTTGATACAGAATCTCAAACCAACACTGGTAGAGTGAACACGTTCCGCAGGGAATCTGCAGAGAAATGCTCCCAAGCACCAGCACAACACCAGAACACCAGGGCCTAGGCTGGTCTCTGAATTCCACCACTTCCAAACTGGGGGACAATCAGCAAGTAATTTAGTCAATCCTTCTGGATCTTTCAAATCTTTCTGTAAAAATGAACATGATAGAAGAAAATGTCCTATAAGGGGATGGTGAGGACCAAGTAGGATGATCCATGTAATACAGTGACTTGTCATCAATAGTATTGCTACTCTGAGAAGCCCTGCTGCTGCCCTGCTTCCAGCAGATGACCTGAGCACCTGGGCTTATAAAAAGATTAAGGTTATCTGGTATGAAGGGGAGCCTCTTCCCCTTATCTCCTTTAAATGTCAATGAAGGTACATTCCCCTCACTATCTCACAATTCCTCTACCACTATACTATTTTCTTCTTATTTGTAAAATGAAGGATAAACTTCTATAAGGCCTTCCTAAACCAGCTTCTTGTCTACATCTTCAGATTTATCTGAGGGTTAGAGAAGACCTATGGTTGGGGATTTCATGGTAAGCTTAATGAAGGTGGCAACATTTGAAATAATAACAGATCTTTAGAGGATAGTCAGGACTCAACAAAGCAAAATTAGGGGAGAGGCATATTCTAGGGGATGGCAAATCCAAGAGAGAGTCAAGTGTAAGAAATTATTAGGAAATAGGAACTAGTTTACTACACTACAAAAACCCCATAAATGCTAGAAAGCAAAAGTGAAACCAAGAATAGGTCAAAGTGGGTCATTGGCATCAACCAAAGAACATGACTATTGTATTCTCTCTTCCATCCAGAGCTCCAAGTACAAGCGGTAGATACATCTAAACAAATGAACCATTCTGGAAAAGCATTTAGAAAGCAGGATAACTAACAGGGGGGTTTCAATTGTCTAGTTAGAAGAGGCTCATTGGAATGACATTAGGCTATTACTCAATAAATTTCTCTTTGATTCAGTTTATTCCTCTGACAGTGGTAATAATAATAGAACCCACCCAATGGAGACATTGGAAAAACAGAATGAGGTAGTACTTTAAAAATGTTTTTATAAGCCCTGACATGAAGTAAGCTATAAATAGGTATTAGCCCTTACTTGTGCTGTCATTCATAATCTATATTACCTGGTTCTGCCTTCGCTGGCTCACATTGTAGTGTTCTGTTGCTGCTCTCTGCCCTTTTGTGGCTCAGAAACACAGTGAGTTTCTCTTTCCTGTTGGCCCTGGGATGCCCCCCACCACCAAGGCTTCTCTGATGGGCTTGCCTTTCTGTCTGAGTCTCTGCCTCTGATGTGGCTCTGCAGGAGCGACCCAGAGTACCCCCAGCCTGGTTGTCACCTCCACGCTGAGCTCAGAGCTGGGCTTTGAGGGTGAGTGACTGGCTCCCTGGTCGGTACTTTTATTGTGGTTTCCTGATTGGTTCAGGATGGCTGGGCCTTTGCTGCCCTATCCCCAAGTGGATTCCCAATCCTGCCAAAGGCTGAAAGGAGAGTGACTTAGTCATTAACTTCTCTGGCAACAGCCCCTGGCAGCAGTTCAAGGCAGCTTAGAAAACAGGGCAACAAGTGGCTGCAATATGTATTTCAAAAGCCTAGCAGACAAGAAAAGGAAATGAAAACCAGAAAAAGCAGGGATAGTGATGTCTGAACCTGAAGGCACATCCAGACACTGCTGGGTGCCACAATGTTCCCAGGCCCTAGAGGTGAGGGATATGAGAGAGCAGAACCAGTAGGGCCTTGGTCAGAATGGAAGTGCTAAAGCCCAGAGCTTCCTTTGCTTTCTCCCATGCACAAGGCAACAATGAATGAAGAATGCCTGTGTATTCCAGAAAATGACCAAGTACATCTGGTTTGGGGGTTGTGTCCAGAGTACATGAAGGGTGTCCGTTCTGTACCATCCCCTTGCAAAACTCTTTTGTCTCAAGCTTGTTGATAATTAGGGCTTCACTGAGCTGGACCTTTAGAATCCAGCCTTACCCAAGGAATAGACACACAGGGAACAGTGATGAATAAGTTGGGGTCTCTTTCATTAAGTCCATCCTGGGTCATCTGACTCTTACAACATGAGATGGATATTTTCACTGACTCCATTTCACAGATGATAGCAGAAACTCAGGCACAGAGATGTTGCATCACTATTGAGTTAAGTTCTTTGCTATTTGTCTTCAATATTTGTGAATTGAGGAGGTCCTTCCTGGTTATCACTTTACTGCAGTTATCTAAGACTGGCCCTGGAAGGCAGCAGATGCTTAAAAAACATACCTAATGAGTGAACTTACCTAAGATCACAGAGTTTTTGAACAATGCACCCCCCTCTTATTATCTATACTAAATTTTCTTTGATTTGGCTCTCATAGAGGCTGCAGTATTGGCAGGATCTAGGGCAGGAGAACAGAGAGGGATATGCTCCACAATTGTATTTCCCCAGTTGATTATCAAATTTGGGAGCTTGCAAGAAGAGCAATTATAAGAAGCAAGATGATTATGTTTGCAAATGGAATATAGTATTGCTACTATAATAACTTACCAGCAACTTGGACATAAAACATTAAATAATAAGAACAAAATCTTATATTTCTATCCATGAAGTTGATATTTCTTGTACTATTTATTTGTTTAAATCAGGTGTGATAGGCAGAATAATTGTCGCTTGCCTCTATGATATTAATATCATAATTCACACATGAATGTGTGTGACACAAATGTGCTTGTAAACCATTCTATAGGTCCTCAGTCTGACACAAGTCTAACTAGTCTAAAAATCAAAGTAGTGACAAGACTTTGTCCCTTTCTGGAGGTACTAAAGATAAATATGTTTCCTTGCCTTTTCCAGATTTTAGAGGAAAAGCACATTCCTTGGTTCATGGTGTCATTCTCCCATCTTCAAGGCCAACAAAGTTATAAACTTATGATTATTTTAATCTTCTATTATCACATCATCATCTGATCTTAGTCTATAATTTCAACAAGAAAAGGTTCCTTTCCTTTCAGGGAATTACATGGCTAAATTGAGGCCATCTGAATAATCCAAGATAATCTCCTTATCACAAGGTCCTTAGCTTTGATCACATCTATAAATTTCCCTTTGTAGCATTAGTTAACATATTCACAGGCTGAAAATTACAACATTGACATCAGAAAGGTAAGGGACAATTATTCTGCCTAATAAATAAATAAATAAATAGCACCAGAAATATCAATTTCATGGACAAACAAATAAAATTTTGTTCTGATTGTTTAAATCCTTTAAAATACAATTAGATGTTTTAACAAAATAATAATCATATAATATATGGTTTATAGCATATATACAACTAAAACACATTATCATACTAGCAGAAAAGAACCAGAAGAAGGAAATAGAACTATACTATTTTAAGTTTCTTAGAATGCATATGATGCATATAACATCATTTAAAGGTAAACTATAATAAGTTAAGGATGTATGCTATAAAATAACTACTAGAAGGGAGTCATACAAAGTTATAAATAAGACCTATTGGAGATAAAATGGAATTAGAAAGAGTATGCAATTAATTTAAAAGAGGGCATAAAAAATAAGAAAAAACAAACAGAATAAGACAGAAATCAAAGAGATAGATTGTAGATTTAAACCTAACCATATTAATAAACACATTAAATATAAATGACCTAAACATTCAATTTAAAAGACTGAGATTGTCAGATTGGATAAAATGGCAAGTCCTTACTAAATGTTGCTTACAAGAAACACTATAAATATAAAGATGCAAATAGTTAAATGATAGGGAAGGATATGCCATACAAACTCTAGTCAAAAGAAAACTGGCTTTATCCCTGACAAGTAATTATCTTGGAAGTCATCATTCCCAATCAAAAAATCAATGACTTTTCCTGGACCCACCAGAAAATTTAAATCACAGGGCAAATCACTACCAAGAAATCTAGACAAAACAGTAAATGCAGGGAGAACATCCAAGACTAGCTTATCCACAATGGAAGTAGTTGGAGTCATTAACCGATAGTAACATTTAAATGGTAATTTCAGTGAATTGTTAGGGGCCGAATGTGGACTAGCTTGACAATGCGAAACTCCTTGGAACTGTTGTTTTAGAGAAGCCCCCACATGTTTATGAGTTTTACCTCCAGGAAACCTACAAGTTTCTTACAATAAAGAGACAAGATAAAACTATCATGTTTTTGACAGGAGGAGGAATAAAGTAACCACTATGAAATATGCACAGAGGATTCTTAATAAGACAGGTTTACCTGGCAAGGGAAAATATTTTAACAGAGCCTTGTCCAATGTGAAATAAGGGAAATTTCGCACTCCCAAATTCTTACCTAAGATGGAAAGAACACTGTAATACACTTGTGAAGGTCACAGCTCAGAGATAAAGGCCCACTAAAAGATTGAAGTTTAATCATATTAATCATAGCATTACAGAATGCCCCTGCCACACACATGACCTTACCACTCAGTAGACCTTCAGTATAATAACAGTGAATTACAAATTAAAAAGTCACAAGGCCTAGCTGCTATATAAGAGGAGTTTTTAGGGAAACACAAACACAGTAAGGGAAATAAAATCAGAGACACTCGAAAAAATTCAAATATTTGATACTTAAAGACAGAAAAAGAATAAACAGAACTCAACTTTGAATTTAATTACCATAAAAACTCATTCTAAAAGCTATTTACTTTAGTTTCTATTACCAATAATCACGTCTAGTTTTCAACAAACATTCACAATGCATGCTAACGGGCAAGAGAAAACACGATTTGAAGAGACAAGCAAGCATCAGAACTAGACTCACATATAACACAAATTTAGTAATTATCATACAGATAATGTAAAATAACTATGATTCATAAATTAAAGGCTTTATGGGAAAAAGTAGACAACATAAAAGAACAGATTGGTAATATAAACACACAGAGAGATAGAAATTTATACAGATCAAAAAGAAAAAGAAACACTACCACAAAAATGAAAAATGGACGCATCAGTAGACTGGACATGATCAAGTAGAAATCAGTGACCTTGAGTATATGCCAATTGAAACTTCCCCAAATCAAATGAAAATAGAATAAAAAACAAATAAAAATACAAATAGAACTGTGGGCTAACTTTAAAAGGTGTAACATATGTGTTACTGGTATATTAGAAAGAAAATAAAGAGGTAATGGCACACAATAACTATTTGAATAAAGGATCAGAAGTTTACAAAATTACTGAGAGCAACCAAACCACAGGTAAGGAAGCATAGAGAGTACCAAGCAGGATACACGCCAAAAACTACTCTCATGGGAGTTCTTTGAACCATCTTCTTAAATTTTCTGTACATGTAAAAGGATTCTAAAAAATAAAATTCACTTGAAATATTATACTAGTGTTATATTAACATCAGATTAGATTTCGGAGCAAGGAATGTTACTAAGGATGGAGAAAATCATATTATAATGACAAAGATGTTAATTCATCAAGAGACATAACAATCCTAAACATTTACACACCTGATAACAAAATTTCAAATACATCAATCAAAATGGTCCAAATGAAAAGAAATAGACAATTATAATCAGAGATTTCACTACCTCTTTCTCTATAACTGATAAAGAAATTGACAGAACATCAGTAGGTATAAAGAGTGAACAACATTACTAATATCTCTGTGACTGAATTGATATTTAGAGAACACTCCACCTAAAAACAGAATACAGATTATTTACAAGTGAACACAGAATGTTTATCAAGATAACCATATTTTGGTTCCTAAAAGAAGTCTTTAAAATATAATAAATAAATTTAATAAATTTTCACAAAGTTTCAAGTTATAGAAACTATGTTCTCTGACCATGATAAATTCAAATTAAAATAAGACAAAAATGTCTGAAATATTTGGGAACATATAACATACTTCTAGATAATCTGTGAACCAAAAAGAAATGATAATGAAGTGTTTAGAACCAAATGAAAATGAAAACTATACACTAAAATTTGTTTTTGTGAGGTGCTGCTAGAGCAGTATTTAGAGGGAGATTTATAGCATTGAATGGCTCTTATTTTCTGGTACAGTGAATATTTTCCCCCAAAATACGTGTCCTTCCTGTGAATAGTCCCATAGGCCAGTGCTTTTGTGGTACTAGCACTGCTCGTTTTGGTGATGATATCATACATGGCAGAGAACATTTATTCTGTCCTTTCCTGACAATATCAACCATGATCCACCCACTTTATCCTGACACCTACATGTGCATTTCTTATTTTCAACTTAATTCCTGGTACATATAAGGGTAAGGGGGAGCGACAGAGAGGATGATAAAGGGAACCTTACACTGCTCCAGAACCCTTCTGCATGTGCTCTGACTAAAGGAATAAGGGTTTCCTAAAGTACAACAGGACCCCGTTTCCTTCCTGCTATTAGGAAAGCAGGATGTCCCTGCAAAGTGCTCTGAACTGGTATCTCTGATCCTCTGTGTCCCTCAGAAACTACCTTTTCCTTTCCTTTGACAAAAAATTTTTTTTAAAAAAAGTGTATTTTCCAGAATAATGTTGGGTTTCCTGAGCCTCACATATTTAGCTACACCGTGGAGGGGTGAGTTGAAGCTTTGAAAAGTAGACCAAGACCGGAAATCTCTGTTGGCACACAGCCTGGCACATCAAAGGTACTTAATGAATGCTTGCTCTATGAAAGAATAAATAAATGAATTGATTTGTGCCTGCAAGTGTCTGAAAGGCTATGTTTTCATCTGCCCTGCCTCTGTCTCTTTGACCTGGATTTGTGTATGATTACACAGGTACACGCAGCCTATACCCAAAGGTGATGAAATGAGTATCAGGCCTGATTGCACAACCTACCTGATCCCTCTTTAAATACCTTTGTCCCCCACAGTCTGAGCCCTCTAATCTTCCCTGGTTCTAATCTTCCCTTGAAAGGTTTGTGGTTCTTCTCTTCCTAGCTCTGACGGATATGTGTATATAGTTCTGAGCATTCAAGAGGTAAAATGCACCGGCTAAGGCGCCAGCCACGTACACCTAAGGTGGCGGGTTCGAATCCCCAGCCCGGACCCGCCAAACAACAATGACGGCTGCAACCAAAAAAAAAATAGCCAGGCGTTGTGGCGGGCGCCTGTGGTCCCAGCTACTTGGGAGGCGGAGGCAGGAGACTCGCTGGAGCCCAGGAGTTGGAGGTTGCTGTGAGCTGTAATGCCATGGCACTCTACCCAGGGGGACAGCTTGAGGCTCTGTCTCAAAAAAAAAAAAAAAAAAGAGGTAAAATGCCCAACTTCTGTAAGTGTATGTTTTGGGGGGCATATAGATTTATTTCCAGCATTCTGGATCACTATAGGATTTACTTAATATTTTTAGGTCCTTCAGCTGAATCCACCAACATTGTCCTTTCTCTTTAGGCTCTGAAATATTTAATACTGGGCTAATTCTGACTAAGGGTACCATACATCACTATGTTAAACCATTTTACTAGGTACACAAAGGTAGACATAGTCTCTTCTCAACCTGTAAGAGAAACTGTAGGAGCTCTGAGCTTAGAAAAGCAGAGGCCTATTGGAAATATCAGAGAAAGCAAACTTGACTTCAAAATCCAAAGATGGAGTTAAAATCTTGGTTCTACCACTTACTAAATGTTTTATTTGAGTATGTGATAAACCTGTCTGAAACCTAGTCTTCTCATTTGGAAAATAATAATAATAATAGTACCAATTGCATAGGGATATTAGGAAAAGTAAATTAGATAATCTGTATAAGCACTTAGCAATGCTACCTGGCAGATAATCAATGCATTCCTCAAGTCAGGGAATCCACTAACCTCCTAGTTAGGGAGGAAAACATCAAAACAATTTCTTACATAGGTGTCAGGTAGAATCCAAGCATCCTGATCATATCCCTGGGTATGACTAAGGTAAAGATGCTAGGAATGAGTTATTCTAAAAGTAGAGATGTTTGAATCACAGCTCCAATTCCAGACTCTTTCAGTAGATACAGAACTCTAGATCAATAGGCAAATAGTGACACATTAAAAGTCAGACAGACTAAGATGCAACCAGGTGTTCTAGATTGGATCCTGGAACTAAAGAAGAACATTAATGGAACAACTGTTGAAATTCAAACAGAGTCTGGAAGTTAGCGAGTAGTAATTTACCAATGTTGATATTATAGTTCTGAGGAAGGTAGTCTAATATGTAAGATGTCAACACTAGAGGCAGCTTGAAGAAAGTTATCAGCATCTCTGAACCACTTTTGACATCTTTTTGTAAAGCTAAAGTTACCCCAACTTTCTTTTAAAGTTTATGGATAAAGAAAAAAAAAAAAAAGAACCAGATCCCTTTGACTTTTGAAGAACTTTCCAGAACTCATTAAGACTTAAAATCATGTTTTTAATTTAATTTTTAGCTTTCTGGGTGATACCAGCAAGGGACTCAGAGGGCCTGAGTTCCATCTCATCTCTGGACATAGCCAGCCTGAGAGTCACCCATCTTGGCTGTCTTTCTCATTTCTCTAGAGCTGGCTGGGCCAGAGGCAGAGTTTGCTCCAGGCCAGGGCCTGGTTACCAGTTTAGCTTAATCCTAGAGAAAAATGAGGTGTGGAAAGGGAAAAGTGGCCAACATTTTGGTTTTCCTGAGCTCATTTTTCTCAGAAAAGTCAATGAATGCCTTATGACTATGCACCCCTCTACACACACATACACACACCGCCCTGGGACAATGGTCTGACTGTAGTCAGGAGAATTCCTAGTGGCTTGTTGAAAACTCTGATACAAGCTCCTGAATCTGCAGCCCTGATGGGTAAGACAGGAGACAGAGAGAGCGAGACCACATTTTATTGAGCAGTTATACTGATCCAAGAACAGTTTTGAATATTTTAGATACTGTGGAAGTCTAATCTAGGGAACTTGACCAAAACCATGTAAACATGTAGGAACCACACAGAGCTGTACCTATGTAAGAATCCCAGTTTCTCCCCCACCTCCCCCAGATACACACACACACAAGGTTTACATAGTTTATAAAATGGCAAGGTCAAAGTATATACTCAGCCAATCTGATTCCACAGACTGAATTTTTAATCACTCCATGACCCTATGAGTATTTATTGAATGAATCAATGACTGTAAAAATAATTTTGTTTGAATGAACGAATTTGCTTGCATAATAGTTTCAATAATACCATGATGTAGTATCTTACGTCTAGAATATGTGAGATAGTCCCTCATCCCCTCTATAAAGTAAAGTGGAAGCTGTGAATCTTTCTAGTCTCATCTAGAATTTGTTGAGAAAAAGCAAAGCAAGGTGGAGGGGGGGAAACAAAAAAAAAATGTCACAACCATTGAATTTTTAAAAAATAAGATAATCAATGATGAAAGCTAAAACCTGAATGTTTCTAACTTTTCGAAGCAGAAATGGGGTCAAGAGTAAGAGAAGGGGCAGGAAATATCTATCTCTCTGTTTTCCACTCCAGGTGAGATCTGGAAAGAGAAAATAATGTGCCATGAGGAAGGTTCCAGGGACATGGTGAGTAAGAATAGAACACACTCATAGGTTCAAACCTCTGCTCTGCAGCCTGGGTGGGGTGGCAGGAATGCATCTTAGAAGGTGGCTGAGCTGAGCAATATCTCCTGCAGAGCTCCCTTTTATTTCTGGAGTGGACAGTCCCAGCAAAACCAGGGAACCTTCTGCTCCTCCCCCCCTTACCTTTGTCTTTTCCTTTTCTCTCCCTTTTCTTAGAGACTTGACAGGTACTTAGTGTGAGGTTCAGAGAAAAACGACGCTCAAAATACTTTCAGGGAAAGAGTGAGCAAGAGAGAGAGAACAAAACTATAAAGGAAATCTCAGCTCTCCTCACTAGCTGAGCATGTGTGACTTGGGGTAAAGATGTAAAGATATTTAGCCCCCTGGGCCTCTTTCCTTATCTAAGAAAAGGGATAATGGTCCCTCACTAACGTGGTTATGAGAATTAGATATCATCTCTCCAGAGTCCCTAGCACGGCAGAGTGGATGCCCTGTGCCACATGTTTCTGTTATTATCTTTATCATCATCATTGTCTGTTTTATAAAACCTGTTTACTTCCATGGTCTCACAGCCGCATGCCACCCAAACAGAAAGGCTGGGGTCAGATGTCCCCCCAGTCCTGATGCCACCCAGGCAGATGAAAGCTCAAGCTTCCATAGGGCTTATCCTTAAGTGGGGAGTGGAGGGGACTCAGTGGAGCTAGAAAAAGAAAGAGTGTGTCCAAGCTGGCAGAAAGAGGCCTTTCCAGAGCTTCTGAGCGTGTTGCGTGATCTTGTCAGCTAGGGAAGGGGAATACTACCTAACTTTGCTTGCTCTAAAAAGATGGTCTTTGTTATCGATAGCGGATTGATAATAAAATTCAATCTGAGCTCTCAGTGTGGGCAGATTGATTATTAAAACGTATCTTAGGAAATATTTCTTCAGATTTTTTTGTTTTCTTACTTTAGCTCTATTGAGTATTTGGTTTAAGAATAGGACAAAATAGCGTATTAAAACCCAAAAGTCTGGTGCAGGACTCCAGGGAGCATGCAAGAGGCTCGAGAGAGACCCATCTGTCTCAGCCGTGGGTAGCTCCTGGCAAAGACTAGAATTGGAGTCAATGGGGTAACACCCGGCACCCAGACCACCCTTCTCTTAGAGGATGCAGATTCAGGACGGAAAGCAGCACTGTGGTCGTCTCTCTTACTCCCCACCAGACTACTATGATTTTTTTTTGCTAACACCAACAGACACTAAGTACATAACTTTAGGTGGCACATTGCTGGCTGAAATCAACACAGAGGCTCAGGTTTTCTAGACATTTGTTCTCTGGACCATTGTTTTGCAGGACTTGGTCCTTTCTCCTTTTATATTTTATTGCAATAATTCTCATCTGTTTTGTTTTGTGCCCTCCCATCTCCCTTCTCCTTAAACCAAAGTGGGTTTTTCCCCCTTCTTTTTAGGCAGTTGTTTTTAATAAATCTTCATTTGTTTTCTTGAAGTTGTTCAATTATTTTCGGTTTCCTCTTCCACAATCTTCTGCCTACATTTCTGCTTCCCATCTGGGCCACTGGGTCCTCTCCCCTTCTGGAATGAAGACAAAGGAAGGTATTCAACAGAAACTTACAGAGATTGGGCTGCTCTTCAGAACAGTAAGACATGACCAAGGGGTGAGTCAAATTGGCTGATCTTTCCAGTATTTTTATTATTCCTCAGATTGACAAGTAACACAGCCAGAGACACCGTGATTGGCCACTAAGCAGGCTGTTCAACACTAAACAGAGACTTTAATCTGAGCCCTTCTATGAAGATCTATTGGTCAGGGTCATAGCAGAAAGCAGAAGGCACACTCCCATGGAGTAATTTTAGAAGAATCTAATAAAGCAGCAATTTACAAAGGTGTATCCAGGCTATAG
The DNA here is from genome assembly GCF_000181295.1 of Otolemur garnettii. Lineage (NCBI taxonomy): Eukaryota > Metazoa > Chordata > Mammalia > Primates > Galagidae > Otolemur > Otolemur garnettii. The sequence goes on along the minus strand of NW_003852418.1, from coordinate 2,544,239 downwards.
AGTGACCACAGGGGCAGTGTAATGTCCTGGGGATAGCAACACTGGAGTGTTGTGACTGCCTAGACCAGGAGGGATTACAGCAGAGAGTAGTCACCTGGAGAAAAATGGCCATATGGCAGGAACCACAATCTTGGCCAAGAGATGAAGCCATCCGTAAAAGCTCATAGGAAGAGAAATGACAGAACACATCCCTTCCCCTTGTTCTTCCTTCTCCCTGAGTTTTCCTGCTGGGTCTCCCCATTGGGGGCCTTCAATCAGAAGCCCAAAGTTAAGAGAACTCATTGAAGCAGTCAGAATTCTGGGTCACAAACCAGGGTAGGAATGGGTGGAGAGTGGATCTGGAAGGGTAAACGGAAGTGACCCAGCCCAGTATGCATGCCCATGTGTGTACACAGTTCTGTGCTCACACATGCATGCACATATGCTCACAGATGGGTGTGTAGGCTGATAAGAGGATTAATTTAAAAATAATTGACTGTTCTGTAATGGAGACATCATTCAGGGTCTACCCATGCTCTTCTTGGCCTCTATTTTTTTTTTTTTTTATTGAATGGTAACTGTGTACATTGATGCACTTTGGGGGTACAGTGTGGTGTTTTCATACATAATCCAAGACACTTCCATCAAACTGGTTAACATAGCCTTCACGTAACTTTCTTAGTTATTATGTCAAAACATTCATATTCTACTCATATAAAGATTCACTTGTACCCTTGCAAGATGAACCACAGAAGTGAACCCTCGA
>NW_003852418.1:2522730-2537804 GCF_000181295.1 Otolemur garnettii | reverse complement strand
ATAGCTTGCCGAACTTCTTTCTGGGCTCAGCTCCCCGTCTTTGACTTCATAGATTCTGATTCCAACCAGTTTTTCTTCCTTTGTTCAGGAGCCTCTGACCAGGGTTGCTACCAGTCGGCCATCTTCCCAGAATTCCCCTTGGCCTCTATTAGTCACTGAGTGCCTTGTTTTCCTTTGGTTCTAAAGACTGAATATAAAAAGTCCAGGGAAGAATATTGGGAAGTGGGAGGCTCTCTGGGACATGTTGAAAATTGTCTTCAGATATTAAGATGACAAGAATTTGTCTAAGGCTAATAGATGTCACAAATAAAAACCTGTTCCTCCTTCAAAAGAACTCATCCCGGAAGAAGTAAAAGTCGTATCAGAGATGGATGTTTCTCTGTGAGGAAGTATACTCCCATCACTTCTCTTGAGCAGGTGAAATGGAACTTTATTCAACTCATGGGGTATTAGGGAAAAGGGGACTTTTTCTGAGAGCTACGGGTAAGACTAAATTCAAGAGTTGGGTTAAGTCAAATGCTTGGTTGAGACATTAAGTAGAATTCAGGGAAAAGATCATAAAGGGATGATAACTTGCTAAGTCACATAGAGAAGGCATTGTACAGTTGGCATTTTACACAATCCTCTTAACACAGCATATTATCCCTAATCACTTATGGCACTTGTGCTTTGTGGTGTGTTGTTGGCATGGCTCTCTCTACTGTTATGTCCTAAAGGTCCAAAAGTATTTGCCTGAGCTTTCTGACTACCTATCCCTAACATGCAACTTGGCACAGAGGACAGGCTCGGAGGGAGTCTGTTGGAAGAATGAATGCTATGCTTGATGATTTCTAGGACTTTACATAGGACTCAGGTTTGAGTTCCATTAACTTGGGCCAGGAAACATCTATCCATCCCATGCAGGCTTCACTTTAACCAACAGTTCCACAAGGTCTATGTCATAAATTTATTTGCAAACCCAAAGGGAGGCCATCCTTCTCAGGAACTTGCAAGTGGATGAGACTCCTCACATTTGACCTGTACTCTAGGCTTTTCCAAGGTCTGGCTCATTCACTCCACTCCCTTTGCTCCAATATATCCCATTTGGATTCCAGCCTTAAGATTAACAATAGGTTGTTGCCATTTTTTTTTTAAAGTCACAATCAATTTCCATTTCTTATCCTTAAAGACATGTGTTTTTAAAATTCCATTTTCTAAGGCATTAGTTCTTAACCTTCCTAATGCCACAAACCTTTAGTACAGTACAACGGGGTCACGACCCACAGGTTGAGAACTGCTGCTCTAAGGAGTTACAGATAACTGAGATGAGAAAAGGAGATTAAGATATTCATTCAGTGTCTGATCTTTGCCCTTCTGTTTCCACAACCACATTGATATTATAAATTCTCATCTTGCAAAGGAGTAAGCTGATTATGACAGAAATGATAGGATTTGTCCATGGTCTCATGGTGAGGCAGCAGTTGTTCTGGAACTGGAATGATCAATCTCTAATGGAACCTCAGTCTTTTGGTTCTACCAATCATAATGGAGTCCCATGTCACTCCCAAGTCCTTTTGTAAGTGTATCACTTTGAAAGAACTGAGAGTGAAGGAAGGTCACAACTGTCTTTCCTCAGTAAACTCCACTTCCATTAGAATTTAATTTAGATTTAATAAATGCTTAATGAATCTTAATTAAACCCAAATTGAAATTAAAAATGGTTTAACAAGGTTTAATAGTGATGTGAGAAATCACACAATTCCACTTCAATAAATATTTTCCTAATAACAAATAACCATTTCCATTAGTGGGGAAAAATGTTGCTATTAAGTCTAAATTAAATTAAATTATCCATAGTTTACTGACATAGTTAACAGTATATGTTAATGAAAAATATGTAAAGTCCCCTCACCCCCCATCCAACCGCTTGTTGAAAATTACTCCACTTTAGAAAATTGAACAAGGCATCAAATGTAATGGAAAGATGGTCTGAAGCCAATGGAGACATCTCTGAAATTTTGTCATATCTAACAGCAAAGAAGAGGCAGCCAGAGAAAGAGAAGACATATGGGACTTCCCACCACGGCTGTGTGAATTTCCACCAATGGCACAGCACACAATGGGGTATTGATAAGGGTGAATGAAGGCATTGTGAACCTGGGAAATTTAGACTCATGTGTATACAGTGGATGACATCTGGTGTAATGGGAAGAAACTGAAGATGCAGGATTTGAAAGAGGAAAGGGGGCAATATGTGTTTTCTTGTTACTTATTTATGTGTGTGTGTTTGTGTATTTCATATTTTAAAAATATCTCTGGCTCAACTTGAGAGTATATTATGAGAGAATGATTGTAGCTGGTTCCAGGGAAAGATATAAGTTTCCGAAATAGGATCAGGTTCCAGAAAGGGAGACAAGTTTCCAGCAAAGGGATTCAGGTTTTAGGACTAGGAAAGGGAGTTCCAGAATAGGTCTCTACTTTGGTTCCACTCCTGAGCCCTGGTGTGGGTGAATAGAGAAAGGGATGTGAGCTCAATCATGTAGCTTTGGCAATAATTTGAGGAGTATCCGAGATTCATATCATCAATCAGTATTTTCCAAATCTAAGAAGTAGCCCTTACTTTCTAAGACTACTGATTTCCCAATTTCCATACTAGAAAATGGAAAATATCCTACATTACTCTCCATTGCCCAAGAGATATTATCAAGATTTATACCAACTGATACTGCAAATGGGAGCTACAAGAACTATTGAGCCTTGAAATGTGGCTACTCCTAATTGAGATTCTGTGAGGTTCTGTGAGTATAAAAGGTACACTGGATTTCAATGACTTAGAAAAAATGTAAATATCTCATTAATAATTATTTCAAATTGATTATATTAATCATGATGTTTTTGAATATATTGATTACATAAATGTATTTTAAATTAATTTCTCCTATTTCTTTTAATTTTATTCAATGTGGTTACTAGAAAATTTAAAATTACATATGTAACTCATTCAATTTCTATTAAACAGAGCTGATCTACATGTGTCTGCCTTATATAAATGGAAATATTTGATTCTCTTTTGTGTCAGCATTAACACACATTCCTTCATGCACCCATTATTTTTTTTTATTTCTTATAGTATAACTGTGTACATTAATGCAATCATGGGGTACAGTGTGCTGTTTTTATACACATTTTGAAATACTCTCATCAAACTGTTTAACATAACTTTCATGTCATTTTCTTAGTTATTGAGTTAAAATGTTCATACTTTGCTTTTAGAAAGATTCACTTGTACTCTTGTAAGGTAAACCATAGAGGTGACCCCACCAATCTCCCTCCCTCCCCCCATCCACTCCCTTTACCTCCCCTCTCACTCCTTTCCCATATTCTAAGACTATAATTAGGTTATGACATTCCTCTAAAAGCTATGAATTAGTTTCTAATTAGGGCTGTGCACATTGGATACTTTTTCTTCCATTCTTGAGATACTTTGCTAAATAGAACATTTTCCAATTCCATCCATATAAACATGAAGGAGGTAAAGTCTACATCCTTCTTTAGGGCTGCATAGTACTCCATGGTGTACATGTACCACAATTTGTTAATCCATTCATGGGTCGATGGGCATCTGGGCTTCTTCCATGACCTAGCAATTATGAATTGGGCTGCGATAAACATTCTGATACAAATATCTTTGTTGTAATTTGATTTTTGGTCTTCTGGATATATACCTAATAAAGGAATTGCAGGATCAAATGGCAGGTCTATTTTTAGTTCTCTCGGTGTTCTCCATATGTCTTTCCAAAAGGAATGAATTAATTTGCATTCCCACCAGCACTGTAAAAGTGTTCCCTTTTCTCCACATCATGCACCCATTATTCATTAAACAAACATGTTTGAATATCCATTAACACAGATCTTGTGATAGGTATTAGAGGTACAGTAGTGAAAATAGCAGGCCTGGTCTCCCATGTAGCTTAATTGAGTGCACATGTGCATGCACACATGCACCCCTATATACACCTCATTGCACAAAGACATATCATATTCATGCATGTGCAAATGTGCACCCATGGACACAGATGAACCTACAGCACATGAACATGCACACATGCCTTCCCTCAAGAAGGCCACTGCGGGAAAACACAAATTAATAAGCCAAAATCAGGTTCTGAGAACCAATCACCTTCTAACTAGTAAACTTCAGCTCTTCTGTTGAGTTTAGCTATTCCAGTAGCTAGCCAGGAATAATCACAACCCTGCATTTCCTGGAAGAGAATCAGAGTAGGCAAGTGTGATCAGGGCCTCTCTCCATGATTTTGTTAAGGTATTAGGTGTAAAGTTCCAAGTGAGAAAAACAAATGTGGCAACTTCAGATCCATTTGTCCCAGGGTAAGCAGACCAGGAGGAGTGGAAGGGGGAGAGTGGTGGTGTGCTTGTTTCCATGGTAGTTTGTCTCCCTAGTCCTTACCTTCCTAAGGGCTGAGGTACTCTCACCCTGAGAGCTGAGAACAAAGATGGATCAGCTCATCCCAGAGACAGTGTCTGAGCTGATATTGGAACACTTTGATGTGATCTCATTCAAATCACTTTCTGGCTCATCTCTCAGATTGTTGTTCTGGGGAACAGGAAAGACAAAAAAGGTATATTGGGCTGGTGCAGGACTCAGAAGTCACAGGTTCTTTTAACAGAAAATGTAATCTAAAGAACTACCGCGTTTCCCCCAAAATAAGACCTACCCAAAAAATAAGTCCTAGCAGAATTTCTATGCATTTGTTAAATATAAGGAAGACTGGAATACCTTTTATCTGCCACAGCTCCTTTCTTGGAGCCTTTCACACTTGCGTGGGCGCATGTGTGGTAACTGCGGTTGCAGGCATCCTATTGCACACATGCAAATAGCTAGGGGAAAGGAGTTCACGCATCACTAGCACCAGCGTCACCAACAAGGTCGGCTCCCCCTGTCAGGTTCCAGAAGAAGATGACTTAACTGTATTTGAATAAATGTAGATTGTTGTATTATACTTAGTAAAAATAAGACATCCCCTGAAAATAAGCCCTAGTGTGTCTTCTTGAGAAAAAATAAATATAAGACAGTGTCTTATTTTCGGGGAAACACAGTATGTGTTGAAGAACTGAAATGACAAAGAACACCTATGGTATCAAAAAAATGACACTTGTAGGTAATAACTACCACCTTCCAGGGCTGTGGGAACTAAGGAAAGAGATTTGAAAACTTGAACACCCAAGGAGGGACAACTGGAGCTGAAACTCGGACAACCAAGGAGCGGTCCTGGCCGGGCTGGGCTGGTTAGTGGGGTGGAGTTATATTACTGGGTCTACAAACATCATTTAAAAAATGCTACCAACTACATTCACCTCCTGAGACAGGAAAGAACTATGGCTATCAGGATGAGGAAGCATTGCTTAGGACACAGCTATGAGAACAGGAAGCAAGAAGAAGCAGGGAGGGAACCTCGTGCCACCTTCTTTTTTCCCGGTCTCTTTCTAGCTCCCCCTACTGGCAGAACCTGGATGGAGCCAGGTGATAAAGCAGAAATGCTGTCTCAGGTCTAGCCCAGCAAAACAAAGCACAGACACCACCAGCTTGTGGATTTGAACACTTGAGAATAAACTACTGCACTAGTAGCAGCTTATTAACCAGCACAGGAAAGCATATGTCAAAATGAAGGATGAGAAAAAACGAACTCCTCACCATCTCCAAAAAGTTATTGTGCCTAATTTTATTTTTTCCAGAAAAAAAAAAATAATACACTAGAATTAGAATCACAATCATGTTTGAGAAACCTTCATGATGTCACACTGTTGGAGGTTCATAAAGCCGCATTGGAAGAGCAAAGATATTGACAAGTCCTTCAGTAAAGAGACACATTGTGTTTTATTTAACCCAGAGTTGCCCAAATGGCTCCAACTACAGAGGGGTGTGTGTGTGTGTGTGTGTGTGTGTGTGTGTGTGTTGTTTTCGGAACACCTATTAATTTCCAAAGTAACACATTGCCTGCAAAACTTTAAGAAGCATTTTCTGCAAAACTTTAAGATGCTATATGAATTTAGATCACAAGACGGATGATTAACTGTAGACTATTAATAGTGTGGCTCATATTTGAATAGGTTGCACTTTTTCCTCAAGTGCTTTAGTACAGTAACTGCTGAAGCTAAAAATGCAGGAAGGGGTAATTATCCTAATGTCATTGGGATTTCCTCTAAAAAAGAAGTCATGTGATTATCTGAAGGCATGTTTGTTTTTCTTCACTATTGTATTTCCAGAACCTATCACAAGATAGAACCTGGTAAACATTCAGTAATATGCCCTGACTGTTGCCAAAGGGAGAGAGGAGAGTAAACTACTACCCAAAATAATTGACAATGACTATTGTCAACTAATGTGTTATGGAGTCAACACAGGGAATGACAAGGAAGAAGTGCAGGGCTGGCCTATGAAAATGCTATCAGAACTATAAGCAATTTAAAATTTCCAGATAGCTACACTTTTAAAAAGAAAAATCATGACACAGGTGTAATTAATTTTAATACTATATTTTGATGTAGCTCAATTTATCTAACATGATCCTAACATGTAAGCAATATAAAGGATCAATATAATATTTTATATTATTTTAAATATAAAATTCTTGAAATCTTATATATATTTGATATTTATCATACCTCTCAACTTGGGCTGGCCCTATTTCATGTGCTTAGTAGCCGTGTATGGTTAGTAGCTTATATATTGCAACACAAGCGGCTAGTAACATCTAAAGACCAACACAAAAATTTGGGTACACATAAACTCTCAAATTAGTAAATGGGTACTGAGCCAGAAATTACTGTCTAGTAACAATCATCGAATGTTGTAGGAATACCTGACCTAACCTGCATCATTCACACATAAGACTGTGAGTTCTATTAGAAAGTCTAAGGGTAATTTAGTACTTGGGGAAGTGATGGAATATGAAGTTTTAAATAAAACAAAAAGTGGGAAGGAGAATTAGATTAGAAGGTCCTGAAGTAGTGATGTCAGAAAAATGTTGGAGTAGGAATTATCTGGCTTTTCTTCCCCCACAGAAACCCAACTAGCAGCTCAGCCAGAGGTAAGATTGCTGCCCTAAATATCCTAGAACTTGGAAGCAAAGTTGTAATGTCCACTTGGACCAGGAAGCAGAGGAAAATCATTCTCTTTGACTGTAACACCTCCCCTGAAAGCCCACACAGCATCACACAAGGATAATTCTCCTAGACTCATGGTTTCTATAGGAGAAAAAGTGACCTGAAGGTATACTTTTGGCTTCCCCACCATTCTGGGACTGTTCACATGTCACCTATTCTGATCTCATCTTAAGGGAAGAATTGTGTGTTTTAGCAGGACTAGCCCACCAGGGGTTAGAAACCAAGAACAGGGGTTGAGCAAAACAATAGACACACAGACCTCCGTGTCAGTTTCAGAAGACCTTGACTTAGGGCACTCTCCAGCACTGCAATAGCTCTGGCAGTAATGAACTTAAGGCCCCAGACAATCTGCTCAGAATTTCTGGATATGCCTACAGCAGAAGGATGATTACAAACAAAACCTAACTGCAAATACTTGGATACATGCCTACACATTCAATGTGCTGAAAATGACACATGATCACAGGAATAAAAAATAAACAGAGAAACATGACACCAAAAAAGGAACAAAATAAGTTGCCATTGGTAGATCCTAAAGAGATGGAAATTATGATCTCCTTGACAAATAATTCAAAAAATCTGTTTTAAGAAAGCTCAGATAACTTTAAGAAAATAAATGACTTAGAAATTTAACACAGTGTTGAAAATAGTATAAAAATATACAGAAATATTGGAGCAAAAAAAGAACAATGAAGAAAATGAAAAATGTAATAGGAAGGATCAGTAGGATTTATCAAGGAGAGGAAAGAATCTGTGCACATGAAAACAAACTACTTGTAAATAAACAAGCTACTTATAAATATTTCATCAAATATTCATAACAAAATTTTACATATTATTTACAAAATATTCTCTATGTGTTGGCCACCTCTTTATAAAATTCTGTAATGAGTATTTTGTATATAAAGTACGTTTAGCGAAAATGTTCCATTTTCATTATGTATGGCAGCTTTAGGGGTGACTTTGGGGACACCCGATAATTACAATGATTGGTAAAGGAATATGCAATATAAAAAGTTGTAAACTGTGACATCAAAAATGCAAAATGTGATGAAGGGATGAAGTGAAGTTAAAGTGTAGAATTTTTATTGTTTTTATTTTTACCATCCAAGTTCAGTTGTTATAATTTTTAAAATAACTTGCTATGGCTGGGAACAGTGACTCACACCTTTAATCTAGCACCCAGGAAGTCTGAGGTAGGAGGATTGCGTAAGCTCAGTAGTTCACCACCAGCCTGAGCAAGAGTGAGAGCCTATCAGTCCTAAAAATAGAAATATTAGCTGGGTGTTGTGGTATGGGCCTGTAGTGTCAGCTACTCCAGGAACTGAGGCAGGAGAATTACTTGAGCCTAGGAGGTTGAGGTTATAGTAAGTTATGATGATGCCACTGCACTCTACCTAGGGTGACAGAGTGAGACTCCGTCTCTTAAAAAGTAAATAAATAACCCAATATGACTATTAGATGTTTTTGTAAGCCTCATGGTAAGCAAAAACATAACAGGTGCACTGAACTAAGGAGCAAGAAATGAAAACATACTACTACAGAAAATCACTTAACCACAAAAGAAGACAGAAAGAGGGAAAAGAAGAAAGAAAGGATCTACAAAACCACTTGAAACAATTGGCAAAATGGCAGTAGTAAGTCTTTACCTGTAGATAATTATCTTGAATATAAATGGATTAACTTTTCCAATTAAAAGATAGAGTGATTGGGTTAAAAAAATAATCACAACCATATGCTGCCTACAAGATACTTATTTCATCTGTAAGAACACACATAGACTGAAAATGAAGGTATAGAAAAATATTTTCCATGCAAATGGAAACCAGAAGAGAGGAAGATTAACTATATATACTTACATCAAATAAAAGAGACATTAAGTTAAAACTGTAACAAGAGATGGCTCAGCACATGTAGCTCAGCAGCTAAGGTACCAGCCACATACACCAGAGCTGGCAGGCTTAAACTCAGCACGGGCCTTCCAAACAACAATGGCAACTACAACCCCAAAATAGCCAGGCATTGTGGTGGGCACCTGTAGTCCCAGCTACTTGAGAGGCAGAGGCAAGAGAATCACTTGAGCCAGGAGTTGGAGGTTGCTGTGAGCTGTGATGTCATGGTACTCTACCAAGGACAACATAGTGAGACTCTGTCTCAAAAAAAAGAAAATGTAACAAGAGACAAGTGAGATAATTATATAATGTTAAAGGGATCAATTCAGCAAGATGGATAAAAACTATAAATACATATGCACCAGTATCAGAAGAAGAAGATACATAAAGCAAATATGAATAGATCTAAAAGAAGAGATAGACTACAGTACAACAGTCGTAGGGTACTCTAGCACCCCACTTTCAGCAATGGACAGAACATCCAGCTATAAAATCAAGAGGGAAACATTATGTTACTGCACTCCAGACCAACTGGGCATAACAAAGCTTCTCAAAACATTCTGTCCAACAGCTGCAGAACACACATTCTTCTCAACTGTACATGGAACATTCTCCCAGACAGAGCTTAAGTTGGGCTGCAAAACCAGTCTTGGCAAATTTAAGAAGATGAAAAGCATACTGAGCATATTTACTGACTACAATGGTATAAAACTAAAAACCAGTAATAGGAGGAAACTCAGAAACCTCACAAATACATGAAGACTAACTAGCATGCTCCTGAACAACAAATAGGTCAGTGAAGATGTTAAAAGGAGGCTGGGCAAGGGGGTTCATGCCTGTAATCCTGGCACACTGGGAGGCCAAGGTGGGTGGACCACCTGACCTCAGGAGTTTGAGACCAGCCTGAGCAACAGCGAGACCCTGCCCTTAGGACTAATAGCTGGTTCCAGGTGTCCCCATAGGAGAAGGATTCTTTTTTTCTTCTGGGTAGATGCCCAGCAATGGGTTGCAGGATCAAATGGGAGGTCTAGCTTGAGTTCTTTTGAGGGTTCTCCGTTCTGCCTCCCAAAAACATATGATTAGTTTGCAGTCCCATCAGCAGTATAAAAGTGTTCCCTTCTCTCCATATCCATGGAAAAATCGCATCTGCAATTTTGAGATTTTGCGATGTGGGGCATTCTTACTGGGGTTAGATGATATCTCTGGGTGTTTTCGATTTGCATTTCTCTAATAATTAAGGACAATGAGCATTTTTTCATATGTTTGTTAGCCATTTGTCTGTCTTCTTTAGAGAAGGTTCTATTCATCTCTCTTGCCCAGTGATCTAAGTGATTATTGGCTCTTTTTATGTTTATTAATTTGAGTTCTCTGTAGATCCTAGTTATCAAGGTTTTGTCTGAATCAAAATATGCAAATATCCTTTCCCAATGTGTGGAACACATTATTCTTAGTAAAGCATCACGAGAATGGAGAAACAGAATCCTATGTACTCAATTCTGATATGAGGACAATTAAGTTCCTAGTACAAGGTGGGAGGGAGGGGATGGGAGAGCTAAGAAAGGGAAGGAGGGGGAGGGTGGAGGGACAGGGAGTGTGGTACATCTTTGGGGGGCAGAACATAATTACAAGAGGGTCCTTACCTAACAAAATCAATCAATGTCACCTAGTTCTTTGTACCCTCAATGAATCCCCAACAATAAAAAAAAAGAATAGCTGGGCATTATGGTGGGTGCCTGTAGCCCCAGCTACTTGGGAGGCTGAGGCAGGAGGAAGGAGGATCACTTGAGCCCAAGAGTTTGAGGTTGCCGTGAGCTATGACACCACAGCACTCTACTGAGGGCAACAAAGTGAGACTCTCTCTCAAAAAAAAAAAAAATGTCAAAAGGGAAATTAGTATTAGAAATTCCTTTTCCTTCTTCTAAATCTAATCATTGCCACTGCCATTGGAACCGTGGACTAAAATTTTTTTTCTCAGGGCTTACAAACAGCATGAGGGTGGGTACCAGATATGTCTTACCCACTGATGAATCCTCAATGCTGAAGAGAGTACCTGTATCCTAGTGGGTGCTCAAAAACATATTTCTGGAATAAATAAAATGAAAGAAGGGTGCGTAGTTGCAGAAAATGCATACAGGTTTTTTTGAGAGCTGAAAAAAAAACCAGAAAGGAGAAACCAGAAAGGAAAGTGCCATGTGAGGGGAAGGTCAGTACCTCTTCTCTCCAGCTATGCCTTGTCCTCACTCTCATTCCAAGGAGCTGAGACAAGTTAAACATTGACAGCTTTCTGGCCCAAAGACATTTTATCATCTTCTCTGGGTTTGAAGTAAAGATTTTTACAAAAATCTGAATATTTTCCCCAACCTTTCAGATACCAGTTTTATTGACCTTCTGATCTCTAGTTTTACTCTTGCCATTCTGTTCTGCAAGCTGACCAGAGTACAACTCCTGACAAGCAACCTCCTCTGGTGTAACCATTGTTCATCTCCGCATAATCATACCCAGTGCTGGCACTGTGCATTTGACCTAGCAAGCCCTCCAAAACTAGCAGTTGTGTATATGTGAATGAATGAATGGAGAAAAAAAATGGTCGCATCAGCATTTTCAAGATGTCTTTGTATCTTACCTGGACATTATTTTGGCAGAATATAAATTGTGTATTTTTGACATCATTTTAAACTATGCATTCAAATTTAAAGTATATGCCTGCCAGATCAGGGGAAATACACTTGTTCTGGTTTATATAAGCAGATCCAATGGGTGTCTAGAGAGTTTTTCATTTATCTTGGCAAAGTCTTAATTCATCTCCAAGACATTTTTTTTTTTTTTGAGACAGAGTCTCACTATGTCGCCCTTGGTAGAGTGCTGTGGTGTCGCAGCTCATAGCAACCTCAAACTCTTGGGCTTAAGTGATTCTCTTGCTTCAGCCTCAAGCAGCTGGGACTACAGGTGCCCGCCACAGTGCCCAGCTGTTTTTTGGTTGCAGTTGTCATTGATGTTTATCAGGCCTGGGCCGGGCTCAAACCCACCAGCTTCAGTGTATGGGGCTGGCACCCTCCTCATTGAGCTACAGGCCCCAAGCCAACCAAGATGTTTTTTAATATGATAATTGATCTGCTTATCTGGCCTCCAGGGAGTTAGTGACAAGTTAACATTTACATTACAAGGACCCCTCTTCTTCAGAGCTGGTGATCCTTAATGGTTCTCTGTTCTTACACACAAATAATCTTTTGTACAACCTGGGTAATAGAAAAGTTGGGTTAGAAACTTTTTCAAACCTTCTTGCCCCAGGTAAACCATACTGTGAGTCCTTCTGAAAGTAAAACAGAGTAAGCTAAAAAGACACACTTGTAAAATGTGAAATAGCAGAAGTATTAGGCACCTTCTCTATAAGCAAATCAAGTCATTTAGCAGGAGAAAAAACACTGAAGGCTCTCTCTTGTCTATGTCTATTTAAAAAAAAAACTAATAAGTATTTCAGCTGTCTGGGTATTGTGAGCTGAAGACATCTGTATTTTTAATTAGTCCTTTCATAAATGTGATTATGGAATGTCATGTGATCACCCTTGAAACCAACACCTGGAACTTTGAAAGGACGACAGCCATTTGGTGTCCCAGGGTTTGGACGGTGCACGCAGGGAAGTCCTGGCAATTTCATTAGCAGTGTTATCAAGACAACTCCAGATCCAAATGATTTTCCTGTCTGTAGATGAAATAATAATTTGAAAACAAAATCCATTAGCTCTAACAGGAAAGCACAAATATAACAGTGAGAATTTCCTGTCAGGGGGACATTTCAAACCACTGTTATCAAAAAAGCCTATCAAGGGGAGCCTGAGGAAGCCCTTAGCCAGAAGAGACTGGATCACATGTCACCTTCCGGTTACTTCCGGTTTTGCCAGGATGAAGAGCATAAGGAAGCCAGATCTAAGCCTGAGGAGGGGCAAAGGGCACCAACCTGATTGCTGTGAACAGCCCTTTTGGGACCCCTGACTTCTAAATTCTCATAGAAGAAAGCATCCTTGCTAGGGACTGATCTAATTAAATACTTCTTGGTCACTCCATCCCCAAGGATTTATCATGAGAAATTACACATTGTTATTTTCAGCATATGGAGGACAGTCACTCTAAACATGAAAGTCCTCTCTCTGGCTAGGGTGTTCATTGACTCTCGACCCTCTTCTCCTTGGTCACAGCTGCCCCTTTCAGGGCTGCAGGGGCCACCGTCATAAGCACAAAGGTTAGAGACTGCACGTTCAAGTTCACACAAGTCGCGTCAGCCTGACAGGGTAGAGGGGAACGTGATCTAAGTATTCCTTTTACTCATCTCAAATAAGGTTCACAGGTTCACTGTGACTATTGGGAACACGTTGCTGACAGCAAACAAACCTAACTAAGGACGGTGTGGATGACATATCCACGTCTCTCTATGACTTTTAAGACCTCAAAAATACTTTAAAATTCAAGCATAAACAGAATAATGATAGATCTATTTTAGGGAATGGATGTGTTTGTTTCTTAGCAAACTTAAGTTAAAAATTAAAAAAAAGCGTCTTGGGTGTATGGTGACTGAAGGGCACACTTACTAAAACCTGCCCGAAATGAACACTACTACCTCCAAAGGATGCTTTACTGATTGTATCTGCTTAATCAACCTTTACACATATCTGCAGGTCACTGCTTCCTTTTCAATTCTAGATGTTGTGATGCTTCCTGCCCAGGTTCATGGTGGCTCTGGTTAATAATCGGAGAGCTGCCTTTCCCTACTGGGGGAGGTTCCAAAGGGATTATCCCCACAGTGTGGGAGGGCTGGCTAGGGGTGTGCCCAGGAGACCTTTCTCCAGTGTGAGTGGCCGTTCAGCAGCTTCTCTGATTTGGCGTCCTCCTTGGCTGAGTTACAGAGCAGAATTTCTAGGGCCAGCACTGGGAATCCTGCCTTTCCCCTTTGTCTCTGCCTGTTCCCAGGGATATTCCTCCTTACAGACAGCCATGATGTGATTTAAGCCTATGGCAGACATACTGTCAGGCAACCCCAAAGGGTGGGGAAGCTGGTGGACCGCCTCAATCTCAGTCCTTTCTTTGTATGTAGAAGAAACCATGCATTGGGACGAGATTTTCCTCACTGTTAGCACTAGGCAGAGGGAAGGAGTGTGGTGGATGTGAAAGTCTGATTCTTTTACTCTCTGCTACAAGTTTTTCTACTGCTCTGTGGCCTCAGGATCCATCTCACTCTCATACATGAGTTCTGGGTTGTTGCTGGGAAAAATCTCTTTGCTTGCTTTTGGTTTTCAGTTGCAGGGAGGGAAGCTAGTTTGCTTCATTTGGAACCTGGATATCTGTTTAACTTTTTCCATATGTAATCAAATCTATCAATTTATTTTCTTTGATTATTACAATTATTTTTCACCTGTAGCATCATCCTTGGGGAGACTGATTCTACAGAGAATCGATTTCTCCACATGGCTTTCTAGAACATTTGTAGAGAGCTTAAAGAGTCTGATAATCTGAGAATCTATTCAAAGTCACACAGATAGTGACAGAGTTGAAATAATGACGCAAGCTTGTATTAGCACAAATTCTGAATCCCATAGACTATAGCACACTGCCTCTCATTCATAATCAAGTCCTTCATTCATTTTTTTATTTTTCCCTTCAGAAGCTTCCTTCAGAAGCTCCACCCTCCTTTTAAGTCACTGAATCTTCTATGGTCTTGTGATCTATGTTATATCTTTAGGCAAGATTACAGTGATTTGAAATAACCTCAACTATAAGATCAAACTTCTCTCTTGTGGGAGAGTGGTACATTCATTTTATAAAATGAAAAGTCCAATCTTCCAGTTAAAGTTTCTACCCAGGGTGGCGCCTGTGGCTCAAAGGAGTAGGGCGCCAGCCCCATATGCTGGAAGTGGCAGGTTCAAACCCTGCCCTGGCAAAAAAGAAAAAAAAAAGCATCTACCCAATCTTCACTCAAGAGTCAGCCTTTCGGCTCGGCGCCTATAGCTCAACTGGCTAAGGCGCCAGCCA
>NW_003852418.1:2486900-2522200 GCF_000181295.1 Otolemur garnettii | reverse complement strand
TGTTCACATGGATGGAGCTGGAAAATGTTCTTCTTAGCAAAGTATCACAGGAATGGAAGAAAAAATATCCAATGTACACACACCTATTATGAAATTAATTTAAACCTTTTTATATGAAAGCTATAGCCTAATAACAACCTAAGGATACGGAGGAGGGGAGGGAGAGTGGGGAGGAAGAGGGATTCGAGGGTTCACTTCTGTGGTTCATCTTACAAGGGTACAAGTGAATCTTTCTATGAGTAGAATATGAATATTTTAACACAATAACTAAGAAAGTTACATGAAGGCTATGCTAACCAGTTTGATGGAAGTGTCTTGGATTGTGTGTGAAAACACTACACTGTACCCCCAAAGTGCATCAATGTACACAGCTACCATTCAATAAAAAAAAAAAAAATAAAGAGAAATAACAAGATCATGGAAGGTCTTGTAAACTTCAAAAAATAAAATAAAGTAAAATATATATACTTTCAATCTGACATCATAAAAACTCTATTCACATATACTTAATTAGCAAATACTGTTTTACAATAACAAGGAAAAATGAGTACATGGCAAAACATTCATTAGAGATACCCAACCATTCAGTATCCACCTCCACAAGAATAAGTCAGAAGAATCAATGCTTGGTTCATCTACTGAGTACCACTCTTCACTTTGCATTTATGTATCTTCAGAGAGAAAAGGTCTTCCTAGGCCAGGTGCTGTTATTCCCGTCTGTAATCCCAGCACTCTGGAAGGGTGAGACAGGTGGATTGCTTCAGCTCAGGAGTTTGAGACTAGCCTGAGCAAGAGCAAGACCCCATCTCTACTAAAAGTAGAAAAACTAGCCAGGCATTATGGAGGACACCGGTAGTTACAGCTACTAGGGAGGCTGAGACAAGAAGATGGCTCAATCCCAGGGAGTTTTGCTATAATGACACTGGGTCACTCTACCCAGGGGGACGGAGTGAGACTCTGTCTCAAGAAAAGAAAAGAAAAGGTCTTCTTTTATGAAGCAATATATTACAAGGATTGGTCATAGAGAGACTCAAGGAAACCAACCCAAAGAGGTGATAAAAAAATGGTTAGTGTCACAACTATACTTTTTTTATTAAGAATAAGTGATGAAATTACAGGGGAAGAGAGAGACTATGGGAGCTGCTCAAGAGGGAAGAGGGGAAGCTAAAATGGAATAGATCAAAAAGAAGTGTAGTTTTGGCTGAATTTGCCTTAGAGTAAACAATAACAGTCTTTTAACAAGTTTTGAGGGGTTTTTGTACTACATGAGTAGTCTTCTTTCTTATTGAAATTCATTTATACCTTTCCTCTTTAAAATGAGTTTAGGGAGTTTTGTGTTAGATAAGTTTAATTAATATATAGGAGGCTCCTGGCATAAAACTGCAGGAGGCTGGATCTTGGAACATCTGGGCTGGAAGAGACCTTAGACCAAGCATTTTAGATTTTAACTCTAATTAGAACATGGTCCTCATTATGGGTGAGCTGAGACTATATTTTCACTTCATCCAAAGCCCTGCCTTCTATTATGTACACCATACATTTGACATCTCTGAGGGAGCCCAGACCTGTCATTGTACAGATGGGGAAACTGAGGCTTCAAGATTACTAAGTGCCTTGTCTCAGCTCTCATGACATCAAAATCATGAGAAAAGCTGCATCTCCTAGATGTGTAGGGACAAGTCTAGAAATGGACCCCAAGTGTCTTCATTACCAACCCTAAACCTTTCCCTTTCTCCCCACTCACTTTCAAATAATCAAACATTTTCAGTTAAATCTGTGCCATCATTTTTTCTAACAAAAAATACAATGCTTATCTGAACACATAAGTCAACGGAAAATGGAAATTGTAGTTAAACTTTACTGTGAAGCAAAGAACGTCTGTAGGCACTAGCCTTAAAATGGAGATACTAAAAATTATATCTCACTCCAAACACCATCCACTTTGAAAATGGGGTGTGGGGGCAGATAAAGGACAAAAGTCATCTCTATAGTCTGCAATAGAAGGTATTGATTTGGCTGGGCCAAGAGCGTGTCAATGTTATATATGGCCGTGAACTGGATTGGTGCACGGCAGATAGTATTGTTCAATAGTAATAAATAACAATTATGTACAGGGACCGTCTCACTGATGCTCCATTCTTCTACCTTCACTACTAATCAGAATCTGGTTCTTCCAGAGTCCTCCCCTCACTCTTATTCTAACAAGGCAGTAATTCATTCTAAGCCCATTGAAGGCACATACATCTCTCCTAAATGTGTCTTCCATACAGGCACATAAGGTGATCATAAGTTTAATTAAAGGTCATGACAGCATCCCTCTGTCTCCAGTGCCTCTTATCTCTGCTTTGTTCCTACTGACCTGTTCTGACACCAGGCATCTGGCAGATGAAGGGATAAGAACCTGAGAGTTTCCATGTTTATGTTCCGGTCCCACAACTCACTAGGGAACAAAAGAAAGAATTTTTTTTTTCCTTTATCTATCTGTTTTCTTTTACAAATTTATTAACTGGCAAGTAATAATTATCCATATTTGTGGGGTTCCTGGTGATGTTTTCACATATATAACATATAGTGATCAGATCAGGTTAATCAGCGCTTCATCCTCTCAAATGTTTATCATTTCTTTGTATTAATGTTCATAACATTCAATGTCCCTCCTTCTAGCTATGTAAAGAGAAACATCATCATTAACTATAGTCAAACTACGGTGGTAAAGAAAATGAGAACGTATTCCTTCTGTCTAGGTCTGGAAGCTAAGGAAAGTCTATCTCATAGAAGGAAATATTAGAGCAGAGGATACTAGTAGCTGGGAAAAGTAGGAGGGAGGGAGGGACAGGGAGAGAGATGAGTGAAAGGGAACAAGATTCTTAACGTTTTATTTATGAACTTTGGGTAGAGGCTTAAATCACCATTCAGGTTTCAATTTACACAGAGAGACAACAGTTCCAAAATTCTCTCAAAATATTTAAAATCACTATAAGAGGCTTGGCGCCTGTGGCTCAAGTGGCTAGGGAGCCAGCCACGTACACCCAAGGTGGTGGGTTCAAATCCAGCCCAGGCCCACCAAACAATAATGACAGCTGCAACCAAAAAAAATGGCCGGGCGTTGTGGCAGGCTGTGGTCCCAGCTACTTGGGAGGTGGAGGCAGGAGACTCGCTTGAGCCCAGGAGTGGGAAGTTGCTGTGAGCTGAGATGCCACGGCACTCTACCCAGGGTGACAGCTTGAGGCTCCTGTCTCAAAAAAAATAAAAATAAAAAAAAAATAAAATCACTATAAGAGCCAAGGTAGAGCTAAATGAGGTCATTTCAGTTAAAACTCATCCCAAGCATACGCTCCCAGCATGACTGTCGGACCAGTGCTCAGCTGGTTTAACACCCACATCACTCCCCCTACTGAAGTTTTATAAATAATACAAATAGGACATGTCTGTAATTGAGCACATCTTTTTAATCAGCTGTGTGCCTAAAATCCTCAGCACCATCAACCCTGTAGTGTTTCATGTAAAGAGAGTAAGTTTTTGACCCTTTGTGTCAAAGGGTCTTATCTTTGAGTCCCATCAACAGTATTTGTTAGGTTTGTGAGTTTTGAGTCATTTCCTTCTCTTCTCTTATAAATAAAGGTTACAACGGGTATCTCATAGAATTTGTTAGAAGAAAGTAAGAACACATCACTTGGAGGAACTTAGAACTCAGTCCTACACAAAAGTTCTGAATGATTTTATGTAATTTTGATTACACGAAAACTGCATTAATAGTATTGGTAATTATTTTAAATGGGATATTTGTTTCTCCATCCCTGAGATATTTCGCTTAGGAGAATGGTCTCCAGTTCCGTCCAGAGTGTTGAAAAAGTAGTCATTCATCTTTTTATGGCCAAGTAGTTCTCCACGGTACACATATGCCACATTTTATTAACCTACTCATGAATTGCTAGAGACTTAACCACAGCTTTACACTTGTGAATTGTGCTGCAATAAACATTCAAGTGCAGGTGAAGCCAACACTGTATGGACTCACTATCAAATTAGAACTAACCAATGAGCACATATACCCACGGAGGGAAGTAAAACTCAATGGAAGTCAACCAGGAGGTGGGGGAGAAGGGGGAAGGGACAAAAACTTACCTAACAGATACAGTGAACACTATTTGGGTGATGGGCACACCTGTAGCTGGGACTCAAGCATTACAAAACTGATCACATTTTGGAATAAAAATAAAGTAACAAAAACAATACAAAATTGGATATTACCATGACATGGCAAAATTTACTACTGTTTTTCAAAATGCAAACCTTAAAATTCAACTTACATATTCTCTAGATCATACAAACACTTGGAGCAACCAAAAAACTAAAATCCAGGAGATTATGTGGTTGGTAAATTGAGATGTGTCCTTGGCCAACCTGAAAATGCTCAGCCTAGAGGAACACCTGCTGTCTCAGGAGGTCTGTGCCCCTGTCTCACCCCACTTCCAATCGTCATCGGAAAGCCCTGCACGGGGAGGCCAGCGGCACAGCACTCGGGACCTGGAGGACGGGATGCAGGGGGGAAGTGTGGAGGAAGAGCAGAGCAGGCAGGAGACAGGGAGTCAGCAGATCAATAAAACCACTTTAGGATAATGGCTGCGGCTGGAGAGGGGGAGCGGGGCTGGCCTGCAGAGGAGCTCCATCACTACCGGAGAGGCCCATTTGTAGAAACAAAAGGCTTCCTCTGTCCTGTCAAGCTAAGACCCCATTTGGCAGCTGCAAGTGCAGGACGGAGATGGCCCTCAGCACACCAGGCTACCTGCCGCCTCCCAGAGGGCTCTGCCCTGTGTCAGCCTTACAGCTCTTCCCTGGAACTGTGGGAACTCCATATAAATACTGAGTCACTGACTCAGGGGACAGATCACAGGAGGGCAGAGGCTCACATCCAGGCCAGCTGGCAAGGCCAGAGAGAGCAAGGAAGGGTGGGATTCGCTCACAGACAGCTGCAGCCAGGAAAGGGAGCCCTCACCTTAGCCAGTGGCTGCAGGCCCCTCCCCTACCCAACCTTCTAGCAGAGCTTGCTTTCAAGACGTGGAAAAACTGACTGGTTTGTTCTTCAGTTTTTGTTCCCTTCCCAAGTTCCTCTGCAGAGTGCCAGGAAGGAAAAGCAAGTCCATCTGGCACAGGGAAAGGAGAAAGGGCAGGGCCACCCCATGCACTGGAAGAAATGACAGCTGGGCAGCAAAAGGCCAGCGTTTTAGGACAAACAGCTAATGGTTCCGAGTGGCTCGTGATGAGCCGGGTGTAGGAGGTGGACCCTGCCACTATCAGCACCACTGTGGGAAGAAACTAAGCTGAGAGGGGTTATGTGATTTGCTGGAGGTCATGTAATCTAAAGGCAATAGAGTTAGGTCTGTCCAACATCACAGGTTATGTTCCCAGTCGTCACCCCACATCACCTACCGTGGGACGGGTAATTGGCAAGTCTAATAGTACTTCCCCCTGTGTTTGCGCTCTCTTAAAACGTGGCCACTGAGTATGCCTTCCCCAGAGCTCTCCATGTGTGGACTCCATAGCTGTAATATTGGACGACTTTAATACAGATTTCTGGAAAAGATGTCATTGGATCAACTGTCCCAGCTGAAGTCATGCCCTGACCTCAGACCTGATGGGGAGATGATACGAGTGGTAGACATAGATGCTAATATTGTGAACAATCAATTAAGTATCTGCTGTGTCCTGGGTCCTTTATGTCTAGTTTCACATTTAACCTTTACAAGAATCCCTCTGAGACACATATGTATAAGGAAATGACTTAAGGCATTTACTTGCAGAAAATCACTCAGCTGGTGAGGACAGAAGGTGAGATTATGAAGACAGCCTGACTTCAGAACCTGTGCTCTTAGCCACTCCGTCCAGTTGCCTTTTGTGGGTTAATATATTTCTCCCCTTGATCACTGGATATGCTTGGAAAGTATATATCGTACAAAAGAATGTTGGAATAAAGAAACAACTGGATTATCTCCAAAGCATGAAGCCAGGAAATCTCTCCTCTTCCATGTGTAATTCTGTTAGTGTCACCAGAGCCCACTGGGGCAGAGGACCAGCATTTCAATAAATTGTCAAAGGATCTTTTATTAAACCAGACAGGTTCTGAGCACTCACTGCATGGTGAACATGACGCTAAGGGCTTCCGCAAGACACAGCATCTGTTCTCAGGTGCCTCGGTGTGGCCTTTAATGCATTCCTCACAGTGGAAGCGACAGTCAGTTGTATTAAGAAATATTTGTAATACGAGCTATAATAGAGTAACATACAGATGCTGTGGGAATGAACAGGCTGTATCAACTGATTCCACTCAAGGGACTAAGGGGAGACTTCATGGAGAGGTGGTAAGCAGCCTACACTTTGATATACAAGTTGGAATTTCCCAAGAAACAGATTAAGAGAAAAGCAGTCTTAGAAGAAGAAAGTGCCATAGGATTTTGAAATGCAAAGGGACTCCTCACTTCTGCTTAGGATGTAAAAGTTTGAATAAAGGGATTGTTCCCCCTTTGCAAAGCAAAAACCTGAGTCCATCAAAGACTGGGGTAACAGAGGCATCAGCTAGTTTAAAAATTTAGGTATGTTCAGCAAGGACAAGACGCGTGAACTGGTTTTTCTGGGGCAGAGCATGGGAGGAAAACAAGGATGCCCACAAGGTGGTGAGAAGAGAAAGTTTTTAATCCATTGTCAAGGCTGAGCGAGCTCTGGCCTGGGTGGGCAGAAACCCATATCCACGAGCAGTCAGCAGGCAGGCAGTGCGTACTCACCCATGGGGTCTCTTCCAGAGGCCTCACTGGGCGTTCACAAGAAAGGGGTAGGCAATTGTGGTATATGTGCACCATGGAATACTATGCAGCCCTAAAGAAGGATGGAGACTTCACCTCCTTCATCCTTATATGGATGGAATTGGAAAATGTCCTTCTTAGCAAAGTATCTCAAGAATGAAAGAAAAAGTATCCAATGTACACAGCCCTATTTTGAAACTAATTCATAGCTTTTATAGGAATGTCATCACCTAATTATAGCCTTAGAATATGGGAAGGCGGTGGGAGGGTGAGGTGATGGGGTGGATGGGGGGACGGAGGGAGATTGGTGGGGTCACCTCTATGGTTTATCTTACAAGGGTACAAGTGAATCTTTCTAAAAGCTGAGTATGAACATTTTAACTCAATAACTCAAAAAATGACATGAAGGTTATCTTGACCAGTTTGATGAGAGTATTTCAAAATGTACATGAAAACAGCACACTGTACCCCATGATTGCATTAATGTACACAGCTATGCTATAAGAAATAAAAAAAAGAAAGAAAAAAAGGGGCAGCAGGGGCTAGAGGCGCATCCTTGGAAGACAGGCCTGCCTGGCAGAGGAAGGAGCCACTGCTGCTGAAAGAGAAGAAATCACACCCAGATCTTCTACCTGGCGTTAGTTTCCTAGCGTGACTTTAACAGAGGACCACAGACTGAGCAGCCTAATGGAAATTTTTTTCCAGGTTTTGAAGGCTGAAAATCTGAGCACACGGTGATAGCAGGGCGGCTCGTTCTGAGGGACGTGAGAGGAACGTCTGGAACAGGCCCTTCTCCTTGGATTCCAGAAGGTCATCTGCTCCCTACAACATCAGATCCTCTTCCCTGTATGTATGTCTGGGTCCAAATTTCCTCCTGTCATGAGGACATCAGTTGTGTCAGATTAGGACTCAGCTTAATGACCTAATTTTTACTAGATTACCTCTGTAAAATCCAAACAACATCCTGAAGCGCTGGGGGTTGAAACATCAACATATGTATTTTTACTGAGGGGCCCCAAACCTACATCCATAAATATAAAGGCCCAAGCCGCTAGAGAAGGGCACCAAACCCAGTAACTCCCATTGTAGATGGAAGAAGAACGCAGAGTAGGAACCATCCCAGGAGCCCAGGAAGGGCAGAAAAACTGCTCTGGACTTGACAAGCAGAGACCACACACTGCTTCGGGATGGCAGAGGCCACGAGAAAGCCCCAGCCTACATGGATTTCTAAGACCCAGTAAGAACAGCTGAGAGTATTGTCCACCTCCAGCACAAGGCCAGCCCAGGAAATAGGAAGTGGCCAGTCACCACTGCTGGAGCAGCAGGAGCACGGACATATGTATAAATTCAGCCGTGGAAATAATTGTACCAGATATAAATCGTCTAAACCAAGGCTCCGCAGTCTGTAGCCCTCATCCCAAATCAAGCCCACCACTGGTTTGTGTTTCTATTTTAACAGGCTTTATTTTTGACAACAATTTCAGATTTGCAAAAAATAAAAAATAAACTGACACTATGTTACAGAAAGCATCTATATACCCACACCCAGCATCCCTGGTAGTAACATCTTACGGTAACATGATACATTTGTCACAACTCATAAACCAGATACATGTTTAACTAAAGTTAACAGTTTATTTAGATTTCCTTATTTTTTAATCTATTGGGAGTTTTTTTCTGTTTCAGGATCCTATGCAGGAAACCACAGGACCTTAGTTCTGTATCCCATAAGCTCTTCTTGGCTGTGGTGCTTTCTAAGGATCCCTCAATTTGATAATCTTGACAGTTTCAGGGAGCACTGGAGAGGCACTTTGTAGAAGGCCTCACAATTGCAATTGATCTGAGAGTTTTCTTCTGGGGCAATGAGGAAATGAGTTACGGGGAGGAAGACCTCAGAGGTTAATTTATTCAACCATTTATTTATATCAGTCTAGACCAGTGATTCTCAACTGGTGTGCCATGAGAGGATCTTAGGTGTGCCTCAAAAATTTCTTAAGATCATTAATTAAATAATTTTCAAAAGAAGTTCAAAACATAGTAAATATATTCTCTTTTTCTTTACCCTTATTTATTTATTTATTTATTTTTTGATCAACATATTTTAAGTGCACTGTGGAAGTTGAGCTGTAGGTTCAAGTGAGCAGGGAGATAAAAAAAAAAAAAAGGTTGAGAAACACTGGTCTAGACTCACAGGCACTTGTTTTCTATTTTGAGTTGTAATCTAGTACAATTTTGTTGCTTTGCTCACCACACGGTGTCTTGCTTATTGGGAACTCTTTCACTTGGCTACTGTGTGTGTTTGTTGGATTTTCATTTTGGTTGTTTGTTTTGTGCATTCTGGATTTGTTTGTTTGTTTCAACCGCTCCTCAGTGTGGTCCTTGTTTGCTCATTGGGTGAGTAGTCCTGGTTTCTGGTGTAACAAGAGGCTCCAGGCTCATCTTGTATATTTCCTGCTTCAGTTCTAGTTAAGATATCCTTCCAAGGAATCCCGGTGTCATTTGGGGGAATGGTATTAGAAATAAAGATCTGGGCTGGGGCTCAGCACCTGTGGCTCAAGCGGCTAAGGTGCCAGCCACATACACCTGAGCTGGTGGGTTCGAATCCAGCCCAGGCCCGCCAAAACAACAACGACGGCTGCAACAAAAAAATAGCCGGGCGCTGTGGCGGGCGCCTGTGGTCCCAGCTACTTGGTAGGCAGAGGTAGGAGACTCGCTTGAGCCCAGGAATTGGAGGTTGCTGTGAGCTGTGATACCACCGGCACTCTATCCAGGGGGACAGCTTAAGGCTCTGTCTCAAAATAAATAAATAAATAAAAATAAACATCTGGGTGCTAGGTGCTCATTGCTACTGAAGTGTCACTTTTCTTGGGTCCTATCAGCAGACGGAGCAAATGTGTATATGTGTGCGTATGTGTGTGTGTGTGTGTGTGTGTGTGTGTGTTTACGCTCACCTGCCTGGATGTCTGTCAATATTTCTAGATGTAGCCATCTGTAGCTGCACTAAGCTAAACATGAGTTCACACTATTGCCTCTAATTCTAACCCATTATTATGTGTGTCTTTCTAGCTTTCTTCCTTTACTTATCTGTGAAATCCTACTCTATCAACGAGAAACCTGGTTTCCACCGTCTGCCATTTATTATTAGCATTTCCATTCCAGTGCAGATGTACAGCGGTATTCAAAGTGTTAGCCTACATGAACTGGAAGAAGTTTATCAACTGGAGTACCCTGCTGTGTGCAGTTCCATTCACCGACTGTACTTATTCACAGAGTTACTCATGTCAACCATGGTTTTGGCCTCATAGTTTCGTAGCGCAGTTAGATGCTCTAGCCACAGTCTGCATTCCTTTCTAGGATTTTCTAATTCAATCAATAGTTGTATAAATTACATATATAAAGTTCCATTATTGGCCCTGTAAAATTCTACGAATTTAGACAAATGCATAACTGTGTCCATGATTGCAGTATCACAAAGAATTAAATTTCTATCCTAAAATCCTCCTATGCTGCACAAATTCATTCCTTCCCTTTCCCTGATTCTTATACAGCCTGTACAGTTTTTCCCTTTCCTGATACCATCATATACTGTAGTACATATAGTAGATTTTCTAAACCTGCTACTCTTATCTGGCTGAAGGCCTTTGGGGCATCAGAGCCTATAGGGTGGAGTCGCTGCCTCAGTCCCTGGCCAACATCACTGCCACCCCCTTCTCTGAACGGCAGAGCCAAAGAAGATGATCCTCCAGTCTTAAAATCTAATGGAATTACTCCCAGTAGTTTTGAATTTGCTTGGAACCTGAGACCCCTTTACTCTTCCTGATTTCTCCCTTTTGAAATGGAATATCAATCCTATGCCTCCCTTAATACAGTATTTGGAAGAAAATAACTTGTTTTCTAGTTTAACAGATACAGGGACAAAGGGGAATTTTGCCCCAGGACCCAGCATCTCACCCACACCTAATGTAGATGACTGACATGATGAGATATGGAATTTTTGAGTTGATAAATTTTTATATGAGATTTGATATGCGTTAATACTGGGAAGAGTGGTTAAAAGTGTGTCATTCAAAAAGATATGTTCAGTACTAACCCCAGTATGTGTGGATGTCAACTTATTTGGAAATAAGGTCTTTTCATATATAATCAGTTAAGTTACACCATGATCATACTGGATTAGGGTGGGCCCCAAATCCAATGACCGGTGTCTTTATAGGAAGGACACAGAGTCACACACAGAGAACTCCATGTGAAGACAGAGGCAGAAATGAAGTGATGCAGCTACAAATCCAGGGATGCCAACAAGCCCGGGTGGTCACCGGAAACGAGGAAGGGGGAAGGAGGGGGTCTTCCCTCAGACCTATGGAGGGAGCCTGGCCCTGCCAGCACCTTGGCTTTGAACTCCAGACCTCCAGAATTGTGGTAGGATAAATTTCTGTTGCCTTAATCCACCCAGTTTGTGACAATTTTTTGAAGCAACCCTAGGAAACATATACACCATTTGTATAATTATTTATTAGTTTTGGCAGTTTGTTTGTCAACGTTTTTGGATTTTACATAGAGACAAGCATGTCATCTGTAAACCATTCTATTTCTGTCCTTTCTTACCTGTGTACATTTATTTTATTTTCTAGTCTCTTAGGACTTTAAGTACAAAGTTTATAGGAATGGTGAGAAGAGACCAAAACCCACAGCTAACATCATACATATCAGAAAAACTGAAAGTTTTTATGCTAAAATTAGGCACAAGGCAAGGATGTGTGCTCCTTTCATTCCTAACAAAATTCACAACAGTGTCTCAGGGAAATAGCACAGAAAAAAATGCAATCAAAATTGGAGGAAAAGACATTGAGATGTTTTATTTGCAGACAGCATGTTTGCCTATCTAATCCCAAAGATTCTACCCCACCCCCCAAAAAAAGCACAGAACTAATAAATGAGTTTAACAAGTTTTCAAGATAAAGGTCAATGTGCAAAAATGAATTACATTTCCATAGACTAGCAATGAGCATTTGGGAGTTGAAATTTGGAATTAAAATCAAAAAAAGAAAAAAAAGTACCAAAAACAGTCCTAAGACACGAAACACTCAGGATTAAAGCTAACAAAATACCATTAAGATAGGTACACTCTAAACAATAAAATGCTAAAGAAAGAAATCAAAGAATACCTACATAAATGAGATATATCATGTTTGTAGACTGGATGACTCAAGATTACGAAGATGTCAATCCCTCTGCCTCAATGATCTATATGTTCAATGTAATCCCAGTGAAAACCACAGCAAGACTCCATGTAGAAATTGACAAGCTGATTCTAAAATTCATATTAGAATGCAAAGGGAATATAATAACAAAAGTAACTTTGAAGAAAAAAAGCTAAGTGGTAGGATTGTTATTGCCTCATTTTAAGAATGAATTAACAGACACAAATAATTCCAAACCTATATCCACATGTGTGTCAATCGATTCTTCATTTTTACAAAAGTACAAAAGTAAATAATACAAAAGGTAACATAGCCACCCCCAAATTAAGCTTTCATGGGCAAGTCTTGTGAATTTTAGTTCATAGCTTGTGCTATATATAAAAAATAACTGAAAATATATCATAGACTTAAATGTAAAGTATCAAATTATTTTCTTTTTTTTTTTTTAAGATGGAGCCTCAAGCTATCACCCTGGGTAGAGTGCCATGGCATCACAGCTCACAGCAACTTCCAACTCCTGGGCTCAAGCGAGTCTCCTGCCTCAGCCTCCCAAGTAGCTGGGACTACAGGCGCCCGCCACAGCGCCTGGCCATTTTTTGGTTGCAGCCATCATTGTTGTTTGGCGGGTCCGGGCTGGGGATTCGAACCTGCCACCTTAGGTGTATGTGGCTGGCGCCTTAGCTGCTTGAGCCACAAGCGCCGAGCCAAAGTATCAAATTATTAAAGTTCCAGACAGATCTTAGGAGACAATCTTGGTGATGTCGGGCTAAGCAAAAGACGATGTATGGACAACACTAAAACTCCTTAAGACCACAGCCATTTTTAAAAATTGGATGAATTGGGCTTCATCAAAATTAAGACCTGCTCTTCATCAGTAAGACCTTGTTATGGTGACAAAATACATAATATAATATAATTATAATATAATATATAATATAAAGAAAAAATACTTACAAAAATATTATCTATTTATATCTAATATGATATATTAGATATTTTTATATATATAAATACTTACAAAGATATTATCTATTATATCTAATATAATATATTAGATATTTATATGTATATAAATATATAAAGAAAAAATACTTACAAAAATATTATTTAATAAAGCATGTGTGTGAAGAATATACAAAGAACTTTTAAAAAGATAACCAAATTTATTATGGGCCAAATATGTGTGTAGGTAGTTATCAAAGATGATATACAAATGACATATAAGGACATTCAATGATGTTCAATATTATTTGTCCTTAGGGTAATGTGAATTCAAACCATAATGCGATGCCACTGCGTGCCTCTTAGACTGGAGGCAGGAGAGGGAGAAACATAATCCCAAATCCTGGCAAAAGTTCATAAACTAGAACTTAAATTTTGATTATAGGAATGCAAAATTGTACATTGATTTTGGCATCTATTTGACGGTCTTCTTGCAAAATCAAACTGCATTCCCCCACAATCCAGTAACGTCCATCCTAACTACGCAACTGAAGTAAACACAAGTTTTGTGCAAATACCTGTATGCAAAATGTTTATGGTGGCTTTCCTCCTAGTCACCCAAAGCTACAAACAACCTAAATGTCCAGATGGGTGAATTGATAAGCAGGGTGGGGCACACACAGAAAATACAACCCTCTTCAGCCATAAAATGAATCAGCTACAGATACCTGCAACAACCAGGATAAACCTCCATACTTCATAATAAGTCAGTGTTGGATTCAAAAATTACAAAAAAAATATATAGGCTGGAACTTTCAGAACTAAGGGGACAGAAAACATGTTAGTAGCTGCCATAGACTTGAGGTGGTGGAAGGAATGCCGAGGGGCCTGAAGAGAGTTATGGAGGTGATGGAGTTGTTCTGTGTCTTCATTTTGCTGGTAGTTACATAAATTGGCCTATATTGAAAGTTTACTCCCATTAAAAAATACTTTTAAAAAATGCAAAGATAAATGTTGGTTATAGTTTTGGAGACGTGTTAGACATTCTGAGTGGCCGTGTGTGAGCTGTGGGGGTAATAGAGCTGGGACGTGCGTTCACTGGGGGTGGCTCCCCGAAGCCTGTCCCTTATCCTCAGCAAAGACAGCTCTCCCGTAGAAAATTCTAAAAGGAACAGGAGTGATAAGCATGCATGTGGAGGAATGGTTTCATAATGGATTGGAGGGGAAGAAAAATTAAATATCTGAAGTTCTACAAGCTTCTGATTTACCAGAACAGTAAGTACAAATCTGTGGGAGGCGGTATTTGAAACACGGGTGTGTGTGTGTGGTTGTGTGCTACGCAACAGGAACAGACAAACTTCCACACAACTTTCTCTCAGTAGTTTATAACGGATGCTTATTTACTGCTATCCAATGTGGCTTTCAATTTTCCTTACAGTTCTTTTCTGCTCCCAAATCCCTCACCCAGGATTCAGTTATTTAGCTTTTAGCGGGTAGATGCAAGTTATTGTCATGAACATGGCTATCATATTTAGACATCTGGTCACGTCTTTTTCTTGCTATCTCACTGAGCCTTCCTTCTCCCATAGCATCTATAACCGATTCTATTACAGGTGTGTTGACGCTCTACGTTCAGTGTCAAATTTTCTAACCTTACTTTTATTTCTCTCCTCATTATTAATGTCTCGGTTAATTTCTTGGTTTTAGCTTCTGCTTAGCTAATTCAATTTTCCACACTGTCAACTCTATTTGTGAGCGCTTCCAGTGATTATTTTAATTGTTCCATCTAAGTTGAATTCTACCCCACTCTCTTTGCTCTCCATCTCTTCTTGCTTAACAGAAGTGATACCTCCATTTCTATCTTAGGGAATGAGTCACAGCACACTTTTATAATTTAGAGTGTGATGTGTTGAACTTAAAATTCATTTCAGACTGTAGTTTCTTTCTGAGTCTTTAATAGTTTGAAGTCCAAAGTGACCCACATTTTGATGCCAGTTGTGCTTCTTACCAGCTGTAAAGATTTGGATTAGGGAAAACTTTGGATTAGGTAAGCTCTTCGCTGTTTAATTTTGTTATGGCAGATGCTGGCGATGGCCAGTTTTCATTGCCCTCAGAACACTAAATTTTCCAGCTTCACATATAAAGTACTAGCATGTTTCATCTTCTCTGTTTGAAGTCTTTCTCCAAACCAAAGGACCTTGCCTTTCTAGGCTGAGGCTCAGTGCAGAAATGCATGGCAGGGCCGGGGGTAGGGTCGTGGGTGGGGTGGGAGAACTGACATCCCAGGCAATCTCAGTCTGGGGAGGTGGAAGGCAGCCATCTGGTGGGGTAATTCTGAGATATATTCCATTCAGTTTCTCTGAGCATCTCCAACAGGGCATGATTACTGACTTCTCTCCCTTCCTTGTCTTATTTCTTTCACTTCAGACTCTCCTTTCGAGTAAACTACCTGTCCCCAAGTTTCTAGCTCTGTTTCTTATTGGAGGAACCTGTAATTAACATGTGCACCTGCATTTCACCCTCTTCACTGAGGCTCCTTTGGTTGGCTGCAGAGAAGGAATTTCTCTTTCTTGGTCTGTTCACTTTCCCCGTGGAAGCCCAGATGCCACTCTCTGTTCCGTGGCGTTCGATTGGTCCATTCCAAGTTGCATGATGATTGTCTATGAGAGTGAAAAATAAGATGCATCAATAATTAAGAATGAAGCTATGCCCATCGTATCCCATTGTAATGAGGAGCAGGTAGCTGATAATCAAATACACCCTTTTTATACATAAGGCACTTCCCCCAGCCCCCGATTAAATATGCATTTATAAACCTCTATAGCTTTCTATGCAGAGGACATTCTCTCCATTTGTTAAGTGAGAAGCAGAAGGCCTGCAGATCTTACCATCCCAAAGATAGAACCATTTCGTTTCTCTTATCCTGGATGAAAACTGTGTGAGTATAGGTTGTGCACAGAATGACAGTTACAGAAATAGAAAACCTAAGGTTACAATCCGTTACTCTGTCTCCCTAATTCAAGAATAAGGGGGCAGAGATAAGAAGGCACAAGTTAAGGTCTCGGGACACACCAGCTAAGAGGCTCATGAAATCTATACATCCCACTTGACCTGGAGAATCAAGAATCAAGAATTCTTTTGAACGGGGAGTTTTGGGCACCCCTGACAGGTTATGCTCCAGGAGCTTGCTTTCCACTCTAGAGGCTGAAGAATCCCCAAAACTCTTAGAAAGTAGTTGATGAAGCCCGTAGTTTCAACAGCCCCAGCTTCAGCCTTCTCAGTCCCAGATTTGGAGAACGAGGGAGAATGATGGTCCCCGACCCCAACTCGACCTTGGCCTTGATCATTTAAAGCTGCATATAACTACAGAGTATCACAGACAAAATTCACACACCATCCCGTTCTTGATAATGGATTCAAGAAATATAAGCACGACATTGCTCCAAGATTTCTATTGGTTACCAGTAATTGTCTCTATGTCTATACCATTTTTGATATGTACTCACAAAAGGAATTGCTTTGGTTATTTTTTCTCTCTTTCTGAGGAGAGAGCTCTTTACCTTTGAACACTTACCATGCATGCTGTGTGCTTTAGGGAAGTTATCTGATTTAATCTTCACAGCAACTCTAAGGAGCAAATGCCATTTCTCCCATTTTAACAGATGCTAAACAGAGACTTTGAAATTTGAAGTGACAGAGTTGAAATTCAAATTTAATTTCTCCTGCTCCAAAGTTCATGCCTTGTGTGCTGCACCATGTTCTGTTGTTGTAGTAAGACTTCAGATCTGCTTTCAGGAGATCACTGCACACTGTCTTTTCCTCACAGGGCCCTGATCGAACCCCATATCCGTAACTTCCTATTTGGTCAGCCTCGTGCCTACTTTGTTAACCCAGTAGGTCGATGAAAATGAGAGGTCAAAGTCGGATGCGCCATCAGCAGAGAACTGAGAGTGGATGCTGTGGGATTCCTTGCATAAAGGAATAGGAAGACATAAAATGGCCTGGGGAAACAGAATACTTCCTTTCATGCTATTTTCACTTGGGCTTCCTTCCTTCACATTATAGGCTGTTCTGTTGATTGGTTTGTGAAGGAAATGTGCCAACTGTTTCTGTGAAGTAATATCCCTGGGCCAGACTCGGAGAGGTTGAGCAGGTGACAGCCATATGTAGCTGAAGCCAATAGTGATTCCCTCTCTCATCTTCCCCAAACAGAACTCTCAGCATCTGCAACCAGGTACTGTTTATGGCCAAAGGGGTTCCCGAATGATGTTGCTAAGAACCTATCACTTATTATCCAATCCCTTTCTCTAAGCAAATGTAGTATTTGTGGCTTATATCCTAGAAACTGTGGCTTTAAGGATTATGTTAAACTCAAAAAAAAATCATCATTTTTTGTATCTTGTTTATATACTTAGGGGGAGGCTTTAGAGTCCTAATTTTTCTCTATTTTCTCAGTGAGTTCTATGGCAAAGCCTGCCAATCATCCTTTAAATCTAGTCCCTTTTCTTCTGAGGCACATGGGTAGATCATATTTCCAGCCTTCCTAGGAGTTAAGGGCTTCCATGGGATTGAGTTCTGGTCAGTGAAGTTTGGGTAAATGATGTATTCTTCTTTCAACGGAGCCTGTAAAACTCTTATGCAGTTTTCTTCAGCCACCAGCTGAAGAAAATTGTGGTACCCTTGGGATCCACATCCTAAAAATCTTGCAAAGCCCACAACAGCCTGGAATGCTTAATAACTAAATGTAGGCATATCCATCAATTGAACTTGCTATGGACAGGAAATATACATATGTCATGATAAATTACTGGGTGTCTATCTGTTACAGTAGCCATCTCAATAACTATAGAGTCAAAGACCCCCAAATTGTTAAGAATAAATGCTAAGTTTCTATACCCATTCAGAACGCAAAATGCCATACAACCATGAATAGCTTTTCCCAAATAACTCAATATCTTGCTCTGAACATTTATCCCATAGACAAAACACTACATACGTTCAAGATCACCCAGTTGGTTTAGGAGGAATCTGGATTGCTACTCATGTCTTCTGATTCACACTCTATTTCCATTGACCTTCTTACTTTCCTGTTGTGTGAAAGGAAAACCAGAAGAGAAATTTCTGGTCATTAGAAGAATTGGACATATTAGCAAGGAAAGAAGGTTTAAGGGAATTAGGGTCCTAGGATGACATCCCTCAAGGTCAAAATCTATAAGGCAAGGATCAGATCAGCTTTGTTCACTGGCCCTCTGAGGTCTGACCCCAATTTCACTCCCACAGCATCTTCAAGTGTTAGGTGAGGGCAGGAGGAAGAGGCTCCTTTGGCTGGTGTTTGCCTAAAAGGAATTGGCTGAATGAAGTATCAGTATGAACTCAATAAGTAACAGCTCAATAAATATGTGTGGCATGAAATTGTGTTTGCATAACTGGATGTGTGTGTGTGTGTGTGTGTGCGCGCCCAGAACTGACTCCAGCTGGCTGGATCTGAGTCTCCTGTAGCTAGAGGAATAATGGTGTTCATTCTTAAAGCACAAAGGAACAGGCATTTTCAGTCCTTCACTCCCACACCATGTTTTCCTATAGAACAAATGCTGCAGGAAGGTAGCACGTCAGCAAGGGCACGTTAACTCTCAACCACAAGGTCAAGAGCAGCAGGGAGGGGACATGAAAGGGCATTCAAGCAATGGGGACAGAAAGTTGGAAAAATTTAGAGAAATAGAGAGAAGGGGAAAAGGAAAAAGCAGAACTAGAGACTTCATTAAGTCTGTACTACTGCATCCTTTGGTACGTCTAGGGAGGATGCTCAGGTGTCCACAGGTATGGTATGACAGCCGCTGAAGAGGCCTCCTTCCAAGCATGCCTGCCCCAGCCCACAAATTACACACCTGTAATGTGTACGCCTTTACACTTCCAATAACTAGAATACTTTAACTGTTGCATAAATGTTGGAAAATATCTTGTTGTGTTTTCTCATACCTTAGGTATTTACTCCATGTTAACTAATATGCTGAGAACCTTACATATATTATCTGATAGTCCTTTCTACAATACTCCAAATTCTCACCCTTAAGACTGTCCCAGAATTTTCTGCAGGCCTTGTTCAAGCTGAGGGATTTCTGATTCAGGAGATCTGGGCTGGGAGCCTGAGAATGTGCATTTTCTAACAAGTTCCCAGATGATGCTGACCCTACTGTTTCAGGAACCACATTTTAATAGTCACTGCTAACCTCATCATCTGTGTTTTAGCGATAAGAAAATTGAATCTCAGAGATTGAGTAATTAGCTGTATTAATTTGTGAAACTTCTATTACTAAGCCATGAACTAAGTGGCTGAAATAATACAAATTTATTTTCTTACGGTCCTGGAGGCTGGAAATCCAGATCAAGGTGTCGGGAGGGCTGGTCTCACCCATGGTGGCAAGAGAGGGGCCTGTCCTGTGTCTCTCTCCCCCTACCCATTTCTACTGTTTTGTGGACCATCTTCAGCATTCCTTGGCTTGTAAAAGCATCTCCCCAGCCCCTGCCTCCAGGTCACGTGATGCTCTCCCCATGTGTGTCTGTGTTCAGATTTCCCCTTTTCATCAGTTGCATTGGATTAGGGCCCACATGAATGACCTCATTTGAACTTGACTACCTCTTCCAAGACCCCACCTCCAAGCAAAGTCACATTCTGAGGTATTGGGAGTTAGAACTGCAACATGCAAATTTTTGAGACGTGGCACAGCACCTAACACTGGCCTAATATGAAGGCCACACAGCCAGTGGTAGTGGAGATATTAAAACCCAAATCTGTCTAATTCCAGAGCCTTCACTTGTTACCATTTCACTGATGCGACTCCCTTAGTGAATGGAATAAGTAAATACACCCACAAGTAGATCAAAGAAGTTGCCAGAGAGAAGATAATTCAAGCACCGCCTTTATGTCAAAAGCAAGCACAGGAAACCCTTTTCCAAGTACCTGCAAAGCACAGAAGAGATATTCCTGAGCTCTAGTATTCTGACAGGCCTAATGGATGACAGGGACAACAGGTGTGGACATGACTGCCCCTGGCCTACCACTGCCATTTGGAATCCCCCAGCCAAAAAGTAAGGCTTTCCTGTCTTACTTGTAAAGAACACAGAATGTTTAGGGCCACAGATTGGAAAGTTTCCATTTTGCCAATAACTTTCTTGGACTCTCCCTCATTGAATCAAAAGGGACACTTGGCCATTATAGTTGGCCTGGAAGTGGTACTGAAGTCAGTGTCTGATGGTGTGTTGTTTTCTCCGGGATAGCTGTGCAGACTACTCAGGTCTGGGGTGGAATGATAGGGAGGGAGAGGTGGATCGTGGGTAAAGAGCTAGCCTGGTCAAACAGCATGGCTGCATTTTCTTCCCTGACTCTTGAAGGCTGAGATTTGTGGATACCATAAAAGGTTACAGCCTCTCTTTGGAAGCTACAAATAACCCTGCTTGGGCTATGACAGCTCAGCAGCCCTTGGCGTGCCATTACACGTTTCTGCCTGGGATTCCAGCAGTGCATTCAAGCAGCTGGCCCCAAAGTGTGGTCTCCACAGAGCATGTTGTAGGGCTGTGGGTCGCTGGGGAGCTCTTCTCTTCGATGAGTCAACGCCCAAAGACAGAGCTCCATCTAATGAAATTACATACTTTTTGGAGTGATTGATAAACATGGTC
Source organism: Otolemur garnettii (assembly GCF_000181295.1). NCBI lineage: Eukaryota > Metazoa > Chordata > Mammalia > Primates > Galagidae > Otolemur > Otolemur garnettii. The sequence goes on along the minus strand of NW_003852418.1, from coordinate 2,501,586 downwards.
TATTTCTCCATATGGGATGAATATTCTTAAATGAAAGGAATGTGAGTGCTTGGGGGCTCAGTCATGTAAAACTCCACGTCTGCCTAGCAATGGCTAAGACTCCATGGCTTCAACACAGAGATGGGAAGGAAAGACAGTCTTTAAAAACAGAGGTAATCCTCCCCACCCCACCCTCATGCAAATGCACAAAAATTCTACAACCTGGTGAAATTTGAACAAGTTCTATCTTCAAGTTAATAACATGATATCTTGCAAATTTCCCAATTTTGACACAATACTATGGCAATGGGTAACATTATTTGGGGGGAAACTGAAAAATGGGTTCAGAGAACACTGTACTATTTTTTACAACTTTTTAAGAATGCTAAATTACTTTAAAAATTGTCATGGTAAGAAAAGGTATAATAATAATACTACAATTACAACAGCATCAGAATTATAGATAGAATTTAAATACTGGATTAACCAGGCATCATAATCTTTCATAGATGTCATGGTGTAAAACATTTTTTAAAACACTGTAATGATTTCCAAATCATAGATTGATTATTAGAAATTTTTAGTATGGTCTTGTCCTTCTCTGAGCCATGATCTGACATAGAAATGGTATGAAACATGTCCATGGACTCTCCCATGAAAATGAGTCATTAGGTTATTGATGTCCAGTTTTCATTGCATCCAGAGGGCAGCTGAGTGCTGACCTCAGGTCCACGCAGCTTCATGCTCGGATGCCAGCAGTTTTCACATGACTCAGATCTCGAGGGCCAGCTCCTTGACCCCTCTTGGCAATTCCACTACCAAGTCTGGTCACTCTGGAGCAGTGTACCAACCATCTACCCTCACACTGATGTCACATTGGTCCATTTGACAGTTGCATGGGGTTGCCAGAATCTGTGTGCATCTTACCCTGAGGACATGACACTATTGTGGCCACTACTCACATGATATTATCAGATACTTTTAGGGACATGATCACTAAACAGAAAATTTCTCTTCACCAGAATAATGCTATTCATGGTGCAGAAGCCTCTTCCAGTGTCTACTGAATTAAGAATTATTTTCACAGTTTTCTTTACAATAATGTCTGAGGTAATGCTTGATTCGGTAATTTCTGTCATCAATTAAATCCTTGTTATGTCAGAAAACCTAACTATGGTCATTGTGACACCCTATATGATTATTAACTCGGACTCATGAGTGCAGATCAGAAATTATATTATAAATTAATTCACAGTTTCTCAGTTACTTTTTACTATATATCAACTGACATGGAAGCATTTTACTATTTTGCCAACTACATCATTAATATAAGGGTCTAACAACTGAATATCTGCTTTGCTTAAACCCAATGCATGGTACCTCTAAGGTTAGTGAGCTCTCAGTCACAGGAAATATTTATAAAGAGGACATCGAATAATTCTGATGCGTCACTATAGAAAGGATTTAAAGACATGAACTTTCTTGTGTAAGTATTCAATAAATGTCCATGAAATCCATGATTCAATAAATTGAAGGATAAATGATTAAATTTCTTGTGATCAGGCCATCCAAGGATTCCAGTCTCTCAGTTCAAAGTGCTAGGACTTCAGCTATTAACACAACAGATAAGACCCTCACCTATATGGTTTTTTTATTCTGGCAAATGAATGAGAGAGAAAGGGAAAATAAAATAATCTCAGATACTCAGAAAATCTATGAACAAACAAAATAAAAGAATGGGAGATTGTTTTATATAAAAATTTGCATGTATTTATGTTTTGGGGTATTTTTTGGTTTTTTTTAATTTTTTATGTTTTAAATTTCAGATTTATATGAGGATACAAACCACTGGGTTACCGCATTTGCATCTGTAGTTGTGCCCCTGGCCCAGGAGGTGTGTCATCAGCTCACCTCAAAAACTATGTGGTCTTCCTCCCAGCCCATGGGATGGTCAAACCTTGTTTCCAGTTCTGTTTCTATTGTGAAACTACATGATGGAATTTTCTTTTAGCATATCTGGCATATTCTTCTTACCCCCTTAAATTCTGAGAACCTTGTGGCCCTTGTGTTAACCAAGTTTTATGAGTAAAACAACTAAGTAGTATATGGCCTTACAACTGGTTCCCTAGAAAACAGCTTGACATAAAACTTCTGTGCTAATGTTTTTTGGGAGATGCAAGCATAAAACAGTGAACAGGAAAAGGCAAGGGTAGGGAAGGAAGGAAATGCTAGATGTTTCTTTAATAAACTGGCCCCCATGGTATAAGAACACATATCTGGATGCTGGTAAATAACACGGTTTCTCTGGACATGCCAAGGAGAACTGCCACACCCCAGAACGGCCCATCAGAGAATAAGGGAACTGGGATTTATCTGTCATTGTCTCCTGGCTCCTGTGTCTCTTTATTCAAGTTTTCCCCATGCAACAGTCTCCTTCCCACAGGCTTGTGTCACCCATCCTCTATTGACACATAGACACACCTCTGCTTGGAAGTGGAAGGGGAAGCCATGGCCTGTGATGTTGACTCTATTAGCCTGAGCTCTCACTGTGGAAGGCTCAGTAGAAGCCATATCAGTGTCCAACCCTCACCCCTGGGGAGACTGAAGCTGACGGCAGTGCCGGAAGAGACACAGTGATGGTGGAACCTAGACCCTCCCATCGAACAACTGTCTCAAAGCTCGGCCAGCAGGTGTGGCCAAGTGAATCCAAAAAAACACATGCGTTAGGTCCCCTATGCCTACTGATCCCAGGATGTGGAGGCAGTTCTTAGAAAGCACTCCCACACAGTTGTTGAACAATGGTCTTATGTAACTAGTTTCTCAAGGAGACTATTTTGAGAGTAACATTCTGAAATGTAGACAATTTCTGATCTGTTTATTATAAACAATTTTTTATTATTTTATGTTCTTCTCACTTATCTCTAAAGCTTCCTTATAAACCAAGTTCTATTAAAATATATTGAAAGTTTTCATATACAATTTGAAATATTTTCATCAAACCGGTTAACATAGACTTTGTGTCATTTACTTAGTTATTGTGTTAAAACATTTATACTCTAGTTCTAGAAAAGTTCACTTTTCCCGTGTTAGACAGACCATATAGGTGATCTTACAGCTATCATTTAATAAACAACAACAACAACAACAACAAATATGTTGAAAGTTATGGAAGATAGTGCCATCCAGACCTATATACATGCCATTGAACTTAAATTGTTTCAGGGAGTGTGTCTAATCTGCTCCAATGTTCAGAGGCCAATCTGCTATCACAAGGGTACGTTTCCACTGAGTTCAGTTGACATGGATTCCTTTGATTTGTACACACATACTCAAGCAACTAGACAAAAACAACCAGGACTCAAAATGCAAAGACAAAAATCTAGATACCATTGATGGTAATGGGACTCTTCTGAACACTAGACTTACTAGTACCTGACACTGGGTATAAAAGAGATAAGCAGAGATGAAAACTCTGTTTTAAAATCCTATCTGCCATCTTACTTCAACATGGGAGACTATGTTCAGGTGTTTCTTGACCCATTCTAATTTGTCACATCTTTATGGTATTTTAAGAAGTGAATAAGAAGATCAATGGGAAATATGAAAAAAGAACAGAAAGGGATCTTTTTAGCTGCAGACATGGATAATGGAGTCTTCCTTATTCGGAGCTCATGTTACCTCCCATTCTGTCCCCTAAACCAAGTACACAGACAGTTCAGAGAAGAGTGGAGGTGATACTGTCAAGGACCACCCCTCTCAGTGGTGGAGAGGGCTCTAACCCTCCACACGGGAAGGAGTTCAAGTGCAGGGAAATGAGTGAGAGCGAGTTCAGACCTGGACTATGACCACAAGCAGAGAGGTTTATTGAAAGTGAAGTATACGCTTTTAAAAGGAGGCCAAAGAGCGAACTGATCCAGAAAGGGACAGTGCCACCTCTGCTTAAGGCCTGTTATATGAATTCCTAATAATGTGCTAGGCTATGTGTGGAATATTCATAGTTCTCTGGGAGAAGCTTGGAGAGTTCATAGAACTGAGAACCCTCCACTTTTTAAACCATAGAGTATAACTTCCAAGAGCTGCCAGGGCATATATGAACCGTCCTGGAGCTGAGGGTGTGATTTTACTATGTTAATGAGAGTATTTTCTTTAGGGACAGTTGCCTGAACTGTGTGGATGCTGCAATGAATACCCGCTTTTACCTCACAGACGTTATGGCTAAAGTAAGGTAACTACAGGGTCCTTGCGGGTTACACTTGCCCAGCTAAGTATATTCCCCTTCTCATATCTTTCTTATTTGTTGGCCTTCTCCTGACCCCTGCCCTAACTCCCTATAAGATGTCTAACTCCTTTCTCAAAGGCATCATGTAGAGTGTTATTTGCTCAAATCTTCTACTAAGTGATTCATGGATATGTTCATCAGATGGACTGAAATTGTGATTGATGTTATCTCTGCCTTAATGTCTTTGAGAACAAGGGAGGCATTGGAGCTCACACTCTCACCTGATTTCCCAGAACTATTCTGAGGCTCACACCACCCTTGGCATCAATAACACACAGTGAGAGGTGTCGCTGCCTTAAATGCCCAGCTAGACTGAGTGCCTGTCCCAGGCTATCAGGAATCCTACTTAACAGTTCACCCATGGTCCTCCCCCCGCTTTCTGGCCTATCTTCCAGTTCCTTGCCAGCTCCATCCCTGTCACCCATCTGCTTCTCAGCCTCAGGCCCGCTGGCCTGCTTCCCCATCTACCCCTTTCCTGATGCCCCAGACAAGTCAGTTGCACCACAGTGCAGTATGTAGAGCAATGGTTCTCAACCACCAGTGTTCACTGGACAAACCAAGGGCTCGTTTAAAAAATACAGACTTCCAGGTCCCACTTTGCACTATTGAATCAAATCTCCGGGGGTAGAACAAAGACTTCCTTTTGTAATTTTTTAAAATCATCATAGATGATTCTAAAGAACAGACATGGTAGCAACCCACTAAGTTAGAGTCTGGCAATTGTCTGCTTAGAGCAGTCTTTGTTGTTGCTTCTGCCTCTTTCCCTTTGCCCCACATCTTTGTCTTTCCATCCACCTACTCATCTGGTCTCATCCTCCTTCCCTTGATAATTGATTCTAAACCATCATTTCTATCCAATTTACTGGATGCGTCAACTATAGAGTTGGATGCAACATAACAGCTTCGAATCTCAGCATTAGATGGTAACCAAGATCCTGGAGAACATTTAGGAGATAAAGAAAGAAAAGAGAAAAGGAAAAGACAGGGTAGTAGCCCAGAGACTCCCTAGTTTTACCATCATCTCTGACCAATGTTTTTGTAGACACTGCATCAGAGGTTTTTAACCTGAAGTATGTCAGCTCCAGTAAAATAAGTACATTTTTAGTTTTACTAGTTCCTACCTAAAATCTAGCATTTCCTTCTATTATGACCAGAGGTAATAATCACGGTTGCATTAGGGATACCTTTCACTTGCTCGCCAAGATAATTACAGATAGTTTCGTGTCAATGCAATTATCACAGCTGTGTTGAAATTTTACGAATTCTCCATATGGCACCAAAAATATAAAACTGATAGATCTCTTGCTAAATTTTATTAGGTGACGTTAAGAAAGAAACACACACGATACTGCATTTCAAATATATCAATTATTCTGATGTTTTTCAAGGTACGTGTTTCACTTTATAAATCTAGGTATTTTATTTCATATACTTAAGAACAGTGTTCTCCACACAATGAGATATCCCTGCACACATACCAAAATGGTGAAAATTTAAAAGGTCAATAGCACCAAATGTTAAAAAGTATGTGGAGCAATTGTACATTGCTGTTAAGAGTATCAAATAGTACAAGCATTTGAGGAAGGTCTAGTTGTTTCTTACAAAATTTTTTTCCTTTTTTTATTAAATCATAGCAGTGTACATTAATGCAATCATGGGGTACAGTGTGGTGTTTTCATATACAATTTGAAATATTTTCATCAAACTGATTAATATAACCTTCATGTCATTTTCTTAGTTATTGTATTAAGACATTTATATTCTACTTTTAGAAAGATTCACTTGTACCCTTGTAAGATAAACCATAGACGTGATCCCTCCAATCACCCTCCCTCCCCCCATCCTTCCCCTTCCCTTCCCCCTCCCCCTCCCCATATTCTTAGGCTATAATTAGGTTATAGCTTACATATGAAAGCTATAAATTAGTTTCATAATAGGGCTGAGTACATTGGATACTTTTTCTTCCATTCTTGAGATACTTTGCTAAGAAGAACATTTTCCAGCTCCATCCACATAAACATGAAGGAGGTCAAGTCTTCATCTTTAAGGCTGCATAATAGTCCATTGTGTACATATACCACAATAAATTATTTCTTACAAAATTAACTGTCATCTGTCCAGTAATCAGCAGTCCCTTAGATACATGTACAAAAGAAATGGAAATGTATGCCCATAAAAAGACCTACACAGGACTGTTCATTTAATTGCACTTTTATTCATAATAGCAAAAAACTGGAAACAGCCTCAGAGTCCATAAATAAAGGAATGGATAAACAATCTGTGGATTATTTATGCAATGAAGTACCACTCGGATATAAAAAAATAATAATAATAAACTACTGAAACATGTAGTCATGGCTGAAACTCAAAACCACTATACTGAACGAGGGATGCCTTACCTGAAAGAGTGCACATCGTATGCTTCCTTTATCTGAAGTTCTGGAACAGGCAAAACTAATACCTAGTGAGGGAAAAATCAGAAATGTCTTTGTTTCTGGTAAAATCAAGGTGGGCATTGACTGGGAAAGAACACAGACAGAGCTTCCCGGAGTGTAGATTTTAAAATGTATCCTTCTTGGTGCATAGAGCAATAGTTCTGTCTTCTATTGTAAATTTTGGAGGATTTTTCCTGGTATGGATATACCACAGATTGTGTGTTAAGGTTTCTGCTGATGGTGTTTTAGGCTATCATGACTGAGCTGTTCTGAAAACTTGTGTACAAGCACTTCTTTGGACCTTCTGAAGCCTGACCATTGGAAGATGACCAGATGCTCTCTTGTCACAGTGGGTGGTCTGCCTGGGCATCCTTGTGAGCCCTGTCCATGGTGCAACCCTCTTTTGTGTTCTTAGCATGGGCATTTCTGCCTTGTGTCTTTAACCACAAATAAAAATGTGTATCTGATAAAGTTTTTCAATAAGTGAATGAGTCAGGTAGAAACAACTCATCCTCAGCCCGCACTGCTTCAGTCTAGCACTTTCACCATGGGAGGCTGGTAGCTGCTGGCCTCTCTTAAATCCTTTTTCACATGCGCTCTATTGAAACCTCAGCAGTCTTCAAGCCTGCCCAGCTTAAGGTTCTTCCTCTGGACAATTTCAGCTACCTAAATGTGAGTATGTTCTTTGGAAATGAACGTGACTTTTAATTGTGTTGCTATTCAGCCACCATGTTGTGAAACCTCCCACTGCCCTTAGCTGACTTAGTGCTATAGTATCTTACTGTCCTTCCAGGATGTCAAAGCCTTCTGAGCTCTCTCTAAAAACCTGAATCTAGTGGTTGACAATTGAATGACACTGTCATTCAAGGAGCTCTTGCCCAGATTTCAATGCGTAGTCCCCAACTGGGCCATTCCTATTGTCCATTGCTTAAGATTGGCTAAAGTCTTAAAAGCGAACTGATTTCAACCCTCATAAAACCTTTCCACATCACCTCTGTGACATCGTGAATGACATGACAGGAAGGACCCATAAGAAGCCTTTCACATCTCAAACTCTTCAAGAGCTCAGTCTTCAGTAACCATTTCAAACAGATTTTTCACCAAAAAAGAGATAACTATCCTCCTGTAGGCTCCCTTTCAAGAGTCCTCTCCCCTACCTTAAAACACATTTTCCCATCAGGGACAAGGGTGGGCTGGTGACGGAGCATGTTTACTGGATGCCAGTGTGCAAGTCTCCACACTCTGTGCTAGCAGATCATGTCAGTTAGGAACTTGATCCCAGCTAGGGACAAAGACTGGAGGTAAAAATGACACATATGAGATTGAAGATTGTGTCCCTTCCAGGTAAAAGAAGTTCTCTGGTAGGCAATCCAGGACTACTGTAACTACACTACAAACCCACCAGGAATCCTCTATTTCTTCTGTGTTTAGGCTCCACCGTCCTTAACTTGCAGCCTCTAATTGCAGAAAAGGCTGCCAGGGCTCCAGTTATAGTATCTTCATCCCAAAGTGTAAGAAAGATGCAGCAAGGAGTCATGGCCCCCCTCTGTCAGCTCACTTGAAAAAGCCTCCACATCACTTTGATGTGTATCTCTTTTGGCAATAATTAGTACCTGGCCACACCAAAATGCAAGGGGGGTTGGAGTTTGGAGTCATCTTACAGTTGGACACTGTTATTCTAGAAAAAAATGGAGATTGTTTTTCCCCAAGGAGGAAGAGAATAGCAGATATTGACTGGGACCTGAAAGCCTCTTTAGAGGGCATCTTCTGGAGTCCAGAATTAGGGCCCTTCAGCACTAAGCCAGTTGCTGGAGCTCTCTGGTACGTTTTCTAATTATATCCTGGGAGAATGCTGGATCATCTTCATGATGTCCGTCAGCGCCTCTGCTGCACTGGGTCTCAGCTTTGCATCTCCTTCTAGCCTCACCAACGTCTGGGCACGTTTCTTTCTTCTCCACTTGAACTCCACCAGGGGACCTGCTAGACTTGCATCTTTATCTTTCCAACATAGTACAGAGCCCAGCCCAGGGTTTCGATAGGTGTTTGGTAATTGATAACTGATTGTAGATCTAAAATGCATTTGTACCTCTTTGTCAGGCACATCCTCCAACCCCTCAGTGACAACTTAGAAGGAAGAAATGGCTTTCATCTTTTCATCTTTACTATCCCCAAATTCGTTTGTTCTACCATCATTTGAAGTATAAATAAAACAGAAACCAAAAGAAAGGCACGTGTGATGGCTTGGAGCTACCAGTTGCAGTGGGAATTTTGCCAAGCTTTGTACATCCATTTGGTGTCAGAGTGTCAGTACCGCCTCAGTTAAATGTTCCCTATCTCTCACAGTTTATTCTTAAGAGGCATTATCTCATCTGTCCCTAAAAGGTGTAAGATTTTAGTGTCGTTAAACTTAGGAGGGAAGAAAGAAAAGGCAGAAAGGCCCCCAGCTGCCTCACTCATGCCATTACAGAAGCTTACAAGGTGAGGGTGTTTGTGTAGCTTTTTATAACACAAAACCCACTCATCACACTATCTGAAGATTGCAAAAGGAAAACATTAATGGCAGGAAATGCTCGAGTAAAAATATTCTCCACGCTTTGGACCACATTATGGAAAGATACGTTTTCTAAGGACAATATTACATTGCCTGTTTGCTGTTGTGCACAAAAGGAGTGGGAATTTAGTTAGAAGTTAACTCTTGCCATGCCCCAGAAAAGCAGATGGTAGGTGTGAACCAATCTCCACTGTAAAAGCAAGTCAGGTGAGGCTTGGAGGCCAGGGACCACGTGCTGCAGAACGGTAGAGGTTCAGCCTGCAGAGGGTTGGCTTCTTTGTGGCCCCACCTGGTAAAGAGCTCTCCCAGCTAAAGAGCCTTCAGAAAAAGGTGCTCAGGACAGGGATGTGCAGATGGGTTACTGGTGAAAAACAGAAGCCATGACCTGGGGATGTTTGTTCTGGAGAAGAGGAAGCCTGAGAGGGCAGAGTCACCAAAAAGAGAGCAAGATTTGGTTTTAATGAACTTAACGGGTTCATTAAAAACCCCTTAACTGAAAGCCTGAAAATCCCCAAGGAAGTCCAGTAGTAGGAGAGTTCCCTGTGAGCTGAGGAATTCAGCCAGAAAGCAAATGTCTATTCAGAAAAAAAAAAAAGCAATCATAATTAGGAGGTATTGGCCAAACCCCTCATTCTGACCCAACCCCTCATTATTCTTGCTAGGCCATTGCAGTGGCCTCCAAGCAAATAACACTGTTTTGGCCCCTGCCTCTCTGTAATAAGTTTTCTACAGGATCCTGAGCAAACCTTCTAAGAGTGAGTTTGATCACACTACTGCTCTTTTCAAAACCCTTCTGAGAATTCTCATCAAACCCCATGGGAACAGCAAGATCCCTGTAATGTTCTCTCTGCTACTGCTCTGAACTCATCTCTTCTTATTCTCTGCCTGTCTCGATTCCACCCCAGCCACCCTGGAGCCCTTGGTCTACTCAGATACATCGGGAGTACACCCACCTCAGGGCCTTTGCACTTGCTATTCCCTCTGCCTGCAATGCCCTCTCCCCAGCTGTTCCCTACTTGGCTGTGTCTGTGGAACCTTCACCAACTCCCTTAACTCTTGAACACCCTCTCCTCTGTCCCCGTTTGATTGTGTTTCATAGCACTTACCACCATCCAACATATTATATATAGTTCTGTATTTTTTTTTACTTGCAAATTTATTATGTCCCTCAGAATTCAAGCTTCATGAGGGCAAGAGCTTTCTCTGTTTGTGTGTACAATGTATATCCAACACTTTCTAGAGGAATAGCAAGCCTTAGCACATATGCTAGGTACTAAAGATGTAAGTCCTAAATCAATGAATGAAACGTCTCAAAGACAAGGTTAAAGAGTTTGGGAAATAAGGATATGGGCTAAGTACAAGTACAGAAGAGGTTTAAATGGAGTCATAATGCTGTTACCACTATAGTGTCTAACATGAGTTCTCCAATAGAATCAGGGAGGGAAGATTAGAGTTCCAAGCTCTGCAGACAAAGGGAAACCACAGAGAAGGCTAACCAGGCAAAAGCAGAAAGAGAAAGAGGAGTGTGCATTGAAGAGATATGGTGGGATACACAACTGGCCTTAGAAATTTCATTTGGTATGATTAGTCTTATCTGCCTAAAGCTGCTCAGTTGCCTGAGAGCCTGTCTCGGCCGGGCCCCAAACTTCATCACTCCATGACCACATGGTCCACGCTTTCCTTTCCAGTATGGTGCGAGGGGGCGTAGGAATGTTTTCCTTGGCTGTCAGAGTCCCAAATCAGGATCAATAGGATCAAGTCCAGCCAGAGCCCTGCTCCAGAACAGACCGGACATTTGGTGTGTGTGGACAGACGGCCCAGATAGCAGCCCCAAGTTTCCATTACAAAAATAATATAAGTTTGGGGGAAATGAGATTGGAAAACCAAAGTAAGTAGAAGACTCAAGACATCCTCCTATTTGTTTTTCTTTTGTTTCTAGGCCCAGAGCCAGGAGGGCCCTCTTCCCAATGGTTGCCTGGTTACAGCCAGAGAGGTTGGCCAGGGTAACATCTGGAATAAAGGTGGGTGGGCAAGAAGCCAGGCACAGCTCCACTTGACTGGGATCTGAGAAAGAAAGGAAAATAGAATTTTTTTTTCCAATTACTGCCCAACCTTGAGGACAAAGGAAGGAAATATTTGAGATAAACAGAAAATATGTTAAAAGGTTTTCTTTTAAAGGGTTATTACAACTCATTAACATAGCGGAGGAATGAAGGCCTAGCGTCTGGAAGTTACAACCATTTTAATAAGCTCTTTCTGGGTCTGGGCATTGCTATCCATGACTCTGAGTAACCCTGGATTTTATGTCATTTAATATTATTCTGAAGGACAGCCTGGTTCCAAGTAAAAGGAACTGTGTTCAAATACCTAATAATAAGGATTCTAATAATAAACACTTAAGTGCTTACCATGTTCTCCTGAAGCCTCTTTATAAATTATCTCATTTAATTTTTGTAACCCACTAAAAGAAGACTGAGCCTTAAAGATGTGGGGAATTTCCTCCTGAGCAGCTCACACTGACCAGGCAGACTGACTCCCACGCTGCTTTCTTCCGCCCGCTGTTTTCTTTTCTACCAAAAATTATGTCCATCCCCAGGGGCCCTACCCAAGCACACCTTGTACTCTTCCTATGTCTTAGGGACCTGGTGCAAAACAGTGGTTAAGAGCCTGGAGATTGACTTTTCTGAGTTCAAATCATGGTTTGATGTTAGTTGGAACAAATAATGTATCCCGAGCCTAATATGTAAAGGTTCATCATAGTCTTTATTTCATGGGGTAGTTGAAAGAATTTCATCAGACTCTATGCTTAGCACTTATAATTACACTTAGCATACTGTAATCGTAAACATTTAATAAACATTCAGCTGTGGAGATAATTATTGGCATAATTTATATCCTTCATTTTCCAAATGAGGATACATTCAATGAAAACCTACTGCCCAAGAACTAGGATAGCAAATGGAATACAACCTGGGTTGGTAGTAGACCCACATTCTGGTGGGAACCATGTCATCTCCATGCCTTCAACTTCGCTTTTCCGGAGTGGGGGGTGGGGGAGAGAGATAGAGACAGAGAAAATTATGCAATGAATCGCCCATTCTTTCTCTTCCCATAACTGAACTTGGGAACATTCATGTAAGCAAATGAATTCATTTCCATGACCATGTACTACAGACTTCTTTAGATATTGTGGGAGGAAACTGAAGAAATTGAAGCCGTGGTTCTTGCCTACTGAAGCTTCTCTGGGAAGAATTGAAGGTGAAATGAAAGCCAGAAAGACTCTTGTGTGACAGACTGCCTCAGAATGCCTCCGAATGCTCCTCCTGTGTATTTCAACTGGGAGTAGATGTGAACTCCAGGTGTGCCCAATATGGTTTGGTTCTTCTAGACAATTTTTCCATTTCTGGATTCTCAATTAAAGAGAAAAGTTTAAGGACATTGGTTCGGAATTACATTCACTTTCGTTTTTAATCAAGTAATTTTACTTCTTTGTTTCTTAGTTTGCTTATCTATAAAACATGAATAATAATGATCATAATTGTACCCATCTCTCAGGTCTCCTAAGATTATAGGGGAAAAGCAGGGAGTGTCTAGCACAAGGTCAGGTAATATATTTAGTGTAAGGTCAATGTAATCTGCAGTAACTCTTAACAATAATCACAATTAATCCTATAGTTATAATTTAAGACCACCCTGATTTTAACTGTGACAGGACACCCAAGAGTAGATGCCATCCTCTCCCCTTCCTGAGTGCACACACACACACACACACACACACCAAGCCAGGCTAATTATTTTTGCTCAGGAAGAATTGGTCACATGAGTAAAACCTAGAAGCAAATGGTAAAATAAAGACAAGAGAGCCACAGCTAGAATGTAAGGTCATAGGTTCAGGGACCAGAACTGTGCTGTTTATCATAGTGGCCACAGCACACAGCCCAGATGCTGGCGTCTAATAGGCGCTTAGTAAACGGTGGTCAGTTTGCCAAAGAACATCCCCATCCCCAGGCCACATTCCTCCCAGAAAGCCAATGGCATATGCTTCTGAGGATCACCATTCAGGTTTAGCAGAGCAAATTTGTGGGAGTCTGTCAACTCTTTAAAATATTTGACAAATCTCCCTTCCCAATTGTTCTGCCATATTTCTCCCTCTAAGCACTGCACAGCCCAGGGTGTGCCTTAAAAGGGACTCCGTGAATGCACGGTGGAAACACCGCCTGGGAATTCACTCTTTGGATGTGTTCACCACTGTGAGTTATTAAACTTGGGCTACGGAAAAAAGTTGATCCTAGTGGTAAAAGATACTTAGGGTTTTCTGCAGAGCTTCAGAAAACAGTGAGAGTTACTTGAGAAGCAAAACAAAAAATGGTGATGAGAGAAAACAGCCCCTGGGCTTTATGGTATTCTTGGCTTTTTGTTTGTTCGTTTGTTTGTTTTACAACCAATGCTAAAAGTCTCAAGAATGGGGTTTTTAATTGTTGGAGAACTTTTGTCAATAATAATTCAATCATTGCAGTCACGGGGTAGGAAAGCTGAATCTTCCCTGAATGTCTCTAGAACATTCATAGTTCTTTCTACTCTCTATGGCTAGTAACTGTCTAGAGTGAATCTCTCTCATGACCGTCTAGTTTTGTTTTAACAGTGTAACAGTCTGTTCACTGGTCTGTCTGTCTCCAGTATCACCACCTGCCTTATCATACCTCTCCTCCCACCTCATTTATCCATCACCCACAGTGCCTCTCAAATCATCTTTCTCAAATGAAAATATTGATCCAAACCTTCTCTTTTCAGGAAGGAATTCAATCTGCCTCCACAGGCATCCAGGGGCCTTCTGCTCTGGCCCCTGCACCTCGCCAGCCTCATGGCTCCTCTCTCCACCCACTGCCCTACATCCTGACTTTCAGCTGTAAACACAACACCTCAACCCCCAAGGCATGCCCTCCTCTTTACCACCTTAGCCCACACTGCTATCTTTTTCTAGAATACCTGGCAAACTTCAGTCTAATTTGCTAGACCCACCTCAATCTTTACATCCTCTGAGATATCCTTTCCAGCTCCTTCCCCTCTGTTGGCAAAAACATGTTTACTTCCGTGAGCTTCCGTGATGCTCTGAGTATTTACCTGAAATAGCACATGACAGAATAAACGTGATGTGTTGCTGAGAGCAGCAGTGTTTATAGCTCTGCCCCCTCCATGTTAGACCATGAGAAAAACTGTATATGGTTCAAAACATGCTTATTCAAGGAGTGGACCCATTGGTTTCCCCAGCTTGGAATTTTTTTTTTTTTTTTTTTTTTTGAGACAGTCTCATTGCCTGCCCTGGGTAGAGTGCCATAGCTCACATAGCTCACAGCAACCTCAAACTCTTGGGCTGAAGCAATTCCCTGGCCTCAGCCTCCCAAGTAACTCTGTGCCCTGGGTAGAATGCAATAGCTCTCATAG
>NW_003852418.1:2483733-2486783 GCF_000181295.1 Otolemur garnettii | reverse complement strand
GCTGAAGCAATTCCCTGGCCTCAGCCTCCCAAGTAACTCTGTGCCCTGGGTAGAATGCAATAGCTCTCATAGTTCACAGCAACCTCAAACTCTTGAGCTGAAACAATTCCCTTGACTCAGCCTCCCAAATAACTGGGATTACAGGTGCCCACCATGACGCCCAGTTAGTTTTTTCTTTTCTTTTCTTTTTCAGAAGAAACAAAGTCTCACTCTTGCTCTGGCTGGTCTCAAACTCCTGAGCTCAGGCAATCCATCTTCCTCAACCTCTCAGAATGCTAGAATTACAGGCATGAGCCACCGCGCCTGGCCTGGATTTTTTTAATCAAGTATTCTGAACAGGGGAATAATTCCTATTGGTGAGGAATTTGGGAAAATACTGACCAAAAGAACCTATATTCAAGCTATTTTCAAAATACTTTTCCAAAACCAGAGAGTAAATTGTGAATATGCAAGTAATTTCTCCTTAGGTGCATACTTATTTTTTAATAAAGTGGAAAAAAAAAACTCGTAGCAATGGGTTTGCGTTATCATACGCAAATTAGGTAAAATATTATGTTATCCTTGTCCCAAATTCAGACTGTTTTCAGCCCCATGCGAATTAGTGTAATTTAAACGTGACTTCTTCCTGTCCTCTCCCCCGCTGTTCTCTTTCTCTCTTTCCCTGCCTCTTTGCAGAACACACGGTAGGTGCCTACTTCCTCCCTCGCTGTCCTGTATGGGGTGATACAAACCGGCTCTTCCAAAGGGTTACGTGGACGCAATCACCAGATGAGCTTGTTAAACTGCAGGGTCTGATTCAGCAGAGATTCTTCAGTCCCAACAAGCTCCCAGTGATATGAAGCACCTTTTAAGTAACAAGAATATAAAGTCTTGGAGGTCAGGGGTCCCGGTTCCCCAAACCTAGTTGACCTGGTTCAATTGCTTGGCTGAGCTATAAAGTTCCACCTAGGCTCAGTGGTAATGGAAAGGAAAAGCAATTGGAAATTGAAAATAAAACTGGCGCTGCACAGGCAGTGTGGACAGAAAGCAAACGCAACCTACACACGTTTCAGGGTAACAAAGAGAGATTTTATTTAGGAAGAACAAAGAGAAATTTAGAGCACTTCCAAAGAGAGTTGG
Source organism: Otolemur garnettii (assembly GCF_000181295.1). Classification (NCBI taxonomy): domain Eukaryota; kingdom Metazoa; phylum Chordata; class Mammalia; order Primates; family Galagidae; genus Otolemur; species Otolemur garnettii. The sequence goes on along the minus strand of NW_003852418.1, from coordinate 2,485,664 downwards.
AGCGGGTCCCTCTCACGCAGGAGAAAAGGTGGGAGAGACAGAGATGCAAGGCCGCGGGTGGGGGTGGGGGGGGAGATAAATACTCCCTCCGTTTGAAATTGGCTGCAAGTCTTTCATTGGCCCCTCTGCGCTTGCAGGCTGTATTGCCCTTTCCTATTGGTCACTGGTTGTCTCTTTCTATTGGTCATTGGTTACTTAGGTTACTTCATACACACATTCTTCTGGGCACGCAGGACTTCCTGGTTCAGCAAGCCAGGTTTTCCTCCCACCACCCTTGACCCTCCTTTCTTAGTGTCCCTTCTCATAAAGGATGGAGGATGAACCAGGCAGGCTCTGCTCTCAGCAAGATGACAATATGGGTCCCATTTCTACTTTGCCTCCCTGATAGAAAGTCCCCGTTAGTGTCCACCTGGACTGCCACATATAGGGGTCCTCAAACTTTTTAAACAGGGGGCCAGTTCACTGTCTCTCAGATCGCTGGAGGGCCGGACTGCGGCCCGAGAGGAGTCGGCTCCTAAGCAGGACAGGCAGCCAAGGCAAAAACACCCGGCAGGCCAGATAAATGCCCTAGGCAGGCTGCATGTGGCCCTTGGGCCGTAGTTTGAGGACGCCTAAATTGTGCCTCTGGAGGAACATGTGAGAGGATGGGTGAGGACCTCTAGCCCTCCAAAGAGGAGGGGACATGAAAGTTTGTATGGTGAGCCCAGGCCAGATGAGTGTCCTAACAATTTCAACGTTATGTCCACCCCAAAGCGGAACAAAGTAATAAGGGGTAGCCTTCATTTTAAGACCTCCAAAAAGTAGTTAAAGGAACCTTATGTGCGTTATTTGGCAATAATTGAGGGGACCCCAAACTAAAACACAGATTGACTCCCCAAGTAGAGCACCATCCTACTGTTACCAACGTGGGAGCCACAAACTCCCAGTGAGGTTTCCACAGTGGGGAGATTGACAAGATGATAAATTCTTAGTAGCCAACCACGGATAGTGCTCTATCTGCAGATCTGTGCTCTATCTGACCACTGCTTACGAGATTTTTTTCTTATTTCTTAATTGCATCAAATTGTGTCACCCAGACAATTAGCTAATTATCCCTCCCAGATTCATGACATCATTCATTCATTTGTTCCTGCATTCGTTCCTGCATTTCATCACTCAGCAGATGGTTTTATTCATCACCTACTATATACCAGAAAACAGTAAAAATAAAGCATAAAATAAGGCAGGTCTTAGCATAGAGCTCCTCTCGCTTTCAGCTAAGATTGGTTAGCGTATCGTGTCTTTTGAGTGCTGTTAGCTAAAGGTTCTTCCAATTTCAACTCTAATCAGAACATATACCTCTGTCTTGTCTGCAAGAATGTCATGATGTCACATTCCAAGTCCCCGATTCACTTCAGGGAGGCCATTTCCATTCCTTCTTTTTGAGCTACCATCTAAAGACTCCCTTTTAAAAGAAAGACGAGTGCTCTAACCTAATTCCTGATTTAATTCCGTAAGTGCATGCTGGCTCCTGGAGAACATAAAATTCCTATCTGGGGGCTCACCAATTATCTCTTTATCCATTCTCAAATGGTGTCTCAGAGCAAGTAAAACTATCGCTGCAAAATTTCATGTCTTTCTTCACCTTTCTGGAATGTGACTGACTACCTTTGCCGACAGCCCTGCCTTGCCATTCAGTATTCCTCAAAACCACTCAGATGCATTTAGCCTACTTCCCTCCCTGTTTATATACATCACTTAGAAAACCAAGCTTGTCAGAGAGTTCCCTATGCAGCTCTGTTGGACAGTCACAGCACCTTGATTACTAATCACAATATTATGCACTTAACTAGTTTTTACCCTTAAAATTTGATCTTACTTCCGGAGAAGATGCTGGCTTCCTCTGGTTGTCCAGAGAGATAGAATATGGGGAAAGAGGAGAGGGAGGGGCA
>NW_003852418.1:2375684-2483559 GCF_000181295.1 Otolemur garnettii | reverse complement strand
ATTGTATATGAAAACACCACACTGTACCCCACAATTGCATTAATGTACACAGCTATGATTTAATTTTAAAAAAAAGAATTTTAAACAGGGACTTAAAAATGCATAAAGCCTAATAAATATTAGCTATTGTTGCTCCTTTCTGAGAAAAAATAAAATAAAATAAAAAGGCAAGCATCAGCCAGAAAAAAAAAAAAAGAAAGATCTTACAAGTGCACTCATTTGCCTATGCGTACAGACACACAAGACTTTGATGATGGTTCTTCTGGGAAGCAAAATTCATCATTTCATACTTTTTATATCACTTGATTATTTTTATCTTGGACACCTAATCTTTTTTCAAAACCAAATTAATTTCTTTAAAAAATACATATTCTAATGAGTGTGACAGGCATCAATCAATAATGATAACACTCTGTGTTAGGTATTCTTACCCATCCCTTGCAGAGGATGTTATGGAACCACAACAAAGACCCAGTGGCCACAGGAGTTGCCTAGGACCTCCCACCCCAGCGGCCGGCCCCACCCAGACTGTCCTCTCCCCTAGACCCCACCTACTTGACTTTCACAAGATGCGGCATCACTGCTTGTCTGCAACTCAGTTTCTCTGGATCCCTGGTTTGTTCTAGTCTGAGTTTATCTCTTCCCTCTGAGCACAACACACTCAGACCGACTCGAGGCAACTTACCAAATAGTTTGATGTGTCCTTTCTCTTAAGAAAACACCTCCAGAGAAAATAAAAGTGGCTGAGGAATAAATGGTCACTATCATTTTAGTAGTTCTTACCAAAAGTCTCAGGTACAGATCTAATTTGGTCCATTCACCAATTAATCTGAGTAAGTCTTTACTGACCACCATTCCCCTTCTCCCAGCCACCATCATTTCTACCTGGGTCACAAAGCATTGGGATCATACTTAAGGTCAGGGAAGGGGTTCCTCCATGTCACTGATGACACTCCCAAGGGAAGACAGTATTTGGAAACCAAGCCAAAAACGTCATTAGATACTCTGCTTTTGCTGAAAAAAAGATGCTCAGAAGGTAACTTAGCCTTCAATATCATGGGCTAAAAACCACCGGGGGTGTGGGGGACACTCACTGGGAAAGGAAGCACCTTGTACTCTTGGCCTCTGTTCACCAGTTAGGTCCCAGGCCAGCCACCTGTGCTCTGGATTCCAGCTGCTGCCTCCTTTGCTACCTCATTACATCATTAAGTACTTTCAATCTCTTCCTCTCTACTGGTAACTTATACTTGGGTTGCCAACAGTGGTTTTCATATTAAAAGGAAAACAAAACATGTCCACTCCAAAGAGTAGAATCTAGTTAAACTAGAGTCTCTGGGGTGGAAACCTGGTATTAATATTTTTTAGGTGCTCTCCAAAGGATTCCAATATGCACCCCAAGTTGAGAGCTAGTACAAGAGAGAAAATCTTTTGAAGAGACAATATTTCCTTTTTATTAGTTTCCTTGAACTTGTTAACATATTGCGTTCTGCATTTGCTCACCACTGCTCTATTGAGTCAAGGTCACCAATTCTCCCACTAGGCTTAGTGGACACTATGTAAAGCGATGTTCTTAGACAGGTGTAATTTGACCTTGTTGTGTCCCTCGCTTTCACGAAACCCTGTCCTCTGGGATAATTTCCTGCTTTTCTTGTGAGACTTGGACTGCTTCTCCTCATTTTCCACCATGGGCTCCTGTTTTTCCAGTTTTGAGGTGGAATAAGGACAGGAAGCAGCCTACATAACAGGGTCCTCCCTAGGGATTTCTGTGGCTGAAATTCTTATATGGATAGTACTGCTCAAAAAACATTCAGAAAAAAAAAAAATTAAGAAAACTAAGCTGATTCCTAAAAAATGCAGGCAAATACCAGGAAACGGGGTACAGGCAATGCCAGCCAGATGTTGCTCAATGGCAGCTGAGAGAGTTTGAGATCAGACTCCAAACTCGGTTCAGATGGAACACAAAAGCCAGATTCATCCAGAACCATGCTTCTGGGAAACTCAGGCCAAGCTTGTATTCAAATGAGGGACGTTAGGGTGAGTGGGGAGAACACGGTAACATTCGCTCCAGGTTCCTCTCCTCCAAATTTAAGAATTGGCTCTCCTCAGCTCTTCAAGCCATGTGCAGAAAGGGCAAACCCACATCCTGCCACCTTAACTCCTGGGAAAAGTGCTAAGAATTAAGACCAGAAGGCAAATCGGGGAAGGATCTGGGGTAGGGCAGCTGCAACAACAGCCCCTCCTGAGCTCCAGGGTCTGAGCCTCACGGTTCTGTCTTAAAATAAACGAAGATTCAGATGAATAGAAAGTTTGTGTTTCGCATTAACGTTGTGGCTTTTTCTCAGCTGGGTGTTTTTATTTTCTCTGTCACTTTGCATTACAGGAATAACACAGCTTTCCAAGGGAACAGCTCCATCAGATAAGTAAACAGCTAGGATTATGGAGTGTAGATTGCAGAATTTGAGGCTCCCTGACTCAGGGCAGCCTTGGTCACAAAGGTCAATGGCTGTTGGCCTAGAGCATTAGCTTCAGAGTCAGCTCTAAATAGGGCTGGCAAAGAGGCCAAATCTCAGCATGGTGTGGCTCCCTTCCCAGCGCAGCTGTGGGCACGGACTACTAGCCAGCAGCATTCTCTGCCCTGACCAGCTCTAGGGCAATGGAGACCCAGCTTAGGGGATGTCAATACTTCCCTGCCCACCAGGAAAGTGTGCATGAAAAAATTGCCATTATATATGACATTAAATGTATATGAGGGTGAGAGAGAATGTATACCCAGTGTCCATGAGGGCCATTTCTTCCCACATGGGTTCACATGCCTAAGGTCTGATTACTTAACTGATAACCTACACTGTTCTTGGTACTCATGCTTGATGTCTTAGATAACACAGTTCAGCCCAGACCTTTCCTCCACAAGTCCTTGCACTTGTTTGAGCAACCCTACCAGGTCCTGAATATGCCTCTTGGCTGAATGAGCCTGATGTAGGGAGAATAAAGAGAATCTTGCTAAGATTCAAAGCCCTTTGCCACTATTCCCCACTCCTGCAATAAGAGCCTTCCTTGCATACCAACCTTAACCCAGATGGAACTTGACTTTGCTTTGCTTCCAGGAGTTGGTGACTGAAGTAACTGTCTTCTTCCTGCATCAGGCCAAGGGAGTGCCTCTCAGTGCCCAACCTATGCTGCTTCCAACTCATTCCCACTTCATTCTCCCCTTTCTGTTGGGAAATCCCAACATGCCCACATCTAGGGTCAGTCAATGTTAGAATAGGGAGTGTGCTAGGGAGACTCTTTAACACACCAGAAATACTTTGGCAAACATAGGTTCTATCCTGGAATCTTTTATACCAACCACATGATATACAACTATAGAATTGATCCAATGCCAAAATAAACATGTTATAATCAATTCAAGGGGAAAATCCCAACCCACTTTCCAAACACAGGCTGCCATGACAACATAAAGCATAAGGTAATACAAAACACAAGGATAAATGCTTGTGATTTTCTTTCCCCCTTGCCAACTTATTTCTAAATAGGTAGTCCTATAAACTGCTCTTGAATGGTAAAACAAGAATCTGGCTATGGGGACAAGAATCTGGCTGGAAGACACATTCTTTTCTTTGGTATCTTAATTTATTGACAACAAAACATGCTAAACATTTATCAAACACTTCTGCTCACGAAATTGGTGTTTCTGGATAATTACTAATTGTTAATCTTCTATGATTAGATATTTTGAATTTAGAATAGTAATATAAACACCCCAATACACATCACCTGGCCTCCAAAATTACAGACTAATGGCCAATCCAGTTTCATCTGGAATCCTATCATTAGCCCCCTCTCAAATTCTTGAAAAGCATATTCAAGGTATGTATGATTGTATCCACATATATATCTTGGTTTTTATCTCCATAAAACTAATAGAAACATAATTATAATCATATTATATACCTACAAAATCAATAATAATGTATCAATTTTATCAAGTCCATACTCAGTATTTACATTTTCCTGCTATCCTTATAATTTATCCTTTATATCTTTCATAAAAATTAAAAGTGAAATAAGATACATACCCTGCAATTTATTTTTTTGCTTGTTTAGTTTTACTTCCTTACTGACGTATGATTGACACATGAGAAGCTACACACAGTTGAGTGCACACACCTTAAAGAGACTGGAAGTAGGTATATACCCATGAAACCTTCACCACCAACAAGGCCATAAATACGTATTTCTATCATCTCCCAATGTTTCCTTCTTTCCTCTTTATTATTATTATCGTTTGTGTGCTCGGTAATAACACTTGCCATAAGATCTACTCTCTTAGCAAATTTTAAGTGCACAATACAGTATTGTTAAGTACAGACACTGTGCTAGATCTCCAGAACTTACGTATCTTACAGTACCAAGTACTGAAACTTCCTACTCTTTAACCACCATCTCCCCATTTCTCTTTCCCTCCAGCACCTAGAAACCACCACTCTACCCTCTGCTCCTATGAGTTCTGGGATTTAAGTCTCCATGGACAACCAGGATCATATGTGCAATTGTTGATGTCTCAATTGTTTTATTTATGTATGTAATTATTTTGAGACAGAGTCTCACTCTGTCACCCTGGGGAGAGTGCTGTAGCATCATAAGGGATGCCAAGGCAAGCCAAGGGGAACGGCTGTAAATACAGATGAAGCTTCACTTGTTCCCCTGTCACTCATCCCCTGCTATGCAGCCCCATTCTAATGGGCCATGAACCACTACTGATCTGCGGTCTGGGGGCTGGGGACCTCAGCTCTATGTCACTTAGTTCTTTTCCATTTATTCCAGAGTGCGCATAATTATATCAAACACTTGGGCTCAAGCGATGCTCTAGCTTCTAGTCTCCCCCTAGTTGCTGGGACTACAGGTGCCCACCATAACTGCCAGCTAGTTTTTGTATGTTTAGTAGAGACAGGGTCTCACTCTTGCTCAGGCTGGTTTCTAACTCCTGAGCTCAGGCATGTCTTGGCCTCCCAAAGTGCTGGGATTACAGGTGTGAGTCACCATGCCCAGACACTTAATGATCTTTTAATCTATAGCCTTTCTCTTCCTCCCTTTTTCTTTCTCCTTTCTTTAATTTTTGTCCTGTCTTTTCTTTGCCATACATCAGTTGAAATGTGACCATTTGTCTGGATTTTGCTGTTTGCATCATTCATATTAACAAATTCTGTTTAACATATTCTTCTTTCCCCTGTATGTTCTTAATAGTTAATCATTCCACAGTCAGATGGGATTCCTGAACCTGCTTCCCTGACTAGGGAGGCAAGAGAGCTTTCTGGTGTTCATTATAAACCCTGGGCTTTTCTCTCCTGAATAGTGGAAACATGAGGCCAAGGCTGTGTGATAACGCTGGAAAAATTACGGGGGTTTAGTCCATTTACCCACTACATGACCTTGGGCAAGTAAGACTCAGCTTCTTTGGTTATAAATGTGAATACTAATATTACTGTGAAAGGTTTATTTGAGAATCCAAATTAAAAGTAAGTATTATCAGTATTATCAGTGGAATGACATATAACATGGCTAGTCACACACCTGAGAGGCAGTTACCTAATGGGAAGAACACAGATTTGGAGGCCAGACAACTTTACTAAGGCCTTCTGTAAACTAAGGATAAAATTTTCACAATTTTCTTAAGGGTTGAAGAAAAAACCTGATGTTTGGGACACCATCCGTGTAGCAACTGTAGATGATGGTGATGGTGTAAGTTTATCAAATGAAGCTAGGAGGAAGAGAAGATTGTATTCCATACAGTTTTTTCTTTTCAAAATTCTCTTTGATGCAAGTTTATTTTCAATAATTTCCATTTGCCTTAAAAGAAAATAACCCAAAATGTGGATAAATAGAAAATGTAGTGGGAGCACAGAAGAAGGAACAAGTTATCCTGCAAATTTCAAGAAATACTGGAGGGGAGTCATAGAATGGGACTGGGTGCTAAAGGGTGACTAGGTGTTTGGTAGATGAATAAAGAAGGGGCCCCCACTCAAAAGGAAGGAAGAGCACTGGCAAAGGTGCAGCTGGGGTCACAAGTGTGAATGATTCCCAGACATTGGTTGGGGCACCTTGGTGTCAGCAGGGGTGAGGATGCTGTTCAAATATGCAACTATTTGCTATGATAAGTTTTACGTGGTGAGTTGATGAGGCTCCCAGGGAAGCCCTAGGGTGATGCTGAAAGAAAGGAGGTAAATTAGGAGGCCATGACAATATACCAAGCAGGAGATGGTAAGAAACACATGTAGTGGCAGGTCATGTCAATGCCCTGTAAGTTTCATCTAAGTAAAAGTAAAATATCTCTGGAGATTGTAGGAGGAGATAACTTTTTGCCTGACATGGTCATAGAGTCAGAATTGGCTCAGTGTTTGAAACTGAGCTAGCAAATAAAAGGTTGTGTAGAACTTATGCTCAATAAATATAAGGTGGGCAATGGCTCAAAGGAACACTCACCAAGTTGTGAAGATTGTTTTCAGACTTTCAGGACAGGCTGGGAGAAACCACAACCCCCTCACCCTCAAATACCCAGCATTGTCACAGATTCCCTGAGAGCCAAACACAGCCTGAATACACACACCTCCCCCATTTCCTACCATGACTCAGTTTTATTTATGCCTCGTATTCTCAAAATAAGTTTTATACAGGGCAGTACCTGTGGCTCAAGGAGTAGGGCACCAGCCCCATATACCAGGGGTGGTAGGTTCAAACCCAGCCCTGGGTCAAAACCGCAAACTAATAATAATAATACTAGGTTTTATAGAGCTCAATCCTATAGGTGTTTCAATGCAGGGAACTGAGAAAGCAGATAAGCCAGAAAAGAAAAGAAAAAAGCAAAATAAAATAAAATAATTTGCAAACTGGCTTGGGAAATTTTGACATAACCAGCATTAAGAAGGTTTCTTTGATGCAGGACTTCTCAGAAACTTTGTTCAATGTGTTGCAATTTTTTTTTTCTTTTGCAGTTTTGGCCAGGGCCGGACTTGAACCCACCACCCCTGGTATATGTGGCCGGCCCCCTACTCCTTGAGCCACAGGCACTGCCCCTGTATTGCAAATTTTCAACATGAGCACAGAGAATGCAAAACTTTAACAGAGACTTCTCTCTTCCCACAAGGAATGGCTTATTCAAGTATTTTACATACAAGCATATTTAGGGGTACACTAACAACAATGGTAGTTAACTGCTTCTTAGAAATATCTCAGAGCCAATTCTGATGCCAGATGCTGAGCTGATGGAAACATTTCTGCTGGAATTATAGCAGAGCAAATATAGAGGCTGTTGGAATGTAAGTCCTTTATCAGCAGTGCCCAATCTTTTCAGCATCAGGGAACAGTTAACAAGGAAGATAATTTTTTCTGCAGACCAGGGGTGGGGACATGGTTTCAGGGTGATTCAAGTGCACTGTATTTATAGTGTACTTTATTATTATTATATTACAATATATAATGAAATAATTATACAACTCACCATAATGCAAGATCAGTAGGAGACTTGAGCTTGTTTTCCTGCAGCTAGACGGTCCTGTCTGGAGATGACAGGAGACAGAGACACCCAGAGTGCATTGCTTGTGTCCTCAGCTCCACCTCAGATCACTAGGAATTTGATTCTTACAATGAGCTCACAGTCTAGATCCCGCCTATGTGCAGTTTGCATCAGGGTTCACACTCCTATGAGAATCTAATGCCATCATTAATCTGAGTTCAGGTGGTGATGCAAGCCATGGGGAGCGGCTGTAAATACTGATGAAGCCTCACTTGTTCCCCTGCTATGCAGCCCTATTCTAATGGGCCATGGACCAATACTGATCTGTGGTCTGAGGGTTGGGCACCTCAGCTCTTTGTCACTTAGTTCTTTTCCAATAATTCCAGACCAGTGTGCATAATCATAACTGAGATAGGTGAACATTTCCACCATGCATTTGAAGAGAAAGTTGTTTTCCAGCCCTAGCCAACTCATCTCCCAATCTGGACTTAAAAGAGACCCTCTCAATGAAGGGAAGTACCATGGTCGGAATGCTGAAACATTGCTAAGAGTCCACTTCCAATTTGATGTTCTCATAGGAGGGTTCAGACTGGAATCCAGAACATGCAAGAAAATAAACTGCTCAGTCAAGGCTTAAAGCATGCTTAATTGCCCTTCCAACTGGCACCCACCCACCTCACCCCCCAATACAGAGGCACACTGCACATTCACATACTCTGCATGTGAGAGGAAAATCGGCTGCAGTTTTTTGTTGCTGGCCTCTCCTGCCACAGCTCTGCCCTGTTAGGTCCACGCTGGTTCAACCACCCTAGAGCTGGAGACAAAGGTGACTGTGTGTATACTGTGTCCCCTGTGCCTGCCTTTCAAATGCAGGCATGGTCTAAAGTCTTTCTGCAGCCCTGTCCACTGCACTGCAGTGACTGTCTCACATCCACCAACCTGTCTGCCCTTAAGTCTCAGGAAAAAGTCATCTGACCTGCTGCCCAATTTGACTCCTCATCTGGTCTTTCAGGTTCATAAATTATGGGGCTCTACCTAATTCTCCGAGCCCTGTGACCTACATCATTTCTATCAAATCTTCTGCTTTTGCAAATACCCTCTTACTCTCTCAGACAGCTTTGAGCTGTTCTATTCTGTCTAGAATGGCACCGCCTAGTAGAACTTTGTGCAATGATGGAAATTCTACACAACCATATCTGTGCTGCCCAGTGTGGTAGCTACCAAGCTGGGCACCTTCCTCAATCAATCGCTTGCAAGCCATTTCAGCAGCATTGGGCACGCGCGCGGAATAGTCACTTACTTAAAAGCACCTCCAATCTATCATCTGTAAAGTGGGATAATTATGTATGTTTCCCTGGGACGTTGTTTAAATGTTATTAGATGAGACAGTGCTGGTGAAGTGTCTGTCACAGCGTGCCACACAACAGGTGCTCATCGAACCTTTATTCCCTTTCTCTTCATCCCAAGACAAGCACAGTGCCTGGGAAGCTGGTAATTCTCTGAGTTACTCGAGTCTGGGTCATTCATTACCCAAAAACGTTAAATCCCATAAGGGCTCTGAAGGAAAACCTTGGATCAGTGACTGGAAAACAGTTTGGGTCTTCCTCTCCTGCAGCCTGTCCCACACCTTCTCCTCCTGCTAGCGCTGGTTTCTGACAAGTCTAGCCTCCTTTTCCTTCCTTTGTCAATCAAGGAGCAGCTTCTTTCTGGGGGAGGCTGGAAATGAGACCCATTGTTCATTGCATTGTGTAACCTGTCCTCAATTAAAAATAAAAAGAAGTGCTTTCAAATGCGTAGGTTGGAGTCTTTGCTTCCTCTCTCTTAAAAGAGGCCCTAGGGAGGGCTGCTGCAGCAGCTGCTGCCCAGGAGGAAGAGAGATGGGTGGAGAGGCATTCCAGGGGCCTGGGCCTACTGAAGGGAGAAGCCGGTTATGCCCTTGCATAATCCAGAGTCCGCTGGAATCTTCACGACCCTGAGACAGAAGCATGATTTTCTTAAATCTCCGATTCTCCAGGCTGTGGCCTTCCTGAGATTTATTCAGATTCCAAAGTACTGGTAAATGTTATAATCTCATGGCCTCATGCATTACAACAGTTAGAAAATTCTTGCCCCGATTGCATATATGCATATTATTTAAAGGAAGCCTTATTACTAAAATAACATGCAACACATATATAATCTCACGCCCCGCACTTGGGATTCCTGACCACCTCAATGTAGGGTGGATATCAGTCTTAAAACCCATGTACACTTTAAGAAGCAAAATCTGGACCAGAAATAACTCACACACAGCATTTTTCATATAGTAGACTTCACATCAAGCTGGAGTGTCACAAAGAGAGCACAAAACAGGAATTCTTAAAGCAATTAGCTTTCTTGTCTGCTGAGAAAAGCCAGCCCACACCTGGGACTCCTTCCCACCCAATGCCCACTGCCTCCTCTCCCGCCCCACCCTCTTGTGTTTTATTCCCTCTCCCTGCCTCACCCACCCACCCTCCCCATCCCCAGGCTTCTCAATTTCAATTTCACAGACTTCAAATTACTCTTCCTGTATGGTGATGAGAGGCTCTGCAACCTCTAACTTCTACCTCTGTCTCTGAATTGCTATGTGAGTCAGGATGTTCAGCCCGTGAAGTAGCCTTTCATGGAACAGAAGCTTCCTTACTCGGAAGACAATGATGATGCCAATTGGAAATTTCTTCCTGATGCAAACAGGAACCAGAGTAGGGGATTAAAGTAGTCCTCTATTAAGACATCTAAGGACCTTTTAGCTCTTGCAATAAGTCCTAAGGGAGCATTACAACAGACGCAAAATTCTTGCCCCAATGACATATATACTTACTATTCAACGGAAATATTATTATTAACATAATATGTTATATATAAGTGTACAATGCTATAATCAATATTGCTAATTCTTAAAACAATACTATTATTTAAAGGAAGCCTGAGGTCATCTTTACCTGAATTAATTCCAATCATTTCAGAAATTAAATTCTCTAATTCCATGATAAAATCATTCAACACTTAAATAAACTTTTTATTGGAAAATAGTAGCCTGAAAGTCAAGGAATTGAAACCAGCAAGGAAATTAAAGTTGAATACTTAGAATCTCACACACAGAGGAGAAAGAATTAGGAGTTGGGCTGGCTGCCATATTCCAGAAAGCAGGTATAGGCAGAAGAAGATGTGGAGGGATCAGCCTGGACACCCAGGGGTTATGAGACAGCTGGGGAAGAGGCTGCCCAGGGAAGGAGTAATTTCAGCTTGAAACTCAGAATCTCCTCCAGAACCACCACAGTACATTGTTCCCTCATTTCACACACAGACAAAATAAAGTTCAGAGAGGGAAAGTGGTTTACTGAGCCACTAACGAGGACTGGAATAAGATCTTCAGGAAATGTGTGCACATGTTTAGAAAACCCAAGTCTTCTTATTGTTATACAATAACTTTTCTATAAAATATAGAGGTCCGGGGGGGTCTCATGAATTTTCTCTATCCCACAAAGTAACCTACTAGTCAAATATCTCGCAGCTGTAATGAGTGAAGGAATGAATGCCCAATAAGTGCACCATAGGCATTTTCAGAATCCATTTTTTCTCTTAAAGAAATATGGGCTCGATGTGGATGCTTAGAAAAATATAAAAAATTAAAGTGAAAGTTAACAATATTTCATCTCTGTAACTCTCACAATCAATGTGAATGATTTAATCCATTTCCTTGCAATCTTTCTTTCATATGCATTTTGTATATTTTATTACTTAAATTGTAGCGTTAGCTCTGCATATATTGCCCTGATTTTTTAAAAATTCTTCATACCATCATTTTCATGGCTTCATTGCATTTAGTGGAATCCAATTAATTTAACTGTTTCACACTGTTACATGTTTATGTTATTTTTAAATATTTTGCAGTAATAGGTAACATTAGGTTTGATTTCTTTACAATAAATTTGTTTTTAGTTTTGGATTATGTCTTTTGGGTTGAATTATCCCTCCCCCAAAGGGATTGAAATCCTAATCCCCTGCACCTGTGAGTGAGATTTTATTTGGAAATAGGGTCTGTGCAGGTGAGCAAGTCAAGATGACATCCTTAGGATGGGCCCTGATTCAATATGACTGGTGCTCTTATAAAAAAGGGAAGTTTGGATGCAGAAAGCAAGATGCACAAAGGTATACAGGGTGATGCATTTACAAGTCGAGTATTCCAGAGATGCCACAAAGCACCAGCAGCAAGAGGAGAGGCAAGGGACAGATTGTCTGCCACCTCTCAAACAAAATCAACCCTGCTGACATCTTGCTATCCGTCTTCCTCCCCCCAGAATTGTGAGACGATTCAGTTCTGTCACCCCGTTTCTGGTTCCTCGCATGCTAGCCCAAGGAAACTAATACAATGTCCTTAGAATAAATTTCCCTTGGTCAAGGGTGTGAGTATCTTTAAGGTTTAAATTCTATGCTGATTTCTTCTACTCTAGTAACTGTGCATGTAAGTGTTTGCAACATCGTAACCTCCCCAGAATATTGTTTTTATAAACTTTGCTAATTTATTTGACAAATGACACCCCCTTAATTTTGTATTCAAATGTCTTGGATTGCCACTGAGATTAAACACTGTCTACCTTTAACAGCCATTTTTGTTTTCTATGTTGTTCGCGCTATGCCTTGTGTATGCCTTTTGAAATTATGTACGTAGTTAACTTTTGGAATTATGGACTTGCAACCTCTTCTGTTTGCATGAATTGTTTTTATAGCATAGTAATTCTCTTTATGCCATACTGAATGCAACTATTCTGTGATGTGTTGTGTTATTTTTGTCAACAGGAAAAAGCCATACTCCGTAAAATAATTTAAAGAGATTTCAAATGAGGTGAAAGCTATGTTGATTGGTTTAACGTGACCACGTCAGATTGTACCAAAAAAAAAAAAAAATCAGCACATTGTACCCCACACATGCATGAATGTATTCATGATCTATGTGTATTTGACTTAATAAAATAAAAAAAATAATTTAAAGTGATTTATTCTGAGCCAAATTTGAGAACCGTGACCTGAAGCCACTCCCAAGAGGTCTTGAGCAAGTGGACTCGTGGTGGTGGGTTACAATTTGGTTTTATACATTTCAGGGAGATAAGAATGACAGATTAATGCAAAAGTCAATACGTGGATGGCACACATTGGTTTGGCCACAAAAGGTGGGACATCTCAAAGCAGGGGCCACAGAAAGCAATGATTTTTCAACCAGCCCTGCACAGCAGGCTAGTGTGCCATGAGAGGATTTTAGGTGTGTCTCCCCTGCCTAAATTTTTTTTTTATTGTTGAGGATTCATTGAGGGTACAAGAAACCAGGTTACACTGATTGCATTTGTTAGGTAAAGTCCCTCTTATACTGTGTCTTGCCCCCAAAAGTTATGTCACAAAAAAAAATTGGGTCGCATACTAAGACCCCCATACCCCTCCCACATTTCCTCTCTCTGCTCGTCCTTCTCCCACCTCCCTCCCTCCTTCACACTCTCTGCTCTTCCTTTCCCTCACCCCTTCCCTCCTTCTCTCTCTTTCCCCACTCTCCCCTTCCCCCTCCCCCCATTGTATACCAGGTCATTAATTGTCCTCATATCAAAGTTGGGTACACAGGATTCATGCTTCTCCATTCTTGTGATGCTTTACTAAAAATAATGTGTTCCCCTTCCATCCAGGTTAATACATAGGATGTAAAGTCTCCATCTTTTTAATGGCTGACTAGTATCCCATGATGTACATATATCACAGCTTGTTAATCCATTCCTGGGTTGGTGGGCATTTGGGCTGTTTCCACATTTTGACAATTATAAATTGAGCTGTAATAAACAGTCTAGTGCAAGTGTCCTTGTGGTAAAATGATTTTTTTCCTTGTGCGTAGATGCCCAGTAATGGGATTGCAGGATCAAATGGGAGGTCTAGCTCCAGTTTTTTGAGGGTTCTCCATACTTCCTTCCAAAAAGTTGTATTAGTTTGTAGTCCCAGAAGCAGTGTTAAATTATTTTTGAAAGAAGTTCAAAACACAGTAAGTATATTCTTTATTTTACTCTGTTTTTTGATCAACATAATTTAAGTGTGCCAAAGAAGTTTAACTGTAGGTTCCAGTGTATCATGATATTAAAAAAAAATTAAAAACACTGGTTTAAAGAGTCTTGAGCTGACAATTGGCTGAAAGAGTTGGGCTCTGTCTAATAGACCAGCAGGACCCAAGAAGGAATGGTGGGTTAAGTAAAGGTCTGTTAATCAGAGACAAACTACTGGACACACGCCCAGACTCGAGGAGTTTGTGTGTATATTAAGGACTGCAGGTATGTCTTGCATAGTCTTAGGCCGGTTAAAGAATCACAAAGGACATCTCCAAGAAGGGGAGGTTGGCATGAGGAGGCATATTTGATTTCATTTCTCACAGCTAGCAACTCAGTTTTAGGGATCCCTTTGGCCAAGAGGGCGTCTGGTCAGTCAATCGCTAAAGGGGGAGCCTTAAGATTACCTATTGCTAAGACAAGCAGGAAGCTAATTTTGTGGTCTCAGTAAGGATTTTGAGAGGAGGAACTGACCCCAGAAACTCTATAAAGGTACACGTGTGACACTACTAGGTCCTCTGCCAACAAATTCCAGGCTGGGACTTCTGCTGTCATTATGCTCACGAACACCAGGATTAGAAAAAGAAAAAGAACAATCCTCTTCCTTCTCAGATATGCTGCAAATAACACAAATAACAACTACTGCTGACTTTCATCTCCTGCTAATCGTGTGAGGCACGCACTGGGAAAGCGCATATACAAATTACACACGATTATTATTACTCCCATTTTACAGGCAAAGATGTGAAGGGCAAGAAAGGTCTCATCATTGTTCCAAAGTTGGGCAGCTGAGAAGTGGGTTAGCAAGGCTTGAAAGGAAGTTAGTTCACTTCTGGAGCCCACACTCCACCACAACGACATCCCGCTCTATACAAACTTCTCGTGATTGCAAGGAGACAAACGCTTCCATAGCAGTCTGGATGACTGAACGGGACTGCTGTGCTTATGCTCAGCCAAATCTCTGGCACAGCAAGCATTTATCAAACTAGTTAATAATTTGGACCTTCTTTTGAGAAAACTAACAGATGAACCTGAGTCAAACCTGTAATAAGCATGGGCAGATGTGGCATTCTCAGGCCTCAGGAAAGACGTCAGAGGACACTGTGATGTGTTTTCCAAATAGCCATTCAGTAAGTGCCCTTGACCAACACCCTTGGGCTGTCAGCCTCTTCACCAGTTGACTCAGCTGCCCAATTGACTCATCTCACCTAAGGCCACACCTTTTCATGGGGTATCCTGAATCCAATGACCCAGTGATTCCACAGTTTGAAAGTCGAGCCACTTTAGCCCAGCTGGGAACAACTCTGAAGGAGGCTCAGATACCCCCACAGGGTCCACTGAGGGTGCCTTCCATGTTACACTTTTCTCTCTGTCCTCTCCTGCTTCCCTCCGTGTCCATCCACAGGTTACACAGCCCAAGGGCATTCCTCAGAAACATCCTGCCTGCAAAAACTCTTCCAAATTCTGTGTCCCAGAGAACCCAACTGGCAACAGCGATACCCCCTGCCTGAAGCCACTTCAGTCACGGCCTGGTCTTCTACTAGTGACAGTCCACGTTCCACCTGCAGGTTTCCCTATGAGCCAATCAACAGTAGCTCCATGAAGGCACCAGAACATTGCCGCTTAAAGTGTCTCCCTCTCTGCTTTTCAAAATATTCACCCAATAATCCTTTATGGCCTTGTGGCAGGAAGAAGCCCCAAGAAGGGTTAGTTTAAATGGTGCCCTACCACTGCATCTCAGTCATAGATCAACACAACAGCTGTCTACAGTGTGCAGCCAAATATAGCAAAGGATGTTGAATAGATCACCTTCCTGCACCAAAATGGTACTTCTCTAACAAGTCTATTTCTTTCTCGGCTCCTTGATTTAGTGGCTTCCCCTAGTTTATGAAATATTTTTTACCCAGAGCCCACTGAAAACATCTTTGCCAAATAGAGTTCATCTTTGAACAGGTCACTTTTCTATTGAATTTTAACATTTCAAGAAGGAAAAGGGGGAGTATTTCTGACCCAGATATTCTTTGAACAAGTATTAAAGTGGGTTCCAAGGTGCCAGGATTTAAGCTCCGTTGACAGCCAATATAATCATCAGCTTGTAAAACAAAATCTTAAGTTCATGGCCGCACAGAGCACAGTGAACAGGCTTTGCTCAAATCACTCCAGTGATGAGGCATAAACAATTCTCATTTCTGTCCGTGGCCACGGCGCCTGTCTTGACTTCACACGGTAAGTGACAAAGCCATGATTTCAAACAGACCAGCTTGAATCTTTTGACAATCCTGTGCAGTTCAACAAATAATTATTGGATATCTCTTCAGTATGTATATTTTTGTGTTACCTCTCTGCCACTCTGTGAATGTTACCCTACAAATCATTAAATTTCTTTCTCCTATCTCTCTCTCTGCCTTTTGTCTACTATCATAGGAGGAAGAGCAGGGGGTGCTTCACTGAGAAGATGGAGGACAGTCTTCTCAGAATAAGAATGGAGGAGAAAGGAGTTCATTCTCCCCTTGGGAACTGGAGCTGAAGAAGATTTGACCCAGGAGGACTTCAAGAGGCAGAAGAAAGTTGTCAGAGGGCGATGGGGATTCTCCCTTTAATTCTCTAGACCAAGGTCCAAGTGAGGAAGTTGAGAGCTGAGGAGGGACTTTTACCTTGCTTCCCACTGGGGATACTTGCAAGAGAAGACCTTACAGGCTATGCCTACAACAGCATAAAGGGGGTGGACGCAGAATTGACGTCACAGAAAAGCACAGGTGTACAAAGAGAGAGCTTCTTTGCTCTCGGGTGCTCCAGACCACCTTGACCCTTGCTGTGCAGCCAGAATCCATAGCTCTGAGAAGTTCTGGAGGTAAAAAGTAGCTGAGGGTGCCATAATAAAGGTCCAGTTTCAGGGGCAGGGATGTGGCCCTTCCTCCTGGCATGTCCCCGTCCTGTGCTGCTGCGGACCCATGAAGTAGGCTATGTCTTCCATTCATGCACAGCCCAAGTGGCCCACCTGGAGCTCTCACCCCAGCCCACCTGGGACCCCTCTGCACAGCACTACAGGAAAAGGAATATGTTCAAAGCTTCTTTTAGAAACACTTATTACATGGCAGTCTCCTACGTGTTTATATAATATATGTAATACATAGAGAAAGACTATTAAATCCTTGCTAATCCCATGAGCTAGAAACTATAATCATCATTCCCATTGCACTGATATGGGTCACGGTATGGGGAGAAGGGAGGATCAAAAAGTGCCTTGCCCGGGATCTCACAGTTGGCCAGAGGCACACAGACCAGGGTTCAAACATAAGCCACCTGTCCTAGAGTCCATGAACTTAACCATTAGGCCACATTGTCTCTCCTTGATAGGGGGTGCTCATGGACAACAAGTGTGATGAATATAAGAACCATGTATACCGTGCTCGCTTCGGCAGCACATATACTAAAATTGGAACCATACAGAGAAGATTAGTATGGCCCCTGCACAAAGATGACACTCAAGTTTGTGAAGTGGTCCATATTTAAAAAAAAAAAACAGCTGGGCCTTGTTGCAGGCACCTGTAGTCCCAGCTACTTGGGAGGCTGAGGCAAGAGAATCACCTAAGCCCAAGAGCTGGAGGTTGCTGTGAGCTGTGACGCCACAGCACTCTACCAAGGGCGACAAAGTGAGACTCTGTGTCTATTAAAAAAAAAAAAGTCTGCCTTTGATTTTTTTACTGTTTCTTTGTATCATGAATTGCTTGAACGGTTTCTTAAAATGCATATTCCTGCAACTCTCCAGACAGAGTAAGAATCTGTACGGGTGGTTCTGATGCAAATGCTCCAAAGAACACATTCTGAACAATCCTCCCCCAGACCCCATCTCCTCCCTCCTTTTCTCCTCACTACACAGGCACTAGGTGGTGACTGTTGTGCACTTGTGATTCAAGTTCAGTCCCTCAGCTGCTCTGCAGTCAATGAGATCCCCAGAGATGGGAGCAAACATTTTCAGCCCCGATGACCATCTGTCCACAAGGAATACACATTAGTTCCAGTAGATGTCCTGTGGCTGTCACAGAGGAGCTTCTGATTCGGAGGGCAGGGTCCCTGGAGAATTCCTCCCTGTGTGTGGTGTGTTCCGAGGGCTCCAAGGCAGTGTCCACCCTCCTCCCCTGCCTTAGTGACATGTAGCATCTTTGAGTTTCACATCCTCATTCCACTGTGTTCCATCCCACATTCCTGCTCCCTGAGCCCTGGAGCTCTGCAAGGCTCTGTTTTCCCCTTGGGGGTTCCCAGAGTCGCGTCTGGTGATCTTTGTTTATTCCCACTTGCTGCCTCACTGACAATCTGTCCAACGAAGCTTCCCAGCTAGGATGAAATATCTCCTTGGAAGGCAGCTTCTGAGAGCTGGGGCGGTTCAGGGACTGGAGAGAGATGCAAATGGTGGTGTGGGTGCCTGGACCACCCTGCCATGGGTTCTGTCAGGGTGGTCTTGCCTGATGCAGGTGGAGTCCTTCAGAACCTCATTCACCCCATAACCAGCTGATGCAGGGGCCTCTTCCTCTTTCTGCCACCCTCCCAAGCCTCTTCCAGGAGTGATCCCCAAAAAGGAATCCCAGAGGATGACAGCAACTTTACAAAAATGCAAAGGTATCTTGAGCACTTCTCACTCTCCTTGTACAAAGAAGTAAACCAAGGCCCAGAGAGGAGAGAAACATACTTGACTCCTGAAGCAGGGAGAAGGATAGATGCACCTGACGGGGTACTTCCATGGTGCGTCACAGACCTGAGGACGGAATTCTGAGCTACCGCTGGTGCTTGGCAGGACCAGAGGCAGTGATGTTCTTGGAGGTGACCAAAAGTCAGGGGAGGGCCAAAGGCCAGTGCCTCTAGTGTGTACAGCCAAGAGATGCTTCCTGGGGAGAACTAAAGCTAATGCCAGACATTATTGAAAAACTGCAAGCCCCAAAGGAGGACACTGGGGACAGGCAAGAGGGAGCAAGGTGCCCAGAGGGGGCAGGGTGGAAGCAGAGGGTGAGCCTGACCAACAGTGTCTCCCTAAGCCATAGGGATGCTATGCCCCACCCCCAGCTTCCTACAGAGTTGGCACCACTATAGGTTTGGATTAGCAGGAAGTAGCAAAGGTGCCAATTTCAAAGAAATGAAGAACTTCCAGTGCTAATAGGTGAAAGCTAGGGCAAAGACCAGACCAGGAGAAGGAAGGTTGGCTGAAAATGAGGAATGAAAAGGATACATTAAAAGTCCATCGTTGCCATTACTAAGCCCGAAATGCCGCCCAGCTTGGATTTGACAGTTGTGTGCGGACTTGTGGGTTTTATACGCACAATAGAAGGAGTCGCGTTGGGTGGGGCTTGAGCCAGAAGTGGGAGGAGATGCTCCAGCTGCAAAAATCAAAAGGCAGAACCCTTCTAGAAGCCAGAGGGCGAGACTGAGAACGCACTGGAGACCTGGGGAGCTCAGGGCCGTCCGCAGAGGAGCCTGCCCCAGAGGTCAGGGACAGTCTGCACTTGCACTTGTCTGGTGACTGGCAAGGGGGGAGGAGGGCTCTGGCGCCAGAAAAACGGCTGGAAATGAGAGTGCCCTAGCCAGGGCCCGAGCTGGCAGAATTGAGGGCTAACGTGGTTGTCGGGGCTGCCCAAGACCAGGAGCTCTAAGGAAATCCAGGAACAAGGACAGTGCCAAAGCAGCACCACTGTCCACATCAAGGCCACTTCGCTGTCCTCATCATCCTCGGGCATGCTCACCCAGCACCCACCATTTGCTGACACTGTACCAAGTGATTTAATGACATTACTTTACATGAACCTTAAAGCAATGCGGGCCGGGCAGGGAACTCACACCTGTAATCCTAGCACTCGGGGAGGCCAAGGCATCTGGATTGATTGAGCTCACAAATTCAAGACCAGCCTGAGTGATACCTCATCTCTAGTAAAAATAGAAAAAAATAGCTGGGCGTTGTAGCAAGTGCCTGTAGTTCCAGCTGCTCCAGAGGCTGAAGAAGGAAGATCTCTTGAACCGAAGAGTTTGAGGTTGCCGTGAGCTGTGATGATGCCACAGCACTCTATCTAGGGTGACAGGAAAAAAAAAAAAAAAGCAGTGCAAATGTGCTTCAAAATATGAATCCGGAGAATGAGAAAAGCTAACGAAAAGCATCTCTCCTCTGCTCCTTAATTTTAGAGGCGGAGCAGCACGAGTTCAGAAAGCAAAGGATTTTCTTAAATCTGTATGAATCAATTCAGTTCGTGTGTTCGGGTAGCAAGCGTGTGGCTAGTGAGGGCTGGAACAGGGAGGGAGACGTGTGCTGTCACCATTTCTGGTTCACCAGCTGAAGGTGGTCACAGAGACAATGTAAGCTGTCCAGGGCAGCCCACCAGGGATGGCACCAAATTTGTCTCTGGGTCTGTCTGACTACAGAGTCGAATTGGTTGTGTCCCATCCCAGCTATGCAGGGATTGTAGGGCTCTTCGGAAGCTGAGCCAGGGACAGTGCTGGGGTCTGGGAAGGGACTATTGAGGAAGTACTAAGTAACAGAGAAAGTGGCAGCTGAGAACAGAGGTTGGGGGCTGAGGCTGACCATTTTTAGCTTGATAGTGTCCATCTGATTTTTCTCTGTAGCACCAATACCACTCAAAGCATCACTGATCTCACCTATCCTGGGCAAGTCTGGGTATGTCGTCCCAGCTTTTAAAAACCATTGTCCGTCTCCAGCCAACCCCAGAGAATGAAAGGAGGAAAAAATACTTTTCTGACTGGCAGAATTCATCAAAATGAATTGGCAACACCTATCAGCCTGAAACAGCAGTTTGCAACTTGCCTGGTAACAAATCTTTCCGGGGACATTATCTCACAGGGAACAACGCAGGATAAATTCTTAGCACAATATGATTCCTCCCTCCCTTCACCGCCTCCCCACTTCAGAAAGATTTAACATCTAATTCAGGGTTTGACGAGCTGCTTCATCTCTGTAGAAACACTGTTGATCTCTGTCGGACCCCAACGGCCTTGGGCAGAACAAACCCAAGGAAGGACGACACGGGGATGGTAGGCAGTGATAAATAAACACATTACTGCCGGCTCTGAAGGAGCTCCGTGACCTCAAACACAACTGCCGAGTTGTAGCTGTTTAACGAAAGTCACCCTATTTTCCTGCAACCTCAGGGTCAAGTGTGAAAGCCAAAGAGATGCCCACAGGGACAACCCCCTTCTGTCGGAATCCAGAAACAGCTGGGCACGTGGCTCTCATCAGAACCTCTCCTGGGATTTCCAAAACAAGCTAAAACACCTCCTAGGAGACGGGTCTCCCTGGAAAGGATTTTCCCAGGGAGGAAACTGAGGCTCTGAAGGAGTCGGGAAAGTGCTTTCTGTAGCCAGAAAGTGGTAGAGTTGAGGAGCAAAAGTAAATTGTGTTGAAAAATAACATCCCAGGGAGAACTGGGTTGTGGCTTGGTACGATCGTTACCGTCGCTGCTTTAGAGAAAATATCAATTTGTTATAAAAATATACATTTATGAATTGCTAAAACGAAAGGACACGCTTGAATTACACAGAAAAGCCAGTATTTTTATGCCGTTATCTGCGAACCGGGAGAGATTGTGGCCCTCGTTCCATCCCCGCCTTACAGAAACGTGAAGTGAGAACCGGAGAGGAGGTGGGGTCGGCTGAAAGGGGGCAGTGCACATGGCAGAGGTGGGGAGAAAGGCCACAGCCCCCTGACCCCGCCAAAGTCTTCACATCCTCTGGTTCACAGGAGAAAATAAAACACGTGGGCTGTGGAACACGTTCGGTAACAAGACTTGCACCAACCTGTTTGTGACAAGTGCCGTTTGAACAAAGAGCCGAGCAGGTCTGGGAGGATGTCCCACAGGGGGGACTTGGTCCAGGGTTTTCACTGAGAACTCACTTAACCTAACGTAACAGCACCATGCCTGGCACACTATAAATGCTCCGTAAATACGTGTGACCTGGATAAGTTTCCTTTCATTTCGGACAGATGGGCAGTGAGTGGACTCTCCTGGGAGTCCCTCCTCTTGACAGGTGGCTGACACTGAATCTTGTCTACCCTTTACTAATGCCTGCATTGTTTCCATCTGAATACCCACCGAATATTTTCTAGGAGACCTTATCGTTTGTTTGCCCACCTGGAAGCTGCCCGCATAATCTCCGCTTTCTCAGGAAGTGTGCACTGTGTCCCCTGCCCAGCTGAGACTGTTCATTGACATTGTTTCTACCGCTCTGGGTTGTGAAAGTACATAAAACGATACAGTCAAAGAAGACTGGGGTGCCTCTAATTCTGCAGTTGAAAAAAAATTCAAGAAAAGGCATTGTTTTAAGACTGTATTGGGGTCCTCGAACTTTTCAGACAGGGAGCCAGTTCACTGTCCCTCAGACCATTGGAGGGCTGGACTGTGGGCCCCAGGACGAGTCGACTTGCTAAACAGGACAGGCAGCAGCAGCAAAAACACGTGCGGGCCGTATAAATGTCCTCGGTGGGCCGCATGTGGCCCACAGGCGGTAGTTTGAGTATATCTTGTGTTGAGCAGCCCTTAGCGTAGAATCTTAGTACTTTTTCCCTGGTACACCGTATGTGTAAGAATATGTAGTGTACTGTTTATCTCCTCTCTGTGCTTGTGTATTCAAGAGAAAAAATGTGTGTATGCCTCCGTGTGCGCGTATCAGTTGGACAGTGCATTCATCAGCCTGGTCATAGGCACTTTAATGATGGAGCCCCGAGGAAGATGTCATCTCAGCTGTTATGGTGGCCAGGGAGCTGTCCTGCTCAGAGTTCCCTCAAAGGAACCTCCTGAGGGGAGTAGAAGTGCTTGTCAGTCCCAGCTGCCACTCCTTTGAATCTCCATATCACCAACATGGGGCCAGCCACGCCTTCCTCGACTTCCCCCAGCCAGTGACGGGAGGCATCAGAATAGGGCCATTCCTGCCCTTCCCTGGACACCTCTAATGAGCGCCTTTCCTGCTGAAACTCGCCATGAGCCCAGCCAGAGGGCCTCCTGCCCAGTCTTCCCTCCCTCTCTCCTTTCCTTGGTGCCAGACCTGCATCATGGTCTGAAGACTCTCCCTGCCTGATTTAACTTTCTCCCCTCTTACCCTGCACAGGTGTTCCCTGCCCTCCTCTCTTTCTCTGAGGACCCAAATTGATCCTTTAGCGTCCGTGTCTGGGACAACTGGTCTGCCTGTTATTCAACTCCCTAAGGCTCACAGAACACCCCCTCCTTGTGCCTGGGTGGGGAGTGTGCCCCTTTCCCTCCCTGTTGTTCCTGCAAACCCAGCACACTGGCTATGATGGGGAGAGCAGCCGCAGTTCCAGGAATGAGTGTACCCCGGGTCCTCAGCCACAGCTCCCACATCCTGCTCCCTGGGACTTCAGAGGGCTCAGAGGAATGCACTCTAGAAGATGGCAGAAAGATCCCATGGGATTCTGCATGCACAGGTGTGAAGGAGGTGGGGAGAGCCCTTCTCCACAGAGCTGAAGGAAACAAGCTGTGGCCTTCCTGCCACCTGGGACCACTTACAGCTTTGTCCACACCCCCAGGAGTGAATGAACTCGCATCAAGTATGAAGTGAAGTAGCTACATGGGCCAGGTACCAAGGTAAGCACTTCGCCTGCAATTCTCACCTTTAATTATTGTGGCCACCTAGGGAAGGGAAGGCTGTCATCATACCCTCCTGACAGCTGTAGATACTGAACCCCGGGAAGTGAAAGTCTCTGGCCAAGGATGCTCGCCTAGGAACTCTGTACAACTGACCCCAGTATCTGTGAGTCTGAGCAGCCCCTTAAATCAATGTATTCCTGAAACAAGCCAGGAACAGCTTCATAAGGGACAAGCAGAGTGAGGGGCAGGAGCTAGGGACACTGGACCCTGAGTGGCTTCCTTAGAGAACAGGGAGTGCAGGAAGCCAGGCCAGAGCCACAGCCCTGGAGAAGTGAGGCTCTTCCTTGACAAGGCTGACGTAATGAGGGTCCTGACATGGAAACATCTAGAATTGGATCCAGAGACAGGGAGCCATGGCCTCTCTGCAGAGACAGAGACATTGAGTCCAGAGGGAAGAGGGGCTTCTCCCCACCACCACAATGCCGAGAGGAGGCTGAGCTCAGCCAAGAAGCAGAGGGGAGAAACCATCCCCTGCATTAACTTTCTCAGACCTGGGGTGTTGAGGCTCAGGGGTCGGAGGTTAGTCTCTAGAAAAGAGCTTCACAACAGAAGTCCTCCCTTGGGCCCCTGCCCTTCCCTGCCACACATTTTTTATGGCTCTGGGGTGATTGCCTTGGGCAGGTTTGTTTTTCCTTTGGGACTGGTCACTAAAGAGCTCTGATACTTCTCAGCTGCCCAAGAGCCTCCCCCCACACCCTGGTCTTACTGTGCAGCCCTCCACTTGACTAAGCTCCCACCCCACTGTCACCTTCTTACTGTAGAGACTGTGCTGGCTTTGATGGGTTCAGAGCTTTTCCCTGTTGTCCGAGCAAAAGACAATGACTGACTTCTTTCTGAAAAGGCTGTATTTGTTGTATAATGAGTTTTGATTCTCTGGGTATATACCTAGTAGAGGAATTGTAGGATCGAATGGTACATTTCAAAACTATTAAGAGTAGAGTATAAATGTCTTCCCACAACAAATAAGTGCGGTGATGGTTATGTCAATCAGTTTGATGTAAGTTTTCCATATTGTGTATCAAATCAGGACATTGCACCCCATAAATCCGTTAATGTACACAGTTATGATTTAATTTTAAAAAGGCTGTGTTTGTTTGCAGTCCCACCAGCAGTGTAGAAGTGTTCCTTTCTCTCCACATCTGTACTCAATACTATTATGAAACCAATATATAAACACTTACACAATCATATGAATTTTAAAACGCAAAGATAGTTCAGAAAAAAGGGGGGGAGAGGAGGGAGAAGAGAGAAGAGGGGGAGGGTGAGTGGAGGGAGGGAGGGTATTTGGCGGGATCTCACCTACTGTACACAATGCAAGGATCCATTTCAAAACAACTAAGAGTATATACAAACATCTAACCACAAAAATAAGTAAATGAGGTAATGGTTATGTTAATTAGTTTGAATTAAACATTCCACATTGTATATCAAATCATCATATTGTACCCCATAAGTGTATACAGTTATGATTTAATAAAAATTAAGTAAAAAGAAAGACAATGGCTGAGTTCCATTTCTGAATCTGAGCTACGCCTCTCTGTGCAGAGTCTCTCATCACCCACCCACTCACAGGCACGTGCACGCACGCACGCACGCACACGCACATGCACTCTGGCATTTTTAAGATCCTACCTTTACCTCCTAATCCACCAAGTGAATGATTGTACGTACCCCATGGTCTACCAATGTCTCTGGTATTCTCCCTTCAAGGCTAAAGAAACCATAACATGAAAAAATAGTTATCACAGAACTAAGTGTTGAGAATCCCAGATCTATGGCCCACAGGCTCAGTTTGGTTTCTTAACCCAAAGACAATAAGGCTGGAGACTTAGGAAGCCACATGGCTAAAATAGGCTATTGATAAAATTAGAGGGACAGAAGAATCTGGGTCCAGCAGCTTCTTTCTAGAAGGATATTTACCTGAAACAATCAAGAAGGAAAACAAATATTTCCCCCAAAGCTCAAAGCCGCAAGGAACTTGGTGAACTGCAGCGCACCCTTGGTGAAGGAAGGGCAGAGGAGGCCGGGGCTCCTTGGGCTTTAGAGAAAGCTTCCCAGCTGAATCTTGGCCTGAATCTTGAGGAATAAACATTTGCTAGAACAATTTTAAAAGGATAGCAGAGGAAATGTCACAGACAAAGGCTCATAGGGAAGGGGTGGGCCAATACATTAGGGAAATAACATGAAGTGGGTATATCGAAGTGAAGCAAAGCTACTACTAAGAGTTTGGGGTAAAAGTTACGCCTTGAGGGCATGATAAGAAATATACATTTTATTGCAGAGGCTTCAGAGCCCTGTGGTGAGACTCAGTGTGAGAACCACCTGTTTGGACTGTCACTTTCCATAGCTCACTCTGGCAGAGATTCTGATTAAGATGGGAAGCAGGCCATCCAGCCTGCTGCAACAGTCCCAGTGGCAGAAAATGAGGCCTCAGGAAGGACAGTGGGACCCATGATGGAGAAGGGAGCAATGGGTCTGGAAGCTCATGACCCAGGGAAAAAAAAAATTATGTCCATTTGGGAAATAAACTCTTCCTAAACAAGGATGCGTCAATCCCGGGACAGGAATAAGAGTTAACATTTGTCAAATGCTTACTGCATAAAGATGAAATTCTGTACCACAAGGATGACTACTGTTAGCCCCATTTTATAGATGAGAAAACTGAGGCTTAGAAAAGTAAGGTGACTGAGTTTCAAGGAAACGTATTCTGACTTCAAAACCCAGATACTATTTCTCCACAATTCATCAGGGTTTGAAGTAGGAGGCGTTATAGTGATCCTCTGCATTCAGGACAAGTGGCCCGATGAGATGTCACTTTCTGTTGGTCCAATCCAGGTTTTCTAAACCCCAGAGCCATTGACGTTTGAGACCAGATATAAGAGTCCACTGGGAGGTTGTCCTGGGCCTTCCTGGCCTCAATCCATTATCTGCTGCTAGATATACTGTCCCCTCCCAAGTTGAGACAACCAGGGTTGTCTCCAAACTTTACCAAATGTCCCCTGGGGTGGGGAAGTGGGGGTAAAATCACCCTTAGCTGAGAACCTTTGATCTATTCTTAACTCAGGATGACCAGGTAGGATTGGAGTACTGGGGTGGTGAGATCCATGCCTCAGAACCCTCTGCCCAGGCTACCAAAGAGGGCTAAAGTTTGAAGGGAGGGGGGAATCTTCTCTGGAATCCAGAAGGTATTTGTATGAATTAAAGGGTTCAGAGTTTAAGTGAGCAATTCTGAGTTAGTCATTTGAGAGCCCAAATTAGCTTTGCTTTTCTGCATGTTAACTCCCCTTAGGTGCCCTGTTTAATGATTTGGTGATGTCTAACTCTGAAGTTCTTCAAAGCTGAGGAATTTGTACACCCCTTAAGGCAGTTCCTACCTCCCTTGAGCTGGGAGTCCTTGGAAGCACTGTTCCTAGTCTCTGGCCCCTCCTATAGGCCTTGCCTTGGGGGCCCCCACAGGCAAAGTTTGGGCAAGCTCAGGGCTGTGGGTTAGGTCCCAAGGAGTAGGTCTGTAATTTAGAAAGAGCATTTAGTACAAGAGATGGAGGGGAGAGGGGGGAGATGCTTAATGAGATTCTACTGCACCATCTCCCTCTTCTAAGAAGGACTTGTATTTGGTATTTGATCATTTCTGTAATGAGGATTCATTTTATATTTAACATTTACATTTAAAGTGGCAGTATTTCTTTGGTCTCTAAAGACCTGCTGTTAAATTGATGTTAGATCTTAAAAATAACAGCACCTTAGAGCTGAAGAATCACAGACTAAAACATGTAGAAAGCTATACCTATAGAAAGGTAAGTCTTTTTTACATGTAAGTGCAGGTAAGCACATAATTTAAACACATAATATCCCTGGGAGGTAGGACTGGCTGCCTCCTTTTTACAGATAAGGAAATTGAGGTGCAAGGTATGTAAGTCACATGCCCAAGGTCACCCCGCAGGTGGAAGAGGGGGATTGCAGCCCCAGGCAGTCTTTGGTCTCTTCGTTCCATTACTGGGGAGCCATCTTCACTCCCCAAGCCTTCAAATCTCAGCACACTTCAGTTCATAGCTACTTACACCTGTCCCTCCACCTGCCCAGATGGGACTCTGTCCTCATAAAAGCCAAGTTCATTCCTAAGGATACATAAGCATCCTTGATCCCCAGCCTGTCCTCCTTTCAGTTGGTCTTTAAAATGCAAATGAAGTAGCCCCAACAGGGTTGCATCAGAGGTCAAAGAAGGCAGTTGGCAAAGTGCATGGCATTAAAGAGCATGGACTTTACAAAGCCCTAAATATGCCCCAGTCCCATCCTAAGTGCTTAGTGTATATTCACTCATTTTATCCTCAAATCAAGCCTCTGAAGTCAGTATATACTATCACCAGATGAGAGAATGGGAGCAAAGAGTGGTCAGAGGAATCATCTAAGCTCACATGACAGCGGCAGAGCTGGGATTTGAGTCCTGACCATCTGGTCCCAGTGCCCACACCCTTAATAGCTCTGAAGCTCAGCTCAGCAGGGGCACATGGCCTGTCTCCTCTCCTCACTGATCTTCTAATGATTTCTCATCCTCAACAGCAATTTGACAGCTACTCTATAAAGCTTTATATTACAGGCCCATGTGTTGATCTTATTTACCCAACTGAGACTCCTCCAAACTACTTACCTTCTGATGGAAGCATCATAATTATTTTTCAAATTATGTCTGAATTGAGAAGTGAGACATTACATGTAAAAATACTGAGGTGGGACCTCCAAGTGCCACTGGAGTTTTGCCTCCACTTCTGGCATGGAGTTTTCTTCCCTCCTAAATGAGGAATGTGTTCCTATAACCAGAAAGCAGAGGTGGAGCCGAAGTAACGGAGCAACTTCAATATAAAGCCAGGAAAAGTACAGAGTGTACAGAGGAGAGACAAGTTAAACAAGCACAGTGTGAGTAGGTAGGACACTATGGGAGACATTCAAACATAAGGAGGAATTAAAATAAAAGTCACTGGCCAATCCATCCCAGGTGGGACACGAACAGAGGCTGTATCTTGCCTTAGGAACAAGCCATGGGAGTCCAGGCTTAAAAGGTTTTCTCCAGAGAGTAAGTAAGCCATAGAGATCATCTCTGGACCTGACGTGTATAACCTCTGGATATTTCTACATTGTAGACTGTAACTCAAATACTGGCTCTGACTTCACTGCTATGGTTGCTGCTAAGAAGCAGCATTCGTTGGCAAGACTTGGGGAAGTGTCTCTTTCACGCAGCTGGAATCATAGCTAACATTTGGGGGCTTTCGCTGTGTGTCAGGAGCTATTCCAAGCACCCTGTACATATTAACTCCTTTAATAGTCCCTTCCACTCCATGATGTAGGGAATGTGACCAGTAGTGTTCTTGGCCCTGAGCAAGAGAAGCCCATCTTCTGGGCCCACAAACATACACATAACAATATATTTATCAAAATCTCAGGGTGAGGCTCCTTGGAAAAATGTCTGATTCTAGAATAGAGGCAGAATATATACAAAATGAGCCTGTAGCATCTGTAGAGCCAGAACATAAGAAAGTGCTCCAAAAAGGTTAACAACCTTACATGATTATACAGGCACGTCGAAGAGACACAGGACCCAGCTGAGAAGACTCACAGTGACCAGAGCTAAAACAACTTGGGCAACAAAATCTTTAAAAGTCATATTAGATTATACTCCAAAGTATAACATGAATATTCAGGATTCCACACTGATATAAATAAATGATTTAATTAATAAATGGACGAGAAGAGACATATTTCTCATGCAGAAGAATTCCAGCTTATGTAGATGCTGCGTCCTTAAGGATGTGCAGCAAAACTCCCCAAGGGCGGGCTGTGTATAATGACTTCCTTCCAAAGAGGACAGCATGGAAAAGAAGAAAAAAATATAAATTTACAGCAGAGAAACCTGACAAATATTCAGCCAAGTGATTAGGACTTACACTAGTAAGTCCTGTTAATATGTTGTGATGAGAGTAACCCTTTACCTTGTGGTCTTCCTCCTAAGAACTCCTGTCTAATCATGATAAAAACATCACACAAATACCAACTGAGGGACAGTCCACAAACTACCTAACCAGGGCTGCTCAGAACTGTCGGGGGTGTCCAACCTGCAGCCTGCGGGCCATATGCAGATTATTTGAGACCTAGTTTGTTTATCTGTAGTGTCAGATACTGTAAAAATTATACACACACCTTTTTTTTTCCTCATCAGTTTTCTTTAGTGTTTGTGGGGTTTTGGGGGGTTTTTTCTGAGACAAAGCCTCAAGCTGTGCCCCTGGGTAGAGTGCTGTGGCATCACAGCTCACAGCAACCTCCAACTCCTGGGCTCAAGCAAATCTCCTGCCTCTGCCTCCCAAGTAGCTGGGACCACAGGCACCAGCCACAATGCCTGGCTATTTTTTGGTTGCAGCCATCATTGTTGTTTGGCAGGCCCAGGCTGGATTCAAACCTGCCACCTTAGGTGTATGTAGCTGGCACCTTAGCTACCTGAGCCACAGGTGCCGAGCCAGTGTTTGTATTTTTAATGTGTGGCCCAAGACAACTCTTCTTCCAATGTACATCGCTGAAAAAAAAAAAAAAATTGGCCATCTAGATTCTAGGCCATCAGTAAACAAAGTCTGAGAAACTGTCACATCCAAGAGGACCCTAAGGAGACGTGACTACGAACCATTATGGGGTATTCCGGGTGGAATCTTGGGGTTGAAGTAGCATGAAAATCTGCATAAGACATGGCCTTTAGTTGATAATAATGACATGCGCATTTGAGTCCTTTGTAATAATGGCACCATCCTAGTGTAAGATGCTAGTAACAGGGAAAGCAGATGTGGAGAAACTCTGTCCTTTTGGATCTTAAGAAAGAATATCTTCATAATTTTTCTGTTAATCTAAAGCTATTCTAAAATAAAGTTCCTTTGTAAAAAAAATTATTTTAAATACCTCACAGTGTCGTTGTCACATGGGCAGCCAGTGCCCTATTTAGCTACTCATGATTTTTATTTTTTTTTTTATTGTTTGGGATTCATTGAGGGTACAGAGAATTAGGTTACACTGATTGGGTTTGTTAGGTAAAGTCCCTCTTATAATTGTGTCCTGCCTCCAAGAAGTGTACCATACACCCATCGCCCTTCCTCCCCCCTTCCCACTCCATCATTTCCGTGCCCTCCACCTTGAATTGATTTGAGTTTTTCTCTTATGAGTATTAGATCATCTACTTTGTGTTCCAAGTCAATCTAGGAATACTATTCAGCCATTTTTTAGATGGAGACTTTACAACTTTTGTATTAACTACTCATGATTTTTTTACTTTTATTTTTAGAAACAGGGTCTAACTGTGTTGCCCAGACTGCAGTGCAATGGTGTCATCATAGCTCACAGAAACCTCAAACTCCTGGGCTCAAGTGATCCCCCCCTCAGCCTACCTAGTAGCTGAAACACTATTAAAATCCCAGGGAAATTCCTGTCACCACTTGTCCAGTTGAAACCAATGGGGCCTGCATTTGAATGTCATGAGATCTGTGAGCTGTGCTGCTACTGTCTTCAGAGATAGACCCTGCTCTGGAGTTGGGCAGGTTTGAGAGCAGGGAAAGATAGATTGATTAGCTTGTCAAATCCTTCCTCTGGGCATGAGAGCAATAGAATCCTCTGTAACAAAGTATCATTTTCCTGCATCCATTTTCTTGCTTCTTTCTTTGTTTTAATTTTGAATTCTCAAGTTATTCGCAAATCAGCCCAGTCTTCACCACAGCCGCACATAGCAGCTTTGGAGTATTTTGCAATGTTAAGTGATTCGCGTAACTTTGAAATTTGAATATATGTCAGTCTAGACATAATATGCATGAATCATGATTCCAATCCTAGAGTTGTGAATTTGTTTAAATTTTTCTACACAATTTTAATTACATTTGAAGTACATTAAAACACAGCTTCCTGTAATGTTATTGAATTATTGATACTTTCTATTTTAATTGGTGTTTGCCTTTTAGTTTTAATAAGCATTTTTAAATATTTTAGACTACTAAATTCCCTAAAACTGCTCTTTTGGTTTTCATATCTTTTCTATTATTTTTTACATTTCTAACATTAACTTTAGTTTGCATTTTTGATAGATATTAAATATATGAAATACATGCATTTTATAAAATATAGGCATTTTGAATAAGTTACATTTTATGTTTATAATCATTTTGGTCATTAATGTAGACAGAACAAAATTAAGTGAAAATCTTGATTATAACAACGTAATTAGAGATTTTTGCCAAGACGTCAAACCAATAAATACATTTTATGGAATAAGTATAAAAGAATTTATAAATCACATATGCCTTTATTTTATTACTCATCCAACATCTCTATTTGTTGACAGTATGCCCAGAACCATGCAAGAACCAGCAGACTCAACCACGTTATATTTTCATGTTTTTCAGTCATATAAATATCATAAATTTACACATTTTCATTTTAAAGGTATTTTTCTCAAAATAGAACAGAAAATATTTGACTTATGCCTTCTATTAGCTATTTTTAAAAGAACACAATTGCTCAGTAGCTTGATATGCAGTTTTTGAATATATAGTCGTTGGTGTGTGAGTCTCCATCGTACTTACACCCTGGCCCTGGGAACATCACAGGGGCCTGCCTGTTAGGGCCATTTTCCAGACAGGATCACCAAGATACAGAGAGGGTCTATTATTTGCTTAATCTCCCACAGCTGGTGACCTGCTGTGACCCACACAGGGCTGAACTCACTCTCTTCACCACCAGAAAACTTCTCTCATGAGCTTTTTTTTGTTTTTAATTTATTTTATTGAGTCAAATACACATCGATCATGAACACATTCATGCATATGTGCGGTACGATGTGCTGATTTTTTTTTTTTACACAATCTGACGTGGTTACATTAAACCAATCAACATAGCTTTTACCTCATTTACTTGATTATTGTGCCAAAATAATCCGTGTTCTACACTTCACAGATTTGACTTGTACCCTTGTCTTATGCTCCATAAGTGTGGACCCTCCGTTGACCCTCCCCATGTCAAATCTTTCCCCTCCCCTCCCTTCCCTTCCCACGCCATTTCTCTCCTTCATCCTGGGCTATAGTTGTGTTGTATCTTTCATAACAAATGAATAAATATAACTAGGTTTCATAGAAGTGCTGAGTACATT
The DNA here is from genome assembly GCF_000181295.1 of Otolemur garnettii. NCBI lineage: Eukaryota > Metazoa > Chordata > Mammalia > Primates > Galagidae > Otolemur > Otolemur garnettii. The sequence goes on along the minus strand of NW_003852418.1, from coordinate 2,451,132 downwards.
GGATACTTTTTCCTCCATTCTTAAGACATTTAACTCAGGAAAAATGTTCCAGATCCCTCCATGTAAACATAAAAGAGTTAAGGCTTCATCTTTTTTTAAGGCTGCATAGTATTCCATTGTATACATATACCACAATTTATTAATCCATTCATGGGTTGATGGGCACTTGGGCTTCTTCCATGACTGGGCTATTACAAATTGAGCTGCAATGAATAATCTGGTGCAAATATCTTTTTTGCAAAGTGATTCTTGGTCTTTTGGATATCCTCCTAGTAGAGGTGTTGCAGGATCCAATGGCAGGTCAATTGTGAATCTCGTGAACTTTAGAAAAAGCTTGCTATTTGGAGGCAATTCACCTGCTCCCTGGTTCCAGTGAAAACACTACCTCCTTAAAAATGCTTTCAAGTCTTCCCTTTAATACACGTTCTGAATTTAGGGAACCATACAGAAAAAATATCTTGGGTCTGGGACCAAAAGTGGGGAGCCTTCCCAGCACCTTCAAACTCAGGCTCACTCTCTGTCTTGTGTTCCTAAAAGGTAGAATCCTTTCTCAAACAGCTGGAGAGAAAATATAAAACAGCAATTAAAGAAACCTTAAAAAACAACCTTGCAGTGGAAAAACATAATCTTTCATCTAAAGGTTAAAACAAACCTAGCCTTTCCTTTCTTCACCACTCGAAAATCATTTTCCATCTTCATTCTCCCAGGCCATCTCTCCTGACCATCCATATGGAAAAAGAAAAAAGGAAGCAGGATGATGGAGCCCCCTTTCCACCCTCCCCTGCTTCTGCCCCTGCTTCCTGGTTTCTTTTCCTGAGAGCCCTGGAAATGACAGGTGCTGTCAGGTGATAATTTAAAGTAAGCCAGTATAAACTTGAACCAACTTCATGTGGGTGATTGATAAGTTGAACTGGATTTTTTTTTCTACTTGTATGAGATTCTTGCAAGTAGGTATTAGGATTCTAACACATCCAATATTATTTTTTAATCCACTCAATAGCAATGTTTGGCATCTAGATTTATAATAAAAGGTATCAATTAGGAGCTGTCGATGTTTTCAGAGGCAATATCTAATTACAGTCACTTGCTATAGGCTATCTTGTTAAAAAATTTGAGCAGAATGAGTAAGTATTCCTGACAAGTTCAATGCATTATTAAAGGTGTAATTACTCAGTTATTGCTCATGTAATCCTGAGTTAATTATGTGACTTCAAAATTCATCACTTTTATGTTTATTGAACTTTGATAAGTTCACCCATATTGGATTTATCCCAATGATCCATTACTCCCTTTCTTATTTCAAACTGATTTTTTTTAAGACCAGTTGGTTAGAAAGGGAGCTGACTTTGGTTATCATGGAGGGGGAGGGCATCCAAAATGACCATTTGTAGGGCAGCCCAATATGAAGGGGGCTAAAGCTGACCCAAGAAAATCTTTGAATAGCCACAAGTCAGTCCTGCATCATTGCCAGAAAGTGGGTGCACCTGTCTGTTTTCTTCATCACATATTTGCAATCCACAGGCTTGTATGGACCAATGATGATCTAGCCAAGTTGGGACCAACCTGTAGCAGAGATGGAAGTTTTGCTCCTTGTAACTCAAACCAAAAAAAACCAAACAAACAAACAAACAACAAAAAGAAAACCCTAGTGTTAGAATACTATTAAGACCCTAATCTTGACTCATGAACAGTGATAAGGTGGTTCCAAGCTTCTTTGCAAATAAATGCCAGGTTGAGGAATCCAGCACAGGAGAAGGAGCTGAGAGGTCAGGCTTGGTCCTATGCCACCTTCCCCCAGGCATCAGAACTTTCTGACCTCCTTCCTTGTTCGACAAAAAGGACAAAAATAATATATAAGAAATAGGAAAAAATTCACGCACAGAACACAGCACAGAGCACCTCACCTCCGGTCACCAAAATGTGGGTGGGCATTTCCTTACACACCAAGCAATTCTCCAGCAAACACCAACTGGGTGTCTTACAATCCAGTTTATTTTTGTCCTGTCTTCTTGGAGATAGCGTCAGGTTCCACAGGTTGAGGCCCCAGACCCACAAGACTATCACCCACTTCAGGTGCCAGTCACAAGCCCCAGATGCCTTTCCCTGTGCTTCTGACCCAACGATAAATCAAGGGTTCCTACAACCCCTTCCTCAGGCTCAATTCGTTTTTAGAGTGACTCACAGACTCAGGGAAACACTCTACTCATGCGTGCTCATTTATGATAAAAGTTATTACAAAGATACAGAACAACCAGGTAGAAAGCATGTACAGGGTGAGGTCTGGGAGAAGGCACACCAGCCTCTAGGCACCTTCAGCAGTTCAGAAGTTCTCTGCACTCAGCACCTGTGTGTTTCTATGGAGGCTTCATTATGAAGGCATGGCTGGTTTGGTTACATCACTGGCCATTGATGATCAACCCAACTTTAATCCCTCTTTCCTTCCCAGAGTTCAGGAGTGAAGGTGAAGGTTTCAAGCCTCTAATCACTTGTCTGGTTCCTTCAAAACCAGCTCCCATGTTGAGGTTCTTCAGGAGCCCCCCAGAAGTCCACTCATAGAAGGAAGGGTGCTCCTATCACTCAGAAAATGACACACAAGACCTGTGTCAGGAACCAAGGTCAAAGTCCAAATATGAAAACAAAAGATCCTCCCAGCACCCCTCTCTGCAAAGGTTTTAGGACCTGCCTCAGGAACTAGATGCAGAGACCAAAGCAACATTTCTTACTGTTTCACAATATCACATTCTCCTCCCTGGCTGTCGTCACACCTCCAGTCAGAGTTTCATGGACAGTCCCTTCTGCCAGTAATAACAGAAGCCAGGACCTTGGCTTCTCTGAACCTGAGCTTCCACACCTGAATAGAGGGATTGGGCACAGCTGCCTTGCCTACCCAAGAGTCCTTATGATGTGCAGGACTTTATAAATATGGCTGATAAAATGAAGACAATCTTCTTCCTCAGACTGCAGGTGGATCATGCCCTTCAGGTTTGCAGTGGCTCATAACAGCCTCACTTTCTCATCTCTAGCCCTGAATACTCTGCTCTTTGCTCTAGAGCACAGCCAGTGGTTCAGCCTCTAAAATGGCCCCATGGTCCCTACCTCCCGTGATTCATGACTATGTAAAGTCTTCCCCCTTCCAACACATAGAAGTGATAGAGTGCTGTTTCTGAAATTGGACCCATGTGACAAAGAAATAATGTTCACAGCCAATACTGTGTGAGAGAGCTCAGGAGCGGATGCTCCCCAGTCAAGACTTGAGATGAGACCGCAGTCCCGTCATGACTGCCACCTGAGAGACCTTGAGGCAGAGACATTCAGCTAAGCTGCACTCAGACGCCTGCACACAGAAATGGTGAAATAATAATTTTTTTTAGGTGCTATGCTCTGGAAGTTTTATGAAGCACCTTAGTTTATCCAAGAAGACATCATTATGTAGGACAGAAGAAAAAAGCATTTCATGTCTTATCTGAGTTTAAGTCCAAGTACCAACCCTGTAATAGTTGTATAGCCTTAACAGAAGACTGTGTGGGTTGTCTTCTCCTTCCTAGAGCAGAGGTAGCAGATCTTACTTCATCGTGTTGTTATGAGCATTGCTTTTGACAATATCCACAAAAACACTTAATTGGGTAGCTATTACCTTGTTGTCTATAATTAACTAGTAGCTATTATGTTATCTTCACCTGCCAGTCTTCACAAGGCACCCAGGCCTCCTTCATAACTCTTGATCTATGGTGGCTACTGTATTTGATGCCCTACCCCTTGGGCAAATCTAAAGCTCCTTTTACTTAAGCATCTACTGGATATTTAACTCTTTACAATTTATGCGTCAATGTAAAACTCATGATGCAAACTAATTTCTTTTTTTTTTTTTTTTGAGACAGAGTCTCACTATATCACCTTCAGTAGAGTGCCATGGTGTCACAGCAACCTCAAACTCTTGGGCTTAAGTGATTCTCTTGCCTCAGCCTCCCAAGTAGCTGGCACTACAAGTGCCTGTCACAACACCCAGCTATTTTTTGGTTGGAGTTGTCATTGTTGTTTAGCAGGCCCGGGCCAGGTTCAAACCCACCAGCTCCAGTGTACGTGGCTGGTGCCCTACTCACTGAGCTACAGGTATCAACAAACTAATTTCTATTCGTGTATTTTTGGGTACGAACAATGGCCACCCTTTCAAATAGGTCTTGTAGAGACAATTTTCTTAAAATAATAAGACATGATAATTGGCCTTGAGTGGGATCTTATCCTACTGGGAGAGACAGACACACAAGCAAAAGTTCGTACTGTAATAAAATAAAGATCATCAAAATGGGAACATGAGGTGTTCTGGGTGTGCAGAGGCCAGACCCACAAATTCTAGGTCTTGGAAGAGAAATAGGAGAAGAAGATGGGAGAAAGGGTTTTGAGGCAGAAGAATCAGGTGGGTAGAGGTAAGATGATAGAGAAAGGGCACTGTGTTTTTGGAAGGACTCCAGTATCACTAAGGTCTGTAGCACAGAGAGGTCTCATAGGAGAGCGGAGGGAAGGGCCTACGCCAGGGAGGTGGTGGGTTGGGGGGCTGGATTCTAAAGAACAGATGTTGCATTCCTTCCCAGGAGGTCTCAGTTTCAACTTAACAGAAAACAAGGGAAATTAAAGTTTTTAAATAGATGCTAGTATGTCCTAATTTCTCCAAATACTACACAATCAAGTTCTCAGCAGATCTCTTGGTAGAATGCTTATCCACCCCAGATGTGGACAGAAGTTAACCGAGCAGAGGATGAGGAGAGACAATGTGGACCAGTACAATCCTCTCTGCCACCAAATGTCGGCACGGTGCTAGAGACATCTTATCTGCCAAAAGGCAACCCAGGTAATTACCCAGGCAGTAAGGAAACAGCAGTGATAAATCCTACTTTATTCCCATTTGGAGGAAGAATCTTCACTTAAGTAAAAATTGATTTTCCAATGATTTTTTTCTCCTCCTGGCCATCAGTAGAGCACTTGAACCAGCTCCAGCCCTGCCTTGTAGAGGGAGAATAATGAAGTCATTGCTGCCGCTGACAAAAGACTGGGCCTCAAGTATAGAAAATAGCTCAGCCTTCCCCTTTGGGGCAAGACAGCCTTCCCTCCCATGATGGAAGGGAAGGTGGCTAATGGACACGAACCAAAAATGTCAGGCCCTTTGGTGGGATATGTGGAGCCTCACAGGTGTCAAAGGTGCTCTTGAGACCTGAGGGTAATGACAGAACCCTTTGTGTCTGAGCTACTCAAGTGCCATCAGATGTCTCTATACAGGTGTCAGATGTCTCTATACAGGTGCCATGGAGACACAGGGGGCATGGCAAAGCAGGGAGAAGTGAATGAAAAATGTTGTAATATGAGTTGTCATGAGACACTCCCTACTCTGCTTGCTGAAGGCATAGGCAGCCACGAGATTCGACTGTAGGTGTCTATGGGGACCAATGGGTAGACAGGAGAACTGAGAAGAAGTCCAGAGATGATGCCTCTATATACATTAGACAGGGCCACTTGGATGGACAGACTTGAGGTAATTCAGATTGAATTTTGAGAAAGAGAAAGACAATAAAACATTTTGACTGGACTCAGGCACCTTTCAGCCACAAGTGGAACCTTCAAGATGCAAATGGATGTTATAGGTTATGAATTTGCACCACCCCTAAAATGCATATATTTCAGGGCTAACCTCCAAGGGGACAGTTTAGAGATGGGACCCTAAAGAAGTAATTAAAGTTAATGAAGTTATAAGAGTAGGGACTTTTAGTCCCCTTATCAGTAGAGGGCCTAGAGACCTTGCTCTCTCAGGCTCTTCTTCCAGTCCTCATGTATGAACAAGAAGGTGATGTGAGGACATATCAAAAAGGTGGCCATCTGCAAGCCAGGAGAGGCCTTGCCAGAAATCAAGTCAGCCAAAACTGTGATATTAGACTGCTGTCTTCCAGAACCGTGGGAAAGCAAGATTCTCTTGGTTAAGCCACCCAGTCCATTATTTTGTTATGGTGGCCCAAGATAATTGACACAGTGTGAATCATGCAGGGTGGTTCCCATGGGCATTTAGGGGCAACTGTAGTGAAGATTTGAATTATTTGGCAATTATTTTTGGATATCCGATGTATTTTCCTTTTCTATTTTCTTAAAAAAAAAAAGTTTCTTTTGTTGTCTGGATGTGTCCCCAGGCAGAAACATGCCTAAACCAGAAGAGCTTTGTGTGGGGTCTGTTAGCAAAAACAAACCACCGTGACCAGCTCTTGACTTGCTGCCTCTGATAATGCTCCGTTCACATCTTAAAGTTATTTTTTCTTCCTGAGTCTCTTTCACCTTTCAGGCAGACTTGCTAAATTTTCTCCTTCTTGGGTCGGTGTACCTTCCCCCCAGTTTTTTTCCTAAGGGACGTGGGGTTGTACCTCCTTGAGCAGTGCTATTAGGAGTTACTTAAGATATAGTGTTGAATATACTGGCTCATTATCAGACAGAACTGCTCATCCTCAATTTCAAAATAAATGCCACCTCTTCAAAGAGACCTTCCCTAACCACCCCTCATCATCTAAATCAAATCACCACCAACTCTATTCTCCCTCATGGAGCTCAGCTCTTGTTCTTCTTGAGAAAAGAGTCATCACAAGTCATATTCTTATTTGTGTATTTATGTACTTAATGGTCCTCTTCTCCATTAGAGTTTATGAATGCAAGGTCATGATTATTTTATACACCACCCTATACCCAACACCTGTCAGTGTATCTAGCTGGATGGATAGATAGATAGATAGATAGATAGATAGATAGATAGATAGAAAAAAACCACCTGTTGGATGAATTAAGAAAGAGAAATACAATTCCTTCTCTCCCAGAGCCTATAATCCATGGAATCTAGACTTATCAACAGATTCTTGTCTTCCATGGTAATCGAAACAGAAAACAGGGTGCTAGGGAGGAACATTCCAATCCTAGGGTTTATCTAGAAAAATGCCTATTCTCTCTGTCAAGTACACAGGTGTCTTGGTTCATTGCTGCTACACTTGCCCACTCCTCTGATTCAGAGGATGGGTGGAAACCACAAACTTACTAGCTCAGTGATTGTCAACCACTGGTGTGCCATGAGAGGATCTTAAGTATGCTGCAAACGTTTTTAAAGCAAAAACAAAAATTAAAACATTAATTAAATTATTTTCAAAACAACAAAACACTAAGTCATTTTCAAGGGAAGTTGAAAACAGGGTAAGTATATTCTTTTTTTTTTTTGATCAACGTTAAGTATGTGTGGAAGTTTAACTATGGGTTCAACTATGCCATGAGATAAAGAAGGTTGAAAACACTGCATTAGCTGTTCCTTCAGAAGCCCTGATCACCCACAAAAGGCTGATTTGGCACTAGGACTCAGGAATAATTAATTTTTTATCACATTTCATCTCCTCAATGAAAAGATGCCAAACTGAATACCAGTCATGGGTGGTGCTCTAGGAAAGGCACAGGGATCTAACAAAGAACCTCGGCACTCAGAATGTTTAACCACTAAGGTAGAGTGACAAGAGGAATGAGGAAAGAGAAATGCCACCACAACCGCTGTTCCCCAGTAGAACCAGCCATTTACCAAGTGTTTCCAGGGGCCAGTCCTAAATACTTGTTATGCCACGTGACGGCGGCTGCTAACAGTCGCTATGGTGAGTCTCATTTACCAGGAGAAAGACAAGGGACTTTTTTCAACATCTTGTCACAAATAAATCTCTGGGTTAGAATTTGAACCCAAGTCAGTTTGGCCCTAACGCCTTTGTTCTTAACTGAGCCCTCACTATGCCAGGCACTGTGAATGGTGCTTCATGTTAACTGTGTCAGTTGACTTTGAAACAGCTCTATCAGTTCTCCGTTATTAGTCTTTAGAAATGTCAGTGGACTGGCCCCAGGACACGGTCTCTTCCTTCCAATAAACCCCTGTCTGGGCTAATGATTGTTGAGGAAATGACAGAAAAGACACTTGCTTGGATAGTGGGTATCCAGGGTTAGACATACAAAGGGTGGGATGCAGGGGTTTAAAGAAACTGACAAATTCGTGGCTGAAATCAATTAGAAGATTTTAATTCTTTCGTTTACACCTGTTTCTAAAGTAATGGGGTTTCTGATGAAAAATTGACATACAGAAAAGTATAAAACAATAAAATGAAAATAGCTCATCATTCTACACACAGAAATAATGATTCTTCATTTTTGATGGATTTCCTTCCAACACACAGTAGAACCTCCATAGTTGTCCACCTCCCTACATTGACTTAAGTTGACTAATTTTCATGGACTGGAGATGCACCCCTCATGTACGTATCAGTACAGTAGGCCTAGTTCCTTATGGTGACCACCCTTCCAGGGTGACCAGGTTGGTACAGTCTCTAGGGTGGTCAACTTACAGAGGTTCGATTGTATCTTCTTTCAGCACATGTCTGGGTCTATTTTTGCAGAGTTGGGATAATGAGCTGTGTGAATATTCCTATCTTGTTTATTTTTTCACCTTACATTAAATCTAGTCTAATTTCTCTGCTACCAACAATTCCTAGAGATTAGTATTTTAATAAGTCAGTCAAATTATGCTCCTGAGATACATTTATTTAATCGTTCTCCTTTTGTGAGAGAGTTAGTCTGTTTTGAGGCATTCTTGAATATAAACACAGCTTAGGTTACCTTCCCACAGATGGGCTATATGTTTTGACGGTTCTTGGCAAAATGTGTAGAGTTGATTTCTAAGACGTTCTACTCATTGATATTATGTGGCATACTTGTGTCAGTTCACCTTGGCCATAATTTGTTATGATTATTATTACATTATTATTTTAGTTTGCCAATTTAATAGGCATGAAAGAGAATCTAACTGCTTTAATTTGCTTTGTTTTGAAATATTTTTATTTTCCTTTGTCCAATTATATTTCCTCTGCAGAAAAAAAAAATGTTTATGAATGTTCTCTGTTTAGTTTTTAATTACGCTTTAATGTTTTCTTGTAGGGAGGTTTTTTTTTCTATTTATATACACACACATATATATTTAAAGATAAAACATTTCCCAGTGTAAATATTGTCCTAATTGGCAATTTTCTATTTGACCATTTATCCAAATCACTCTATCAATCTCTTTCTTTGCATCATTCTTTCATTCTTTGTTTTAGAAATTCTATTTCCTTTGAGGGGCTAAAAAAAAAAATTTGGCTATATTTTATTTGTGACTGACTAATGTTCTGCCCCAGTCCACAGTCTTCTTCAGGGGCGCAGACTTGAGCCTTTGAAAGTAGGATGTCACTGCAAGTTCATGCAACTGTGTCTATGCTGTCTGATGAAACAGACACATGCTACCTTGGTTCCCACCCCCCTGACTCTCGGAAGCCCTGTCTGCTCTTTTCTCTTCACCTCCTTTCATCTCAAACTCCCAGCTGCATCCACTCCTCTTGGCCTCCTTCTTGTGGCAGGTGGTGACAGTAACGGCCCCAGTGAATCATGCCCCCTCTACGTGTTCGCAGCTCCTCCCACAACCTAAATCACTATCTCTTTGAGTATGGGCTGACGTTGTCATTTGGCAGAAGTGACCCTGTGCACATTCCCAGGTTCAGGACTTAAGAGATCTTGTAGGTCCTACTCTCTTTCTCTCAGACCCACACACCATCATAAAATGAAGAAGCTGGATGAAAGGCAACACTGAGGGAGACTCAGCCTTTGCAGCTGTCCTAGCCGGCCCATCAACTAACGGTAGCTACAGGAGAAGAGGTGATAGCAATAAAGTGGTGCTCGTGGCCACCATTTCAATGAGTGGCTGGTTATATGACAATAGATAACTGAGGCTTTCTCAATGGCAGAACTCAAAGTTACAATGCTAAAAACTCTACCATCATAACTCCCTCAACCTCACATGCTGCCCTTGACTTTATGACGTATCTCAGACCTTCACAGAGGAGATGCTGCTTTCTGTGGCAGACAATGGGTACCCCTCATTCCATCACCTGCTCCCTCTTCTGGAACTTCCACCCTCAATTATCTTCTCCTTTGCCTTATGGCCCTTCCATCTCTTCATAGGTGCTTATTAATTGCACAAGTGTGGCCCTGGTCTCAGGCAGCCCTGAGTTGGGTTCAGTTCTGCCACATATAGTCTAAGTGACCTGGAGCAAGTTATTTAACTTTTCTAAACTTCATTTCCTGGCCCATACCATGGAGGTCACAATAGTATCTAGGACATTGTTATTTTCTTTTTAATGGAGGTCTTCTCTGAGAGGTAAGAGGCTTCTGTGATCACACTTGTTTCTAGACACCATCACAATCCTCCCTTTTCCCATCAACTGTTGTCAATGACTCTGCTTTTCTGGAGAGCTGAGACTGAGAAACAAGAGAAGGCTGGACCAAATGTGTCTCGGGTAATGCTAAGACTGTCACCCTTGATACTAGGGATGATGGGACACATTATCTCAGGGAGAAAAAGGGGCCCTGTTGGCCCAGCTGTGTGTGAGGCCTCTTCTCTAGCCTGTGTTTCTCTAGCTAGGCTTCAGAACGGTAGACACACCTCTTCCTTTTGTCTCTAACATAGAACTTAGAGGAGGTCCGTGTAGCACTGGGGAAAAGAAGGAGTGAATGGTGTGTAGAGGTAAATGAACCCTTGTTGACTGAGTGAATAACTGGCGTGGTGTACGCATGGTCCCCTATGACACGTGTAAGCCGTTATAACATATAAATAAGTCAGGTGAATATCTCTGCTTCACAGATGTGCTCTCTTTTTTTACTTGAATTATTCAGTCTTTTGGGGACATGATTCCTAATCTTGGCCATATGTTGTTTGGGGCCTTGAGACACATAGTTCCCCTTAGGAAGAGAAAGGGAATGAGGACGGGCATGGAAATCCCAATGCCTGTGAATAAGTGTTTGCATTTTGCTCAAGGATGAGGCTCGGGTAGTTAGGCTGCTGCTGTCCTTACCTTGGGAAGGTGGGGCAGGAGGAATATTCTCTGCACAGCTGTGCACTGTGAGCATTTTGGGAGGGTGAGCTGGCTCAGACCACCCACCGTCCAGAGCAGGATAAGAATAGAAACCTTAGCACCTGGGCTGGCGGGGGCACAGCAAGCTTCTAGGGCTCAGCCCCAACCCTGTTAAGCAAACATGGAGCTCCAACTCCTTTTATTAGGTGAATGGGAAGAGAGAAAATTGAGGTGTAATAGAAAAGTAACTGCGCAAATTTTATTTCAGCTACAAATTGCTATTTAATTCTACCCTTTTTACTCTGAAGCCCGGTATCTGGAATAACTCAAGCAATGGTGATGACCTTAGGTATTTCTTTTAATTATTCCAATGCTACCTTGCCGCCTAGCCCGACTGCAAACATTCAGCTACTCCAAGCAAAGCCATTCTAACTATTTCGATTAAATCCTGGCCACTTCCCAACTGCATGCAAATTAAAAGCATTGCTGGACAATCCCGCTCCAGCTCTTGAAAGTGTTATGTAAAGAAGGAAGAAGGTTGCCAAAGGCTTGTTGGCATTTCCTCAGCCACAGGGGAGAATCAGCCCCTTGGGTTTCTGGGACCAAGACATTTTTTCCCCCACGGTTTCAATAGAGTCTTTAAAAAAACAAGAAACATTCCGTCAAGCACACTCTGAACAGATTTATAATATGAAAGTCACTGATGAGATTTTACACAGCACACGTTCTCCCCCAAAGTTTAGAGGTCGGTAACTTTATGTTCTTAACATGTTTCTTCTTGTCTCAAGTTAATTCCTGTCTCGCTCAGTGGGGGAAGGTCTGGCTTAGGAGATCTCTGCAGGCTAATTGTCTTATTCGCTTGAGGACTTAATAAGGGACTCTTGGTCTGCTGTGACTCTAGAGTCGGCCTCCCTTAGGGAATAGAGGAATCTGGAATCATTGCTCGAGGCTTCATTCTTGACCAGGCTGCCTTATCTCCTTACCCTGTAGGTAAGAGAAATGGCACAGCTCACAGGAGGAGAGCCTAGGCCCACTCACCAGGCTCAGGTGAGGAAACCAGGGCTTTCCAAGAGTGTGAGGCCTGCTTGAAGCCGGATGCCCCATACCCACACATGGCAAGACCTGAAATCAAACCCAGGTGTTGGGTCTCCTCCTCCCAACCTTGGCTGGCCATGCCACTTCTCAACATGGGGAATGCCACGGCAGGTAACAGGGGGCTATGATGAGCCAAGAGGACTCAGAGCCAAGCCAGTGAGCAGAAACAAGGACCCAGAATGGAGGGAATTCTCACCAGCAGGTGAGCCTCTCCAAGCCCCATAACTGTCTAAAACTTTTCATGGAAGTGCTCTCATCACAATGTACAGATTGGTGAATTTTTCTAAATTGAGCACATCCACACACCAACACCCAGCCATGTGCACCACCATCACAACATCAACCATCACAACCATCACACTGTGCCCAGAGCAGCCTGGGGCTTGAAGAGCAGCCTGGGGCTTGACACTGTGGACTAGATTTATCTGTTGTGTTTTAGGGCACCACACGGCATACCCTCTTTTGTGTCGGTTCTCTTTCCTTAACATTGCTCATCTCATCAGAGCCATCCTCCTTTATGTGTGTGGTTGTAGATTACTCCTTCTCATCTCGGCAGCATATTCAATTGTATGGATGGAGCACAACCATGTAGACAGAAAACTGGATCTGGGTAGACGGACACTTAGAATCTCAACTATTTTTGCTAGGTTTGAAGCTCACTGGTACCTGTAGACTTTTATCCTGTGCCATCATTTGGCATTTCCTAAACTCAAACCACCTCTGCATGTTATCAAGAGAATGCCATGTGGCAGAGACCTTCCTCAAAATTCTCAGCTCTGGTGGCTGTTTTGGAATCAGACTGTGGTTTCTCAATAGTTATCTTATCTCTGAGAGGAAAGAGTTCACTTGCATGTGTGTTTTTGTTTTGTCTTTTTCCAACTGTAATCACAGAAGAGCTTAAGGCTGAAGAAGACCCTGGTTTCAAGGATGAGGAATAGATTTCAATTTTCTTGTACCAATCTCCATCTACTTAACATGGCTCCCTACAAGTGGAAAGACTCCCTTTGGGGTCTGCAGCTATGAACCATTAGCAATGCCCACCACTGGGGAGAGCAGTTACCATCTGGTGTTCTGCCCAGACTTCCTTATATAGACCAGGAGCCAAGGCCTGATCTAGACACAGACAGAACTGGACAGTGACTTACTATTTCTACGTGTTGATGAAAAGCCACTGGAGTTGTTGGTTAATTGCATAACAACATGAAGACCTGTTAGAAACTGTTAGGTGAAGACTTAAAGCAGAATAAATCATCTCCTTTCCGAGAAGTCTGGGTAGGAAATAGAATAAATAAGACCCTGAGCCAGTGTATCAGGGCCTCAGCCGTCCCTTTGCCGCCCTCCCTCCTCAGTCACCACCATGGCCAGGCTGGCTGCTCTCAGGGGGAAGCCCAGCTCTAGGGCCCAAATCCAGAAGAGAAATCACTCCCTCCCTCACTTAAGAAAACACTCTCCTGTCTCCATCAATCAGAGGGCTCCCACTCACAGCCCCCCATGCCGCCGCTCCCCATCAAGGCCCAGATGTTTTATTTATAGGCTGGTCTCTTTAGGAGGGAGCCGAGTCAGACACACATCTTGCTTCCTATTATTCATGAGCCTTAGGTAGAGGGAGGCCACAGACCCAGATGAGAAAACCCTTCAATCAAATCCTGATGAAATAAACTAATTAGGGAGATTACACCTCCATAATGATGTTAATCGTGCAGAGAGGAAATCGCGGCCTTCCTGGCTAACTCTGCTTCTGGCTCCACAAGGCATCTTTCAGCATCTCTAGAAATCAGAGTCAGGCCCTGCCTACCGGACAAAGGGATGGAGCCCAGGGTTCCCTGGTGAAGACGCAAAGCCTCAGTTCTGAGATGCTCTCGTTTGTCCTGTTGCCCTGGAGACACTGGTCCTCCCTCCTGTTCTCCACGCCCCAACCCTCCACCTCCAACCCATTGCAGATAACAAGTATCCATACAAATTCTCCAAGACCTCCTCCCTGAGTGACAGTCAGAATAAAACCCACTCATTCATTCAGTGTTATATCCAGTAGATGTGTATTAGGAGGCCCCTCCATGGCAGGCACAGGGAACAAAACAGACAGAGCTCCTGCCCTTGAGAATCTTCCATTTGGAGAAGGGAAGGGATGGGAAGCACTGGGGAGTTTTAGTAATACGCTGGATAGTGATACATGGCATGGAAGGAAAGGAAGCCAGGAGAGTCAGCCAGAACACGGGTGGGAAGGGAGCCAGGTAGAGTATGTACCCAGTGCCCAGAGGCTTCCCTGATGTCTGTGCACAGATGTGGGGTGGGAGTGAGGCAGCCATAGGAGGACCCCAGGCAGGGGGCAGCCCACAGAAACACTGGAAGCAGAAAGGAGCTCACATGGCGATTCAGATAGAGAGGTTGACACTAGGTTGCATGAGACAACTTGATGAATGTCTTTCTCGCCTGATGAGTTATGAGATTTAGGAAGGCTAACTCTGTTTTGTCTTCTCACTTTTCTCAGAATGGGAAAGAGGCAGACTGGGACATGAGACTGGGAGGACAGAGTGGGAGAGAGAAATGTCTTGGGGGCCCAAGCCAGGCCCTAGGCTAGAGGCAGAGAGGTCTGTTCATCCCTCTTCCCTGGCTGTAATAGCATCTTGCCAACCCCAGCCCCTAGGACTTCTAACAGAAAACAGCTGGCTTTGGAGGGACCAGTGGTGGTATTCTCCTTACCTGAAGCATTCCTGACATAACCCCTATAATGTTAAAGTGCAGAATAGCAATCTTCATGTGTCAAGCTGGTGGACCTACTGCCCCCTGGAAGTTGATGTGGCATGCGAGGAGCATAGATGTATAAAGTACACTATAAAATGCAAATTAAGCTAGTATGAAGTGCCACGTGTAACTATTAAATTAGTAAAAATATAAAATAAAATATTAACCCTGGGTGCTGGCAAGCAGGCTCTGAAACTCTCATTAATTACTAGTTGGCAGAGTATATTTGGCAGCACTTATTCAGCAAATAACTGGGCAATACATCACCAGAACAGTAAAAAGAGTTCATACGTTTAACTCCCTAATAACAATTCTGGGAATGAGCTCAAAGTAAAATTCCTAAATATAGAAAAGCTGTGTGCTTTAAAATATACATTCCAGCGTTATTTATTATAGTGAAAAAAAAAATTGCACCCTAAACATCTAAAAATAGGGAGACAGTTCATGTTAATTTGGATTTCTGTACATAGTCACTGGAATTTTATGCAATAACAATTACATTTTTCTGGCTAAAATGGGATCACAGAAGTGTGCTTATAAAATAAGAGGCTAAATAAATGGATATTAAGGACCATGAATGATATTGCGAGTCTATGTTTGCAAGTGTGCAAAGACGCGTAGTGAACAATCAGTTGTTTGGGAAATGGCAATACAGTTCTTAGGAAAATGCAAATGAACTCTAAGCCAAGAATTGGAGTTACCAAAAGTTTCTCTCTTGACCAGATTTAAAACAGAGTGACAGAGCCAGATGCGATATATGTAATGAGGAAGAAACTGAGGCACAAAAAGAGTGGGCCAGGTGCCCGCGTCTCATTGAGCTGTGAAGTGGAGATAACTTGTACTTATGGTTTAAAATCCACTGGGAACTTTTTTTAAATAAAAATGTCTAGATTCCACCTTCTGAGATACTTTTGATTCAGTGAGGCTAGGATATTTACATATTTTTTAATTAGCTTGTTTATTTTTAGAACACAAGGTCTTGTTCTGTTGCCCAGTCTGAAGTGCAGTGGTGTGGTCATAGCTCACTGCAGCCTTGAACTCCTGGGCTCAAGTGATCCTTCCCCTGGAGTCTCCTCAGTAGCTGATAATACAGACATGCATCACTGTGCCCAGCTAGTCTTTAAAATTTTTTTGTCGAGATGGGGATCCTGCTATGTTGTCCAGGCTGGTTTCAAACTCCTGGCCTCAGTTATCCTTTAGCCTTGGGCTCCCAAAGTGCTGGGATTATTGGTGCGAGCCACTGTGCCTGGCTGACGTCTGTATTTTTTAAACAGTTCCCCCAGATAATTTTGTTATCAGCCAGAGCCAAAAACCACTAGCATAAGGCCCCAGAATGGATACTGGGCTCGAGTGCCCCATTGAGGTTCACCAAGGGTGTCTTCTAGTTAGTGATGGCCGTGTACCAAGTGCCACTCCCACTGAGTTGTATGGATGATTCCTATTAATCCTCCCAGTCACCTGGTGAGTTAGGAACCACTGTCATCCCATCTTATAGATAAGGAGAGTGAGGCACAGAGAAGCACAAAAACACGCAGACCAGAGCCTCCTACCCTCACTTTACCTTGTACAACGGAACCTTCCTTCAGTACTGACTTAGCTACACTAGGAATGCACCCCACACCCTCGCCTTACCCCAGGCCCCCAAATACACAGGCCCGTTAGATTTTGAATGAGCAAAAGGACAACATCTGGCCCAACAGGCCCATGGGGAGCAGGCCCCCAGCCTTGGGAAAAGGCAAACAGGGGCTGTGGACTCTGAGATGTAGAGGAGGCATCCTCTGCTGTGTGCAGGGCTGCTAACAGCCCGTGCCCTCCCACACCTGACGTCTCTCTGTGGCTGAAGATTGATTACATGCAAACAGTTTTCGTAGCAATCGGCACATGTTTTAACAAAATCCGATGCAGCCTGAGTCAGACTAATTGTTTTAGAGCACAAGCCACACGCTCTGGGTGACCTAGTGGCCCCAGGAAGCTCCCAAGACAGGTTTGAGTTATGCATGGCTTTTTGTCACACAAATCCTAGGGTTTGCTTAGCAAGAGCAAGAGAGGGAGATGTCAACATTTCTGATCCATGCAGTAAACCCCTTCCACGTGGGAAGTTACTCTTTCTTTCATTAGCCCGGTTCATTCAGTGGAATAAGATGATCCCTCTCTCTGGGCCTGGCACAAGTGGTCATCAGAGAAAACAAAGGACAGAACTAAACAGGACCCTTGCCCTCCTGGGCTCAGGGTTGGGTTGGAGGAGGCAGGCACACATTAAAGAATCACAAGCAAAATGATGATTATACAGTATATAGAGGCAAGTGCTGTAAAGCCCTGTGAGCATTTTACAGGGAGTCCTGACCAGCTGGGAGCCAGGAAAATTCCTCAAAGCAAAGATTTTCTGATGTGCTCTTAAGGATTCAGACCTTGACCAGGGAAAGGTAAGAAGCAGCATGATGTTTTGCAGAAATGTGCCAGAGGCACACAGGACGCGGGAAGTGGGGCTCACGGGACACAGGAAGTCAGGCTCACAGGACACAGGAAGTAGGGCTCACAAAACATGGGAAACAGGGCTTGGAGAGTTGGCAGGGCCCCTATCACCAATGAGTCTAAAGCTCTTGGTGGGTCTTAAGGGGACTGATAGCTTCCGACTTACAGTTTAGGAAATAGAGCTCTGCCTGTTTTGCAGAGAATTGACCAGGAATCCAGGACAGGAGTAAAATGGACAGAAATGAGGCGGACCATTCCAACCATTCAGACTTGGGAGACACAAGCCAAGCCAGGAGCCAGGATGGGGATTGCAGACGGAGAAAGGTCAGCAGAGAAAAGAGGTTAATGACATCACGTCGCCAGGACTTGGTAATGAACTGGGATGAGGAAGAAAGAAAGGCACCTGTCGCCTCCAAGGGTTATAGTTCACCTTGTGTGGTGTTCCACCAGGAATATTCACTAAGTTACCCGCAGTTGGCTTCGAGTGACTTTGAACCTGAGAACCTTGGAGGGAAAAGTTCAGGAAATTGGTCCTCAAAAACTAGGACCCAAGAGTAATTTCTGTTTTTCTCCTTTTTCTTTTCTTTTCCTTTTTTCTTTCTTTCTTTCTTTTTCCTTTTTTCTTTTTTCTTTTTTTTTAGCCTTTGTACTATTTTCAGGTTCAGAGGATTGGGGAAGGAGAGAAAAGGTGCAGGAGGTTAGTTCAAAATGAAAAGGACCTTCCCACAGGTACAAGGAACAGAAAGTGGCGAGTTTCTGCCATGTGGGATGACCAGTTGTCCAGTGGAAGATGGGAAGGCCCAGAACTAAGCCACTGGGCTGGATGTCAAAGACAGTCAGTTTAGTTGTGTGACTAACTTGTGTGTGACCTAAGGCGATGAGTTAATCGCTGAAAGCAGCATACTCTGGTCAGCATAGTGACAAACCCCTCCGTAGGCTTTGAACCTGGTGTGACAGCGAGAGGACCAGTGTGGGTATTTCCTGCCCAAGGGCTCAGAGCCACTTAATAGTCAAGAGCTCCCGTGCTGAAGCTGACCCAAGGAGCTCTGGGGGATTGTAAAAAATGAGCAAAACACACAAACTCCAACATTAACAAGGCTGTAGAAAGCTGGGTAAAGGTCAACTTGTGCTCCCTCTGCCCCCAAACAGAGGAAACTGTGACCCTGTCCTCAAAGGCCTCCGGTCTGCCTTGCAAACAGAGCCCTGGGGGCTGCTCGGAATAAAAGCTGGTCGCACTGTTTGAAAGTAGCTTTAGTGCTCGTATTTCCCCACACGCTGGCACAATCACAGCCTTGAGAACAATGGAAACTGGCTGGCTGGCTGGACAGAATAAAGCCCAGGGGAAAAGGCCATGTGAGAAATTGGCCCATGTTTGTACCTACAAATCCACAGCCCAGCTACCCCTGCCCCTTCAGCCCCACTCCCACCCACCAGGAGGACCCTGGATGCCTTCCAAGCCCAGATCCCAGCAAAATAAGACTTCAGTCCAGGACTTCCAATGTCACCACTATGGCTTAGTGCAAGAAATCAGGGATTTCTAAATAAAGGGGATATGTGTAAAAATGTAGATCCCAGGACATTTTAGAATTCTGTAATTCCTGAGCCAGTTCTAGGCTGGAGCCCAGGAGTTTGCATTTTTAACAAGATACCATGGGTGTCCGTGGGTTATAGCTTTGAGAAACAGTTTTTTGTTAAGCTTGAGCAGACATTGTTGAGCATCTGCTGATAGCTGTGGAAATACTCCACAGGAAATAGGCATGTGTATTTTGTACCAAATTTTGAACAATTTCAGGGTTGAAGGACATGCTGCCCAGTCCCTGTGTGTCTACAAAAGAGTGAGTACTCCCAGGTAGAAGCAAAAAAAAAAAAAAAAAAAATGGGTGAGAGGACCTGATGCCGTCATGCTAGATGTCCCAGAGGGTCAGGATGGCACTGCTGTGAGCCCTGTCCTGCTGAGTCTTGGCTTCTGGAGGAGATTCCTCCTTTAACAAAACTGACTCAATCTCCTCTGTGTCCTCTCTGTGACTGGGGCTCTGGCTTTAGTCCAGAGGCCCTGCCCATTTAGTCCGGTTTTTGCCAAAATCTTGCTAGGTCATTTTAGTGAACATCCCTCACCCCTGATAGTCTGATCAGATTCCCTGTCCCCCACCCTGGCCTGCTTTCAGAAAGAGGTTTATCAAGTCTGTGTAGCCGGAAACCCCCACCCCTGGTGTGGGCTCTCAGATATTTTTCATGTACTGACTCCTCCCCCTGCTTCACGGTTATACATCTCCACTTGTCCTTGCTGAGTCCAGAGTTAAGCTCAATCTCCCTTTCTCACTACCAGATCCCATTGCTGGCCCCTGTGCCTATGCCTTAGTCCCCTCACTTGAATAGAGTCTTCCTTATTATCTTTAAAAGGGTCATGAATTATTGTCTTTAACACTTCCCGCAAGAGAAGGCCGGGACAGCAAGAAGGGAAATTTGAAAACAACAGGACCTGGCTCCTCTGAGCTGAAGTTTGCTGTGAATTTTAAAGGGTACATGTAAATGTGTGTGTACCAAAAGGTACCGAGGCTTGATGGGGACTTTGTGGGTCATGCACCATTCTGTGGTTTTAAGAGCTGCACAAAGGGACCATTTGCCAGTTTTCAAAAGCAAGGAGGGCACTGGACATATCAGCATGGCATCAAGGTTCTGTCCTTTATTAGCTGTGAGACACCAGACAGGATACTTGATCTCCCTAACCCCCTGCTTCCCCTCACTGGCGAAATGCAAATGCTAATACCGAACTCACAGGGTTTTGTGAATCTAAAATAAGATAATGAGGTTAAAGCATTTAGCATGGAGTCTGGTACACGATAACGACTCAATAAACTTTGGTTATCAATGTCATCATCATTAATCCTTTTCTAGAAATTCAGACTGTCCTGGCCTCTTCTAATAAAAAGGTGGCTCCTTACCCATCTTGGCATCCTACAAAGCACTTTATAACTTACTATGATGAAAATAAGGTTTTAATAGATGTTGGAAGGTGGGGGGCGGTGAGTGGAAGTGGAGGAGTAAAGGAAGGGATGGAGGAAGAAGACTCAGAGAATGTGAAAGATTTGAAAAAAGGAACAAGTGTTAAGGGAACTGAGTGAGTATCTTCTTTTGGGGCGTGAGAATAAATTCTCTAGCATCACCAACTCAGATGAGAATTAGGTTTTCCAAGCAGAGCCAAGTTTACTTTTCTCAGGTTTTTCATTTCCCCAGTGCAGGCATGGAGCTCACTGAGCTGGCTGGTTCCGAAAGCCATCTACTGCCACTGTATTTCAGGCTAAGTTGCCTCAGCTGCCATGGAGCCTGCCTGTCTCTGTTTCCTGCCATCCACAATTAAGTGGGGATTGTTAATTAAATTATCATCTCACCTAATTAACAGTCAGATAATTGTGATTTTTAATGAACTGGGATTGCTTTTGGGTAAGACAAAAGCAGTCATGAAGTAGAAACCTTCCTCCTATGTTGCTAATCGAATTCAATTGCCTCTGTTGGAGTGGAGAATGACAACAATACTAGTACCTTGACCTTTTGTTTTAATGCTGTAGAGTGGATTTAGGATGAGTGTGGGAGTTAGTTACCCAAACCTATTGGGCTGTAATAAGGGAGAGGTGTTCAGAGGCCCAGGGTAGGGGAATTCTTACTTCTCCAGCAGCATACTGTATCCTCCACTGAAATTCTAACTAAATCACGTCACAAATGTCAGGATAAAAACATCTAGGCCTGGGTATGTGGATTTAGCTAATGTCATCTGCCCAGTCTAAAAGCTCAAAGAGGCCCTTCTATCTGGAGTAACACAGAAGAACAGTTAGAGTTATCTGAAGTTAGATTGGAAGAGTCTTTTATAGCAGGGGTCAGCAAATGTTCTGTAAAGAGCCTACGATTAAATATTTCAGGCTTAAGGGCTAGAAGATCTACTCAGCTCTTCTGCCATAATGTAGTCTAAAATAAGTGGGTTGAGGGGATAAGGATCAAAAATGAGAGATTATTCCAAGACATGAACAAAAGGAAGCAGAGTCCAGGTTCTATGTGAGCAATGTGGCCTTAATTTCACTCAGGTGCAAGCCGCTGAGTTGGAAAAAGAAGTTAACATGTGGGTTAAGACAGGGTGGGAATATAAGAGGTCAATGGGCGTGGACTGGCACATTCCTTCCTTCCTGGGCAGGATGCTCTTTCCTGGGTGGGAGGGTTTTATTTGGGTGGGTTCCTATATCCAGGCCTATCATTCCTGTCTTTTTAGTCTATTATTACAAGGAGGCAGAGTGATGGGCGTGATATCTCTTTGACTGCTTCCTGCAGGGTTGAGGGTCAGTGTGGGCTGCATATAAGGGGGAAAAAAAAGGAGGGGGAAGGGAGTGGTGTTTACAGGAATACTCTTGGGTCTTCAGTCTGAACTGGTTGACATCCAGGTAGGGCGAGGATATGAACGGTTGTTTTGGGGGGGGTGACTGCCTGGTCAATAAATTGGGAGATGAGATGAAGGACAACTGGTCCGAAACTGAGAGTGAGAAAGATCATAAGTAGTGGCCCTAAAATGGGAAGTAACCAAGGTGACCATAAATCGAATAAGGACCAAGGATTAGATGATTCAAGACTTGTTTGTCTCTGTTTGATTTGCTCTCAAAGTTCTTTTACTTTGCCTGTGATTATTCTGGACTAGTTAACAAAGAAACAACATTCTTCTCCCCACAAAATGCACGTGCCTCCTTTTTCTGCTGTAAGTAAATCTAAAGCTTGGCGATTTGGGAGGACTACTGCAGCTAAAAAATTAATCTGGGATTGTAGGGTGACTAAAGAGTCTGCCAACATTTCCATGTCTTCATTAGGTTCTAGGGAGAGTTGGTGGCAAAAGTGGGTTGGTGTACTAATGTGTGCAATGCCTCTATGCCTGTTCTGAGAAGTACGGGGGAAAGGTACTCTTTTTTGTCTGGAAGTAGGGGCATGTGTCAGGGCCTGAATTGGAGAAGAGTCATTCACAAAAGAGACTTGGGGGTGAGGAAAGTCAGGTGCAAAGACTGGAGTGGTTAGTGTGCAGGCACCAATGGATGGAAAAGCCGCAGAGGAAACATATTCGCAGAGGGGCATAGGAGGAGTCTGGTGAGTTTTAAGGTGGTAGGAAATAATACTTGCAATTGCCAGCGGGGTCTTCCAGTGTTGGAAGTTTTTCTGTAGTTTTTCCACAGCTTTATTCAGGATTGGTGGATCTAGATTGGGGTGCCCAAGAGGCTACTGCCACGGGGGGTGCTGTAGAAAATGGTGTTAGGGCCTATCCAATGAGGGGATAGACTCCCTCGGGGCAAGAGAGATTTGAGGAAAACTTGTTGTCCTGCTAATTTGTCTCTGACTTTCACTGCTGAGGGTTGGGTAGGAGTCTAATTTGTGCTAATTTGTCTCTGACTTTCACTGCTCCTCCTATTGGGTAGGAGCTGGTTTATTGTTTTTCTAAGTTCATCCCTGGTTTCCTGGAGGATGGGAAAATAGTTTCCTGCAATAGAGCCTGGAGGGGATCCAGGGCCCAGAGTAATAGTTCTGCCGAACATTATTTCAAAACGGCTTAAAAGAGGGGTTTGCGAGGGGTGGAGTGAATACAGAGTAAAGAGATGGGGAGAAGCTTAATCCAGTCTTGTCTGTGTTGCAGTACTAACTTAGTGAGATGTTGTTTGAAGATGTTCGTTTGTTCTACTTTCCCCCCGATGATCGGGGGCCCATAAGTCTTGCACTAAACCATATGAATCATTTTTTTTTTTTTTTTTTTACGGGAAGGATGGGCGTGTTATAGGGCAAGGTAGTAGGTTTGAGAATACAGCTGACAGGAGTTTGAGGGTGAGTGGTTTAACACCCCTGGGGGCTGCCTTGGGGGTTGGGGATTGTTTAAGGGAAGGATATGAATGTTGGGGTCGGAGGGCAATGAGAATGGGTGAATGATGGGAGGTTACAGAAGGAAGAAAGGCATCCCACATGACGGGGTCTACAGGGAGGTCGGATTGAGAGAATGGAAGGGCTGTAGGGCAGAAATTAGAGAGGAGTAGGATGGGTAGTGAGAAGTGGGAGCTGGCAGGAATTGTCAGGGTTGCTTGTAATCTTCAGAAGATGTCTCTGTCGAGTAGGAGAAGGCTGCATGAAGGAATGCTAAGGAATGAATGTGAAAGAGTACCCAGAAAATGAGCACCACAAGGAAGGAGTAGCATGAAAGCATAGCAAATTGCCATCAATACCCACCCCTGAGATCTCTGTTTGTTGTAAGGGACTCTTGTAATAGCATAAGGTGGAGTACGTGGCCCCAGTATCAATCAGAAAAGAGATTGGCTTACCTTCCACTAGCAAAGATCCCTGGAGCTCAATTTTGGTGATCGTCCAAGGTGCCTGCTGACTCTCCAGGAACTGTCACTCTTCAGCAGCCAAGCCCAAGAGGTCGGGGAATTCAGCCAGGTCCTGAAAGTGACTGAGAACTGGATCCTTAGAAGGCCTTGGGCAGTCAGACTTCCAGCGAGGACCTCCACAGGCTGGACATGTTTTGGAGCAGGGGGTTGGATTTGGGCATTCCTTGGCCCAGTGGCCAGCTTTACCACACTTCAAGCATAGTTCCAGGGGAGGTTTTCTTATCCTGGACTGTGCTGAGTAGTTTTGAGAAACATCTGAGGTTTGTCTAAGGGCAGAAGCCAATAGATGGAGCTCTGAGAGGTGCTGCCACTTAGAGGCCTCTTCTTGGTTACTGAAGACCTTGAGGACCAGGTTGATGAGATCTCATTGGGGGGGGGGTGTCTCAGAGCCCTAGGAGGATTTTTGGAGTTTTTTTCTTGATAGTGGGTGCAGACTGGGAGACAAA
Source organism: Otolemur garnettii (assembly GCF_000181295.1). Taxonomy (NCBI): domain Eukaryota; kingdom Metazoa; phylum Chordata; class Mammalia; order Primates; family Galagidae; genus Otolemur; species Otolemur garnettii. The sequence continues at coordinate 2,427,054 of NW_003852418.1, read as the reverse complement.
ATGCATGTTGATAATGAGCCCGCCCTCTCTGCTCCCCAGGGATAAGGCAGTACAGTGGTGGAGGCTTCATTAAGATGGGCTAAAACCTGGGCAGGATTTCCATCTTGTTTCTGGGTTGTTTCTTTTATTTTATCATAATTCACGGCTTTATGGGCTGCTTTTTTTTAGTCCCTCTAAGAGTCTCTGAACTATGTGCCTATGAAGACAGACTCCAGGAGCATCAATTTGGTAATTCCAATTGGGGTCTTCCCAGGGGACAGCCCTGTCACCCTCTGGCAGGGTTTAGGCTGCCCTCAGCATGAGCCTGGGCCTGGGTACAGACCTGCTCCCTCTCCTCCAAAGTTAGGGTAGAGCTGAGGATGATGTATAAATCATGCCAGGTCAACTCCTATGATTGGGTTAGAGTCTTGACAGTATTTTGTGGGCTCTGTGGAAAATGAGCCTAGTTTCTGGCTTATGTGGGACAGGTCTGAGAGAGAAAAGGAGACCTGAGCCCTTCCATTCCTTCAACCTCTCAGAGGGGGTATAGAAGTTGTGGTGGTCTAGAGGTGGAAGGTCCAAAGGTGTGGCCAGATCTAGTGTGAGGGGGGAAAGTTGGGTCCACTGTCTTTCCTTTCCTGCCCAAGTCGGCCATCTTTTCTTTTTTGCCCACATACAGCAGAAGGTGGGTGGGAGGTGGTGGGGAAAGGGAGGATGGGGTAGAATTCTACAAGTAGGGAAGAGGCTGAGGAAGGGGAGTTGTGGAAAGGCAAAGAGGGGAGGGTCACCTGCTGGGTCGAAGGAAGATAATGGAGAATCGGAGTTCAGGGAGGGCTGATTTGGCCCATGCAAGGAAAATTTGAGAGGGTTCACAAGATGAACACAAAGAAGGAATGTTTCAGAGGAGGAGAAGGCTTGGATGTAGGGAACTTCCGACCTTTTGCCTGATCTCTGGTAGCAACTGTTGAGGTCAGTGAGGATTGAAAGATCAAAGGTGTCATCTTTCAGGCCCTTGTGAGCCATTGTCTAGTTTGTACATGGGCCAAGCAGTATTACAGAAAAAGATGAGGCAAATGTTTAGGTTTAAGGTCAGGATAAAGGTGTAGAAGCTTGAGGTGAGTTAAGAGGCAGCTTGAAGGTGAAGAAGGAGAAATCCATGACTGAGCAGTCCCCATATTGGAAACTGGAGGCAGAAAATAAATGAAGTTAAAGCAAGAATGAAAAAAGAACTTACGAGGGGGAGAAGGAAGGAAATGGCCAAGGCTGGGGCTAGGAAGGTTACAAGGCCTCTCTGAAGGATCTTAACCAGCCCAAAAAGAGTGGTAGAGGTCCATGGTAGGGTGTCCCCATGCCTGAGGCACTAGATGGGTGAGTCTGACTTGCTGGGGTTAGTCCATGACTGACGCCAGATTTAGAAGACACAGACTACCGCAGAGTGGAGAGAAGGAAGATAAGTTAAAAAGGCTCAGAGAGGGGCTAATATATGAATTAATGGAAGAAGAAGGAGAGAGGGGCAGGAGTGGAGAAAGGGAAGAGAAGTTTAAAAGGCTCAGAAAAGGGTTATAGATGAATGCACACCTCACTATTAAATGGAAGAATTCTGGGCAGGGGTTGGAGGGATCCCTTCATTTTCTTTGTCTCATTGGAACAAGAGTCCATCTAGTTGGAAACGGATCCGACAGGGTGCATCTCGGGCTCCCAAGGGGCTTCTCCCCATCCTGGGTTTTGGCACCCAAATGAGAGGTCAAGGATCGAAAATGAGAGGTTATTCGGAGACATGGATGAAAGGAAGCAGAGTCCAGATTTTGTGTGAGCAACGTGGCCTTTATTTCACTCTGGTGCAAGTGGGCTGAGTTTAGAAAAGAAGTCATCATATGAGTTAAGGTGGGTGGAAAGATGAGAGTTCAAGGGGTGGGATCCCCTTCCTGGCCAGGACGTTCTTTCCTGGGTGAGATGGTGCTATCAGGGTGGGTTCCTACATTTGGCCCGATCATAGGTATGTTGTGTTCCAACCAACTTTTATTTACAAAAACAGGCAGTAGGCTGGGTTTGGAGGCCAGAGGTCATAGTAAAAAGGAAATATTTCCCTATGGAAAATTTGAAATCGGCAAGATTCTTTTACACATAAACATGAAATAGCAAATTGTGTTCACTTAATGAGTAGATTGAAATGATTTGCAATTTCCCATCATTTTCAACACGTAAATAAAAGATTCTGAAGGTCTATTTCTTTGTGGTTTTGATTTCTAAAACTAATTATAGAAAAATTCAAAAGCAGAAATGGAGAGGACTTCCATAAGCGCAAACACAAATGTGACCATTTTGGCATATTTCCTTCCAGCGAAGCCTCAGTGGACACTTGACATATACTGCAAGTTTACAATTTTTTAAAAACTTGTTTCTTTTACTTAACATTGTATTTAATCTTGTCAATGTTGCTACATGGTGTCCCATGTCACTCTTTTAAGTAGTTGTGTTACATTTGTTTTTATGAATATACTGTAATTGTTTACTATGTCATCTCTTATGGTTGGACATGTTGTTTTCCCTTCTTTAACCATTTTGATGTAATTGTGGTAACAGCTTCGTCTACATTTGGGGATTGTTTGCAGAACAGGTTCCCTGAAGTTGAATTACTGAGTCAAAGGATCCAAGCACTTTTATAGAAACTGGTAAATATGCCAAATTGTTTCCCCAAAGTCGGGGCTAATATACCCTGCAAGTGGCTGGAGTTTAATAGTGTGATCCAAAATTGGGTGTCGATAGTTATAAAACTGGTTCTTTTTAGTACTTTTGAACATAGTGGGCAGGTGAGGTGGCTCACACCTATAAAACCCAGCACTCTGGGATGCTAAGGTGGGAGGATCTCTTGAGCTCAGGAGTTTGAGGTCAACCTGAGCAAGAGCTAGCCCCTGTCTCTACTAAAAATATAAAAATTAGTTAGGCATTGTGATGGGTGCTTATAGTCCCAGCTCCTAGATGGGTGAAGCAGGAAGGTTGCTTGAACCCAGGAGTCTAAAGTTGCTGTGAGCTAGGCGGAAACCAGAGCACTCTAGCCTGGACAACAGAGTGAGGCCTTGACTCAAAGAAGAAAAGAGAGAAGAGAAGAGGAGAGGAGAGGAGAAGTCAGGGGAGGGGAGGAGAGAGGAGAGGAGAGGACTCACAAAAGCCATAGCCTCATCCAAATCAGAGAAGTCAGTAAACTGTTTCTGGAGGATTGAAAAATTCAGGCTTTCCTTAGAGCCCACTGTTAAGTAATCTCCAGTCACCAGATGTTTGCAGAGTACTGACTGGTAGGACGAGTCTTATCTCTGAAGTGCCTCTCCACTGCCTCAGAGAGAAACTGGAGAGGTGTGTGGTCACTGCCATGGCCCTGCCAAGGGCAGTTAAGAGTGGCCTTCCTAACTCAAAACTGAATCCAAAGAGGAGGTGAGCAGGAAGACAGAAGAGGAAGAAAGAGTTCTAGAAGTTATCCCCCAGACACCACGTGTTCTGAACCAAGCTTGGAGGCTGTAACAGTTTCCTGCAGCTGCTGTAACAAAGTACAATGCGTCCTCACTTAATGTCCTCCACAGGTTCCTGGAAATTGCCGCTTTGAGTGAAGTGACCTATTGTGAAACCAGCTTTACAATAGGCTAGTTGACATAACTGAGGTACCGCTAGGTTCCCACAGCATATTTCTGGCTACAAAAAAAATATCCCCAAACATCTAAATAAGGACACAAGCCATTTCTCATATTCAACATCGAAAATAATGTGAGCATAATGCATACATTCAAGACAAATTAGTAAAAACAAGTAAGAAAATTATTTGGCCAATTTTTGGTGAATCAGTGAGCGAGGGCAGTCATAGTGATGGTGGGTTCAATCAAGGAATAAATGTTTGCAAAGCAAAAATTGTAAGGAGCATCTCCCCCCACCCACAGTTCAAAAGCACTCACAAATACGGTCACCAAGCACTTCTGCTCAGCAACGTTACCATCTGCATCTGTATGATTATTGTAGACTTTGCAAACGTGTATTCTCAATACCATGCATTCATTCATTCATTCTTTTTGCCATCTGCTCATTTAAGTTCAGGGTTGCAGGTGGCTGAATTGTCATGATGCCTCCTACATCTGTGTCTCCAATAGACTACAAGGACGCTAAGGACAGAGGGTGGATGGTTTTCATCTTTGCCATCCCAGGAGCAAGCACACTGTAGGCACACAGTAAACCCACGTTCGACAGGCAGATGGGTGGCCAAGGCTGTCCATTTTGAAACATCCAGTTTGAATTTGTTCATCTGCCTTTGCAACCTACCAGTACCAGACCATCCCCAAATCAGAGAATTAAGTTCATTCATATTAATTATTCCAGGATCCCCACCCCCAACCATGGTTTTCTGCAATTGCTTCTCAGCCTGCAGTCAAATGAGCTCAAGGAAAATGATGTGACTTGGCTTTGGAAATATATTCCTCTGGCTGCCAGAATGGATTTAGCAGACTCCGAGTTCCGTTCCTCACTCCTGCTACGACTGCCTCTGTGCACACAAAGGGCTCTGACAGTCTCTGAGTTATGAGGGGCCATTCCAAGGCTGTGATGGATTTGATTGTTTTATGCACTGACTTAAGATCTCATTTCCTGCCACATTCTCAACTGCCTTCTGGGCTGCTGCAGGGAACCCCTCTCGTTGGTTTTGTGCTGCCCTCTCCTCTACCCATCTCAGAATTGTGAGTTTCCTACCTGAACAAAAGCGTCAGAAAGATCAAATGATTTAAGAGTTGCCAAAGGTGAGGGCTGTATCTCTCAGCCAAGCTTCCTGTATTTTTATAATCACTCTTTTTTCTTTGATTGAGTACCACTGAAATATTCTTCAAAAGATGTGAAATTGAGGAATAGACGACTCTATTAGGCATGTAACAGGTTGACATCCACAAACCACCACAGGTTTTCAAGAGGAAAGAAACATTCCTTGCTGGAGTGCCTCGCGGAAGGAAGGTCTTAGTGTCTCCATCTTTGGGAAATCATTTCTTTATCTGCCTGCTTTAGCATCTACCCAAATACTTCATCACCACATGTAGATAATCCCCGTCTTCAATTTGGTCAAAGCTACATTTTCATCCAATTTATTGAGTTCATCACATTTAGACTCAACCAGGCCAGGCCTCCATTCTTCTCTTGTAGTTTCCATGAGGCGAGGGTCAGTCCAATTCAGCTTTGTTCGCTGCTGTACTGATAAGATTGAATTCGGGTCCTGACCGTATTAATAGTTTATATATATATTTCAGGGAGATATACTTAATGTCCATACCTAAACTCCAGGGAGTTTTCATCCATGAAAAGTAAAGGGGATATCTGTTGATCTGAAGCAGAAGTTAAGAAGGCAGGGGTGAGTAGAGAGAGTCATTCTCTAAGTGTGACCCCCAGACCGGCTGCATTTGCATCACCTGGGAGTTCATTAGCAATGCAGATTCTTGGTCCATAGCAAAACTAATGCATCAGAAACTCCAAGGATGGGACCGAGCCACCGAGGTGCTGATAAATCTCCCAAGGGATGCTGGCACACACTGAAGTTTGAGAACTCCTGGTGGATAGAGGTGTGTGCAAGGACACAGGTGCTTAGAGTGAGGATGCAGCTCTTAGCTCTGCTTCAACAACTGTGAGACAAGAGGTTGCACAAAGTGTCAAAACAAAGTTCTGGAACCCTGGAAGGGAGAGACATAAAGGGAAGTTTTGAGTGAATGTGGAGGTGCACCATTCCACTCAGTGGACAGAGGAAAATGACTTTTAAGTGTCACATGCCTGATGAATCTGTTGAAAGTTGATAAAGGATGAGGTAATAGGGGAGTTGTAGGTCTATTTGTCTTGAGGGATGATATAAAGTTATTTTCATTCATCAATGCGAAACGTTCCAACTTACCACCTACAACCCCAAAGTAAACCAGGCCCTTTTCCTTCCCCTTCCATCACATCCCACCTGACTCCAAAACCATTTCACCCTCTGCCTATCTGTAGTGGTTGATGGGAAAGAACTGAAAGCCTATGTGTGCACGCATAAGTAAAATACTCTCCAAGTCCAGAAGCCTGCTGGAATTGAAATCACACATTCATGAAGACAGCCATTTGCACACATCTGTGCTTTTTCTTCAGGAGGACTTAGAGACCCCAGAATAGGAGCAGAGACTGAAATGGTTGGGTTGGTCAAGAGCTAGAGGTTAGCTGGGTGGGTGACTGCAGCAGGCAGGACCCCTGGCCTGAGAGGGAGGAAGGAGAGGTGCTGAGATGACCTGGTTACTGCCCTAGGCTGAGGGACTTCTAAAGCAGAGAGTAGACAGGTGCCCCGGGGAGTCCGAATAAAGACCTGGTACCAGGTTCTCCAAAATCTGGCTGTGTGTTATCTGAGACAGGGAATGTGGTGGCCCAGAGGTTAGAGCTGGGCAACCTGAGCGTGCTCACTGTGGGTTTCTTAGACATGTGCTCAACAGTCACCTCCCTGTGTCTCTTTGATGTCAAGTCCTATGTCAGAAACTGGATATTTGCTATGTCACTCGCCAATAGCACAGCTACTCTAGCTGTCTCCGAAAGTCAGAGTTCACCTGCAGTCCGCTCTCTTCCACCCAGTGGAACTTCGTGATACCTTCTGACACCATTATTGTCACTAAGCAGCACTGATTTCCAGGAAAGATGCCGGAGGTGAGAATGCCCAGTGGGTCTCCCCTGGCCTAGCCCCAGGGCTAAGTGGCTCATTCCCGGGCACTAGAGCAGAGTGGTGACAAGCCGGCTTTGCAGACTGAGAGGGCTGGGTCTGAATCCCGCCTCACCTCTTAGGAGCTGTGCAGCCTTAAGCTCTTAGCTTTACCCCTCTTTTCTGGAAAATGGGGGTAGTGATGAGGATTAAAACTGATTAAACCTCAAAGTCACATAAAATACAAACACTGGAGCCCAATCAGCACTTCAGAAATGCTGTCATTGTTATACTTACTGAGGAAAAGACAATCACATTCACGATCTCTCAGCTACTGCCGCCTACACTCTGCAGAACGCCCTCTGCCTCCACTCCCTACCTTCTCATGCACCCCTGCCCTTCCTGCCTCCCTTAGCTCCTGGCTCTGCTGGTCTCCAGCAGAGAAATGTCCTCCTCTTCTACAGTCAGATCCATGGGGCACCCAGACCCAGAGAACAGCATGCTCTCATCTGTGCTCAGGAGTGTGGCTAAGAGATTGAATCCAGACATTTCTCGAAAAAAGCCCTAAGCCGCTCTAGCACCCACTTTAGAAAGAAGGTCTGGGGAGGGCCACCCTCAGTCACATCCCTAGAACCCCTTTAAATTTTCAGGCCAAGTAGACTGTCCCATGGCTCTTAAGCTCTTCCTAGCACCCAGTTACCGATTCTGCCCCTCAGGACTTGGTGGTGCAAATTTCAGGCTTCCTGCTGCATGAGGGACTTGGTTGTCCCATAGGGAATTGTCTCTTATTCCCTACGTGGGCCTGGGCTTGTACTTTATATAAAATTTATCTTCTAAAGCAACACCTCCTGAACCTCTGATATATTGTTAGTGATGTTCCCTAATTCTGTCTCTGTTCATGAGTGAAGATCTTCTCCTGGGAATGAAAAGCAAAGGCTGCACAGAAACGGGCCCTTTAGAGATGGATGCTCAGTGGGAAATTGGGAGAGGTGATTCCAGACAGAGAGAGCAGACTGAGTAGGGTGTTCTGAATAGCTGGGGAAAAGGAGGGGAGCGATGAGATCGGACCACAGGAACATGGGCCTGGGTCTGCACGGAAAGGGTAAATTGGGGTGATGGGAGCCCAGGAATGGTGAATACATGCAGGGGGGAATCAGACTTGAATCAACATCATTCCTGCACTTGGGTCTCATCAGCAAATCAAGCAGCTGTCTTATACTTCAGTACGTATTTTAACTGTATTTCTCTGACCCTTCCGACCTGCTGAGAAGTCCACAGCCTCCCCCAGAGAGCCCGAAGCCAAAGTGTCTCCCAAAGAGGCAAGTAGCCAGGGTCACCCTAACCCTGAGTATAGCATGAGTATAGCCTCTTCCTGAGGTGTACCCTGATCCCCTCGCACGAGCATTTTCACGGAGAAACGTGTAGTCTGCCAACTTCATTGTCATTTATCCCCGGACAATTTGTTAACTTCAAGAATCCTTGAATGCCAACCTGGATGTCTTTATAATTGCTGTCTCTGTCAGAGCCTGTGTGAAAAATGTCACCGGGAGAAGGAAGTCAGAAGCGACGTTGCCGCGTGTTCCTCACGAAGGTGACAACGACTGAAAGCATTAGTTGCTTTCAGGACAGTTTTGAGAACATTTCCAGCTCCTGAAAGAAAAGACATTTGTAAAATGGGACAAGCAGGCCCGCTGACATTGACAGCGAATGCATAATGCACCCGTTAAGGAGGCGAGGAGCCGGCTCCCACACCTCGGAGGAAAGCTCCAGAACCCGTCAGAAAAGGCTTAATCAAAGCCAGGAAAATTGAAAGGCTTTTCTTCCCCAGAATAATACCTGGGTAGGAACAATTGCATCCCATTGTTTGTGTTTGTTTGGCAAAGTCTAAGTTGTAGCCAAGCCCTTTACTCAGGAGGTCCCAGGAGGTGTGCCGTCTGTCTCTAATTTGTAAACTCCACCTCTGGGCATGTCGCAGTTTCTCTGTGCCACTTGTACTGTGGATTCTAACCCTGACGCAAGGATCCAGGTGTCCTCAGATTTCCAGACCTTTTTTCCAGGACTGAGTCCATGCTGCTTCATCTCTTGACATCAGCTTCAACTCTGAATATTTCTTCTGTGTGCTGCTAATGTGAAGCCACATTTTATTAGAAACCCCCAAAGAGTCTTTTTTCCTCCATCTCTAGAATATACAGATATAAGTAAAATGAGTGTCATGTTAGATCAAATGTCACTATCTAATTCCACCTTCTGGGGCAAGTCCCTTTCTTTTAGGGCTTCAGTTTCCTTATCTATAGAGGGAGAATTAAAAGAAGTTGACCTGAGAGCCCCCAAAGGTCTATGTCCCCTACAGAGCTTACTGGTATTTGTGATTACCTTCTTTTATGAAGATCATTGCAGTGCAAACCTCGGGAATAGCTTCAGTGGTGACATCCTCCCCGTCTGCTGAAACGGGAATTGACTAAGCCTATCCCACGGGCCAAATCCTATCCATTGCCTGTTTCTGTGAGCTGTTTTATTACAGCCCAGCCACATCCACTTGTTTGTTGTCTCTGGCGCCTTTCACATGACAATGGCAGGACTGTGTAGTGACAGGGACCAAGCACCCACAAGGAAGCCAGGATATTTATCTAGTACTTGACAGAGCAAGTTTACACGTGTTAAAACATCCTATTGACTCTCCTGACCACTCTAAATATTAGACAAGCCTTCCTTCACTACAAACCGCCATCTTTGATCAAAGAGTCACACCTGGTAGGTGTAAGTGCTCTAGCATGTTAGCCGTTACTCAATGAACGGTTCTCCTTTGTCACACCTTGGGAAGACGAGTCTTGTCCTAAGATCTTCCTAGTACTACTTATCATAAATTTTCCTCATGACTACCACCCTTCGGGCTTGACTCTGCCCCCCTAGAGTCCTAGAGGTCATTTCCTCTTCTGTAAGGCCACTGTCTGGATTATTAGCTGGTAAAGAACTCTACAAGAAGCCATCCCAATTTCTCTGAGATTTCCTCATGTGTTATTATTTTTTGTCCTCTCCAGTAACCTACCTCTGTGCATGTCCAAATTTCCCTGTGCAACTTGTAGTGTGGATTCTAACCCTGAGCACAAGAACTCAGGTGTCTTAAGACTTTTGGACATTTTCTTCTAAGACTGAGTCCATGCGGGTAGGGGCTGCTTCATAGTTTTGATGACAGCTCGACTCTGAACATTTCTCGTGTGTGCTGTTAATGTGAAGCCGCATTCTTACAGCTTCCTAGAGTGCAGTCAGGTTTCATGTCAATGTGTGGACTTTGGCATTTAAAATGTAACTGTGTATTTTTATCTACTCAGATAGATTTGGATACGGATATTACACCCACGCTACCCAAATCGGCCTCAGCATCATGTTTGCAATTTATGCTAAATTATCATTACTTGCTCCTTCCACAACTGCTAATCAGGTAGAACAGTTGACAATGGTCTGAACAAACTCTGTTCCCTTTTACTGTGCCATGTACTCGTGCCCTTAATCACGAATGCCCTTCCCTTTCTACCCAGTGTATTTCTCTCACTTGTCCTCCAGGTAGCACGTCCTCCAGGAAGCCTCCTCAGTTCCTTCAGGCAAGATCCCAAGTTCCTCTTCTTACTTGTTGCCAAAACCCCTAGAGTCCACCTCTTGTGACGGTTTACGGTGTTGTGTGAGTTTATTAAAGGAACTGTACCTTCACCACTGGATCACTGATGTGCTACATCACAGGGTTTGCTCATCATAGGCAGTGAGTGCATTTTATGAATTGCTCATTTTACAAATTAGCAAACCAGTGAAGGAAGGAGGGAAGGAGGGCTGTGGCACCAGATGGAAAAGGTCCTTGAAGTCCACTCTGCAGACTCCGTCACTGGAGAGTGTGGCGGGTTTTAGACCGGGTTACAGCAGTCATATAAGTGACCAGTTGACTATTAGTTAAAGCTGCTGTAAGTGGAAGCTGAATATATCTAAGGGGCAAAGATTAGAGAGAGTTAACTCAAGAGCAAGATGACTGAAGCCCAATCATAACAAGGGAACTGAGGAAGGGAAAGCAGAATGAGGGTGATAACCTGTGTGCAGAACAGGTGGGAATGGGGAGGGTGATGACCACAGATTTCACTTGGATGGCAACTCAATTCCATTCCCAGGTAAGTTGGTTACATATTGAGTAAGAGCCTGAAAGCACGTTGCTATGTCTACTCATTTTGTAAATAAGTAGCATATTCTTCTACCTGGATTATAAGACAAAATCATCTCAGTGCTTCTAAAATAATATGGGTTCCAAGACCTCACCTAAGACCCACCAAAGCAGAATCATTTTAAAGCTCCTAGGTGACTTGGCAACCAGGTATGGAAGTCCTACTTAAAGGACTTAAATCCTTCACCTTGTTCTAAGCTTAGGCAGTTGTCTTTGCCCAGATGGGCTAAAAGTAACCTTCCCTCCTATTAACCCTGTACACCCCTTCTCATGACCGACTCATAAGATTTTATCGATTTCTCTGCTTGAGCACATGTTTTCTGTCCACACCTCTAATCTTACCTCTAACATTTGCAACCAGAGTTAGAATAAACAGTTTACTTAAACTATCTGAACTCAGCATCTTTGCCTGTAAAATGGTGATATGTGATTTCCTCCACATACATGGAACAAATCAGGTGTTGAATAAACATCTGTCTCTTCACTTTTACTAAATGGCCAACACTTTCTGGAACAGAAGCATGTCTTAAGTAGATGTGTTTTATATCTGTATGGAGTCTAGTCAAGCAAAATGTGCTTATCAGATACTCAAGGGCTAATAAATTAATGACAAATGAGGGAAGAAATTAATCAATCCATAGATGAATCTGTCTAAACGTAGAATATAAATGTCTTAACACAGTAACTAAGAAAAAGACGTGAAGGCTATGTCAATCAGTTGGATGAAAGTATTTCAAATTCTATACAGAAAGAGTACACTGTACCCCACGATAGTATTAATGTACACTGCTGTGATTTAATAAAATAAATAAATAAATGAAAATGCTAATCTATAGTATCAAAAAGTTGAATTTTGATAAATGGCCACCTCTGATTGTCTGTCTATAAATGACCACCTCTGATTGCGTCTACCTGGATGCACATCATGATTTTCAATAGATCCTTCACAAATTCAGTTGCTTAAGTTTCACCCCAGATCAAATACCTGGTGATTTGGGGGCCCCAACACCTGAATTGTTTAAGTTCTCCCACTGATTCTAAGAAATAGCCCATCTGGAGAAAGCACTGCTTTAGAGAGCCAGCAAGAGGCCACGTTGCTTTGTTTAATGTAAGGAGATACATTTTCTTGTTCTACAGTAGTTATTGAAAGTTTAATTCCAATTGATTGTTCAAAACATATCCATTAAAGCCCAACATCTGTTTAATAGGTATATCCTATTACACTCTTGTACTTAGGGCCACCGTCAAGACCTGACATAATCAGAGACACAGTTTAAACAAACTAATTATGTAAGGGCACACGGAGGCTGAGCTGAACAGAGGCCTTTGAACACAACATATGCCTTTAATCAAAACCAGGCATCAGGCAAAAACAAGATACCCCAAGCTGGAGCCACGTGACATGCTGATCCTTCAGCAGATGTTTCCAGGGCCGGCCAGGTCCAGGCACTCCCTGAGTAAATGCTGCTGCTCCCACGTTACCACCCTACAGCTTGACATTTCTGAGACCAGCCTGAGCCAACTTTAATTGATGGATGATAGAAGAGGGAAAGGATCTGGCAGACAAGCCCCTCAGGATGCCTTTCTCTAGGGAACCATTATGAGGCATGAGTGCCTCTCAACAGAGATCCCTCGCACAGCTGAATGGCTGCTTCTGAGTCTTCAGGAAACAGTGATCACATGGGCATTGTCTTCCTTCCTTCCCAGACTAACTTTCCTTTTTCCTCACTCGCTCTGCCTCAGGGTTGCCCCTTCCAATAAAAAGTTAGCACTTAAGCCTTATCTCTTTTTCTGTATCTAGGGTATCCAGACTAAGATCCCATCTGCGAGGTGTTTTTCTATGTGCTTTATGCACAATGCATGTTGTGCATATATCCTTTTGAACTTGAATGCTTATGTTCTTAACCTCTGCACACAGCTCCATTTCCCAAATGGGGACAGAACTTTCTGGATGCCATTAGAAATAGTGAGAATTAGTCACAAAATTCTCCCAGCACACTCACATAATCTAAAGCACCCAGACGTGAATCAGCCTGGTAAGCCGGTCGGTAAGGGAGATCTGGTATTTTCTGTTTCATACACTTTACTCATTTTCACCAGAACTGTCATTGTCAGGTGGACCCAGCTCCAAATGGCTTCTATTCAAATACCTGACTGCCTGCTCTGCTCGACCAAGAAGAGGTATATTTTAAGTTTGTCTTCCTGAAGTTAATCACATATTAGTAGATGCTTGTCTTAGCATCCATTCCTATATTTTATAAGAAAATACCTTAGGCTGGTGAATTTATAAATAGCACAAATTTAGTTTTTTGTAGTTCTGGAGGCTACAAAGAACAAAATCCAAGAACCAGCAAATCTAGTGTCTGGTGAGTCTTGCCCTCTGCTTTCTATACATGGTGAAAGGCACTAATGTTCTCCGTCAAGCGCTTCTAATCATGGCCCAAGCACCCACCCAAGATGCTACTTCTTCCTTTTTTTTTTGTTTTTGCAGTTTTTGTCCTGGGCTGGGTTTGAATTTGCCACCTCCAGTATATGGGGCCGGCGCCCTACTCCTTTGAGCCACAGGCTCTGCCCCCAAGATGCTACTTCTTAATCCCGTCACCTTGTAGAATTGATTTCAACAACAGCTTTTGGAGGGACACATATGTTTACACGACATCATCACTAAATTAATGCTTAAGGAATAAATTGAACAATGAATTGATGTAATATTTTATAAAAGGTACCTTGACTTTGGTGATTATGCCTATGTGATGATAATTAGTTAAAGACAAAGGAGCTACAGAATAGAACTTTTTCAGAAACTACACAGAATTTGACTGAGGGCTCACAGAAGTTGAGCTCACAAGCTTTCTGACTTTGCCCTTCAGCCTTTAACACTTCACTTCCCAGCCAGGTGTGGCAGAGATGAACACCAGCCTCCAGGTTTGCTGATCTTCCAGACAACCCTTCCCAGTTTGGAATGGAACTATTGATGTCACCTACTAAGCTCTTTCTTCAAAAATTGTGCCAGGTCCAGAGTCAGTTTCAAAATGCCTCTGATGTGTTTGAGTAATTGACTGTGAAGTAGAACCAGATCTCACAAGTTCATCTGCTATGCAAAACCCTTTAATGTGAAATCATGTGTTGCTTAGTGATAGTAAAAGCATCCACTGGCTGCAGCTTCCTCAGGGCTTACTGCCCCATGTGTCATCTCCACTGCCTCTTCAGTCTTTCTTTCAGCTCCTCCATGATGGAACGTCCCCCACTAGGCCTCCCGCCCTGCCCTGCCACGTCTCCTGCTGCCTCCTGGCACTAACCTGACTTCTCCAAGCTCTTTGTCCTCAGTGTCTTCTCTCCGACTTCTACCCTGGATGGCTGCTGTCGTTCTGACCTAGACTGACCTCCAGCTTCTCTTCTCCTTCCAAGTCTCACACTAGCACCCAAGTCCAGGCTCATCTTCTCCAAGATTCCCGTGTTGATCTAGTCCACATTTATGGTCATTAAATCCTCAGAAGTGACACAATTTCCCCAGAGAAAATCAGACAATGAGTGAATGCAGACCTGTAAGAGTCCTCTAAGGCTTGGTGTCCAATTCTGAAGGACTCTTCTGTGTTGTGGTTAGTTGGTTTGGGTTTACCTCTTCTTACAGTTAGGTATATTTAGTTTAGCAGGGGCACTTGTTAATTGCTGCTATCTAATTGGAACTGTGCTTAGTACTATGAGAATTGTGATGGAGGAAAATTAAGAAAAAATCACACAACGGTTCTTGACATACCACCCCTGGCTCCCATATACAACCACACAGTAGACTCTCCAGGACGCCAGGTCACAAAGTCCCTTCTCTCTTCCAAGTGATTCAGTAGTAAGGTGAAATTGAATTCCCATTCATATCTATGATACGATGACAAGCTGGCTAATTTTCTAAGCAAACAACAGACAGCATTATATACTAAAAGATCTAGGAAATGGTGGCAAAAGTCTACTCTAAATGTTCACGCCTAGAACTCCAAATATCAGCTGAGATTGTTGGAAGACCTATTTGAAGGAAGAAATACAAAAATATGAGAAATTGGGAACATCACTCAACTTCTCTCAAACTCAATTTTACCACTTGTGAAATAGAAGCAACAATGATAGTACCTTTAAGTGTCTGACAAGTTCATTGTGAGGGAAAACATAAGATAATGTGAGGCCAAGCGCTCGATAAATTGCAAAAGTTCTAAGCAGATGAAAGTTATTACATCACACCTAGCACTCAGACAGACAATTAGGCACCCATATTACACCATAGGTTCAACCGTGATTAATGCATTCACTCTGGAAACTCTAAGAATTAATAACCATTTGCCATACTTTCATTATGATCACATTAATCATTATAATTGATTGGTTAATTAGCTCATTATGGCTATAATGTAGATGTTATATGCATTTCCATACGAATTCTTTGGTAATTCCACATTAATTAATGCCTGACCTTATCTTGATGCTAAACAGATCACGGGAGCAACCCCCTAGCATTATTTTGATCAAAAGAGGACTTCCCAGACAAATGCAGTGGAGTAGGCCGCATCATGATTGTCTGAACATGGGGCTTTAGTTCAAAAACAGTAAAAAGTACTGCAAAGTCAAAAGATTAGAGTCTTTTTTTGCAAGTCATTTTAAATTCTTCTCATTTACTCTTTGTGCAAGACCCAGGCAGGAAATACAGCTCCTCCTCTGCTGTCCTTTCTCCTCGGAGCGAGATTTTTCTGAGAAAGGGGGACGGTGATATAGTTTGCGTATTTGTCCCCTCCAAGTCTTATGTTGAAATTTGATCCCCAATGTTGGAGGCGAGGCCTGATGGGGTGAGGTACATGGTGGGTCTTTTTTTTTTTTTTTTTTTTTACTTTGAGAAAGAGTCTCACTCTGTCACCCTGGGTAGAGTACTATGGCATTTCCAGAGCTCACAGCAACCTCAGACTCTTGGGCTCAAGAGATCCTCTTGCCTTAGTTTTTCTAAGGGTGAGTCCTAATCCAATATCACTGGTGATCTTATGTTAAGAGGAAATTTGAACATTAGGAGAAACACCAGGGATGTGCACAAGAGGAAAAACCAAAAGAGGACATAGTGAGGGGGCAGCCGTCCGTCAACCAAGGAGAGAGGCCTCAGAAGAAACTAAACCTGCCAACACCACACCTTAATCTCAGACGTGTACCCTCCAGGATGAAGCTGGATTTTGCCCCATGGCATTAGTGCAAACTGCTTTCAGCTCCTAGAGCTGGGAAAATATTTCCCTTTCTGCTGTCTGTGTAGGCATTATTCCCTCGCTATTTTTCCAGTGTCTAAGTCATTGCATTGAACAGGTTTTGCCTCCACTGGGATAATTTCCCAAGTCACCACTTGTGATCTTTAGCAATCAGGCTGCCTACCTTGTCCCAGAGACTATCTCTGCCCCACGTACCATTCAGGATAATAACCTCTTTGCCAGCTGGGCAGTGAGGGAGGCAGGCCTCATGCCTCCTCTTGCTGCCCGGTACCAGTGACATTCATTCACATTCTCTGAAAAGGCAGGAAAAGGAAGAGTGCTGGAGAAGGGAGAAGAGGCCTGATGCTGTGAAGGAAGAGAGGAAAAGGCAGGAAGATGGAGGGAAGAGCCTCAGACTGAGCAGTTCTGAGACAGTCCATGCTGGCTGATGGCAGCTCCTCAAACCAAGTCACGTATTAAAAGGGTTCTGGGTCTGGCAGGTATGAAGCTGTATCAGAGCCTCTGAGCTCAGGCGCTGGCATCTCAGGGGAAGCACGGCCTAGGTGCCAACATGGGGGTGATTCAGAAGGGCAGCTGCAGGGGTCATCCATCAATTATGTCCCCTGCAGGAGGGGGTCTGATCACCCCCTTTTGTGTTCACCACAGGGGCCGCAAAGAGGCATCAACAAAAGGCCACAGTGTTCTATGACACTAATGGAACCATATCCAAATGATATTGATCACTGGATTCTTGTGAGGCAGACGGAAGCAGAAAGAGACATGAGGATGACTTCTTTGAAATGTCCTTTCCTTTGTTCTTCCATCAGCTATGATCGGCTGTTTGGCAGGAAGGAGAGAGAGAGAGAATGGATAAGAATGAATCATTGAATTCACTCCTTGCTCAGGGAAACATTTTATTGGATTTGTTTCACTTTGATGCGGATTAAGCCCATGGGGTAGAGCCCGCCAGTGAGTTAAGGTGTGAGCTGGGGGAGGGGAAACGGGGTCTCTCTATGGTTCTTATAGCCATGTTTTTAATTTATTATTAACTATCTCTTTTGTGCCATGGTCTATTGGACCCTTCCAGGGGGCCAATTCCTGGGGCCAGGACTGCGGTTCATCCTGGCAGATCAGAGGGAGCATTTATTTACTCGATTCTTTCCTTAAATCTAGCCTGACCCAACCTAGCTCAAGGCAGAGAAAGTTTGCTTGACCTTGACTGAAACAGTGAGCTTTGGGAGAACTCAGAGTTAAAGTAGTGGCCACATTCACCTCCTTCTTCATCTGATAAGTTGCCAAGAACTTGGTAGAATAGCCAACTCATGTCTCCCATGCTATGACCTTGTGCTGAGAACCTGAATAAACTTAAAAAATAGTTTTTTTTTAAGCGTGCATGGTCTAAGCATACCAGGTGTACGTTATGCTTTCTGAGATCACCAACCTTTCTTTTTGCTGAGGGTCTTCTGTGTGCCCAGTGCTGGACCAAGGGCTAGAGAGAAGACTGCACAGAGCAGGCAGGACCCTCCTCTGGGTGATGGGAGGGTGAGGAATGGGAAAGACCAACAATACCAATACAGTCATTTCAGATCACGGTAGGTGCCGTGAGGGAAACGAAAGAATAAGAAAACGCTTACGTTCCAATAGCTCCCACATGACATGAGCAGGAAGAATTTGAACCTAGAATTGGAGCTAGTATGCTGGCCTAACATATGCAAAATAGAGTCACACTGTCTCAGCAGGGTCCCCAGCGGCATGTCAGTCCCTTCTCCACAGCTCATCCCTCATGACATGTGCCTGGTGCAGCCACACGACGTTCCTGCAGTTTCTCAGAGTCCCTGCATCTCTCGCCTCCAGGGCTGTGCACAGTCTGGGTTTCCCAGGTGTAAAAGGCTTCCTGTGAGCTTTTCTGGGAGATGAACTCACAGGGCACATGCAGGCATCTTTGGGAAACATGGACTCCCACATAAAGAAAGATATCCTCTTTTCAAGTCTTTTTCTCTACTTTTAATTAATTACATTAAGGAGTCAGTTTGGTACTAGGAGTTTGTTTAATCTTTACCAAGCTCCGATTTAAAGAAAAAAACCATTGATTTTATTTTTATTTTTTTGAGACAGAGACTCACTACGTCACCCTCGGTAGAGTGCCGTGGCATCACAGCTCATAGCAACCTCAAACTCTTTGGGCTTAAGTGATTCTCTTGCCTCAGTCTCCCAAGTAGCTGGGACTACTGGCACCCGCCACAACGCCTGGCTATTTTTTTGGCTGTAGTTGTCATTGCTGTTTGGCAGGCCCTGGGTGGGCTCCAACCTGCCACGTCTGGCATATATGGCTGGCACCCTAGCTGCTTGAGCTACAAGCACCAAGTCCCATTGATTTTATTAAAGTGTAATGGACAGGCACTAAATTTAAAATACTCAAAAAATATATTGTAATTTGATATATTTTGAGACATGATTATAGTCTAGAAATGATCACCACTACCAAGATTATAAATATTCATTAATCACCTTGGATGGTTTTCTCGTGTCCCTTTATACTCCCCCCTGCTTCCACCTCCAGCTCCCACCCTCCACCCAGGCAACCACTAGGCAACTTTCTCTCACTGAGCATTTATTTGCAGTTTCTAGAATCTTATGTACATGATCTGATGCACTGTGTAGCTTTCTTTCATTTGTTTGTTTTGTTTAAGGCGGGCGCTGGCTTCTTTCACTCAGCAGAATTATTCTGACATTTATGCATATTGTCACATGTTATCAATAGTTTATTCTTTATTATTGCTGAGTAATATGCCATTGTACAAATATATGAGTTTATTTGTTCATCTTTCAATGGACATTCAGGCTGTTTCTTCTTTTGGGATGTTCCAAGTCAAGACTATGTCAACATTTGGGTACACATCTTTATATAGACTTAACATTTTATTTCTCATGGGTAAATACCTTGGAGTGGAAGAGCCGAATTATATGTTAATGGATGTTTAACTGTTGAAGAAATTGCCAAACAATTTTCTAAGCCTTAGAATCTAAGGGGCTGTAGCACTTTACATCTCTACCAGTCATGGGACGAAGGTCCCGGGACCTCTGCCTTCTCACCAGTTCTTGATAGGTAGAATCAGTAATTTTGATCCATTTAATAAATAAGTAGTGGTATTGCAGCTTTAATTTGCAATTTCCTAATGACTAATGATGTTGAGCCTGGGTAGAGTGCCCTGGCATCAGAGCTCACAGCATCCTCAAAGCCTTGAACTCAAGCCATCCTCTGGCCTCAATCTCCCAAGTAGCTGGGACTATAGGTTCCCACCATACCTGGCTAGTTTTTCTATTTTTAGTAGAGACAGGGTCTCACTCTTGCTCAGGAACTCCTGAGCTCAGCCTCCCAAAGCGCTAGGATTGCAGGCATGAGCCACCACAGAGGATGAGCATCTTGTCATGAGTTTATTTACCATCCATACATCTTCCTTAACTGTCTGTTCAAATCTTGCATTCTTTTTGAGTTGTTTTTCGCTCCTCTCCCTCCACTTACTCTCATCTCTCTCTTCTTCCTCCTCTCCCTCTTTATTATTTCTAATTATACATTTCAGATAACATTTCATTATCAGTTATATTACTTGCAAATTTATCTTCTTCCAATCTGGGGCTCCTGTGTTCTTTTGCTTCACCACCTTTTTTGGATAGAGAGAATGTTTTTTTCTTACTGTGGAAGTCTAATTTGTCAATATTCTTTTACAGATTGTGTGCTTGGTGTCATATCTATGAAACTTTTGGCCAGTCCAGAGTCATACAGGTTGTCTCTGATGTTTCTTCTGCAAGTTTAATGGTTTCATATGTTACATTTACACTTCTGGTCCATTTTGATTTAAATTTTATATATGGCATGAGGCATGAACTTAAAAGGGATACCTAACTATCCCAACACCATTTGTTGAAAAGACTATCATTTCTAACTAAATTGTCTATAAAAATATTTTTTAAAAACCAATTGTCCTCTGATCCTCTGAGTATAATTGTGATGGATAAATTAGTTCAATGTAAACATTTCACATTGTATATCGAAGCAGTACCCTGAACCCCATAAATGCATCAATGTACAAAGTTATGATTTAATAAAAATTAATAAATTAAAGACTGGTGCCTGTGGCTCAAAGGAGTAGGACACTGGCCCCATATGCCAGAGGTGGCAGGTTCAAACCCAGCCCCCACCAAAACTACTGGAATAAATAAATAAATTAAATAAAATTTTCATTAAATTAAAAATATTTTTTAAAAAATTGTCCATTTATGTGGACAATTAAAGACATAATAGTTTACTTCTGAACTCTACTCTGTTCCATTGATTTTTTTGTTTGTTTATTTGTTTTTGGTCTGTTTTAAAGCCAAACACACACTCTCTTAGACTATTATGTCTTTATAATAAGATTCAAAATCAAGCAGTGTTAATTCTCCCACTTTGTTCTTATTTTTCAAAGTTATTTTGACTATTCTAGATCTTTCATTTCCCTATTGATTTTAAAAGCTGTCAATTTCTACAACAAAGCCTGCTTGGATTTTGATTAGAATTGGATTGAGGAGAATTCACATCTTAGCACTATGGAAGTACACAAAGAAATAGTATACTTCTCCATTTAGTTATGTATTTTCTAAACTTGGCAGTGTTTCATAGTTTTTAGGATTACACATTTTTTTCAAATTTATGGATAAGTATTTTATATTTTTGTGTGATTACCAATGACTTTTTAAAATTTTGATTTTAAATTATTTGTTGTGTGTATACAGGAATAATTTTTATTTATCTATATTGTATTTTTCCCCCCAAACCTTGCTGAACTTGTTTATTCGTTCTACTCATTTTTTTTTTCCATTTTTGTAGGATTATGTCATCTGCAAATAATGAGTTTTTGGTCTGTTTATCTCCGTCTTTCTTATCTAGTTGTGCTGACCAAAATCTCCAATCAAGTGTTTTAAAAAGATGGTAAGAGCAGACATACTTACCTTGCTCCAACTCTTGGAAAAAAGCATTTGGTCTTACACCATTAAGTATGACATTAGCTGTAGATTTTGAATAGATGACTTTATTTGGTCTAGAAAGTTCTCTTCTATTCCCAATTTGCTAAGAGTCCTTATCTAGGATGACTTCTGTATTTTGTCAAATTTTTTTTGCATCCCTTGAAATGACCTTGTGATTTTTTATTTCTTAGTTTGTTAATACAGTGAATTATAGAGCCTTGGTGTTCAGGTTCTCAACCAACCTTGCACTTCTGAGACATACATCATTGAATTCAATTTGCTAAAATTTTGTTTATAATTTTTTAAATCTATATTAATGAGGGAAGTTAGGATGCAGTCTCGTCTTTTTTTAAATTGCAAATTAATGTGAGGGTACAAATTTTTAGGCTACGTCGTTTTCGCTTATAAAGTTCAAGTTGTAGTTGAGCCCTTCACTCAGGGCGTACTGATGCTTTTCTTGTAATGTCTTCATGTGATTTTGGTGTCAGAGTAATGTTGGCCTCATAAACTCTGTGGAGAGGAAAGTCTTCCTCTTCACGTTTCTGGAGTAGGCTATAGAAGTTATCTCTCAGCTCACTGATGCTCTTTTCTTTTTAATTCTCTTTTCTATGTTTCACTTTAGTTTCTATATTGCTATGTCTAAATGCTGCCTAGTATTTTCTTCTGCAATATCTAGTCTACTCTTAATCTCATCCAGGATATTTTCAATTCACAGAATATAGATTTTTGTCTCTAGAATCCCCATTTGGTTCATGTCTTTAATCTTCGATTTCTCTACTTGTCTTTGCAAACATAGGGAAAACCGTTTTCACAACTGTTTTAATGTTTGGGTCATTTAAACATGTGCCATTTCTGGTTTGGTTTTAGTCAATTTTGCTACTTTGCATGCCTGATAATCTTTGATTTGATACATGACAGTGTTGGTTTTACTTTGCTGGGTGCTGGAGATTTTTATATTGCTATAAATATTCTTTAGCTTTGTACTGATACACAGTTAAGTTACTTGGAAACAATGTGGTCCTTTGAAATATTGCTTCTAAAATGTGTTCGGTAGGATCAGAGCAGCAGTTATTACAGGGCCCCACTGCTGAGGCAAGACCCTTCTGTGTACTTTCTCTAAGGCTCCACAAGTCACAAGATTTCCCAGTCTGCCTGGTGGGAGCAGGCACTGGTCCCAACCCTGTGTGAGCACAGGGTACTGTTGAACCTAAAATTCTCTTTTGCCTGTGTGTGATGGTCACTACTATCTGGAAGATAGAAGGGGGCCCTCCGCTGATATCTGGGGTTCTGTCTCTCTCTGGCTCATGCCTCTCCAGTGCTCTGCTCTGTGGATTCCAGCTGCCTTCACCTCCCTAGACCCTCAACTCTGTCTCCTTGGTGTGGGGAGCCCACCAAGCTCCACTCAGATTTCTCTGCCCTGCCCCACAGGCTGGTGACTTTTATTTATTTTTTTATATTCCCATAAGTATTCTTTAGCTTTGTCCTGGAGTGAAGTTAAGTTTCTTAGAAATAGTTTAATCCTATTGGATCTTGCTCCTAAGAATTTGGGGGTATGATCAAAGCAGTACTTATCATGGAGCTGATTATTCTCTAGACAGGAAGTTGGGGCAATCTTGGGCTCACCTCATTTGTTACTGTCTCTGGGGGGTGACTGTCATTTGTTGTCTCTTTTCTAGGTCTTGAGAGCCATCAATTCTTACATTTTATGTGGGGTTTTTTTAACCTCTTCTACTTTATTTTATATTTTTGCATTTTGGTGGGGAAGATAAATTAGCCCTTGATACAATATTGTGGTCTAAAACAGAAATTTCCCATTCTCTCTCATTCCTCTTTAAAAAAAAAAATAAAGAAGAAGAAGGAATAGTAAAGCAGACCCCAAAGCTTTGTTCAGGCAAGCATATATGACTAGAAGTTAATAACTTTGTTTTCTATGTATGTTATGGTTAATTTATTTACAATAATGAATTTTACTTTTCCATTAATGGCAGTAACAGAAAGTTTCATAGTTAAATATAATTTGTTTCAATTTAAAAAATAAATTAATTTATAAATAAATAGCAGGACAGGTATTAAACAGAGAAAGCAAATAATTCATCACTAGTGGGAGAAGGGAATGACTAAAGTTAAGGGAACGCTGATCTGATTGGATGGAGTTTTCCAACCGCACTCCCCTCGATCTCCATGAGAGCAAATTTCACCATCGAGTGAGATTTCATCCCAGGCGACTGGCTCCCTTATTTTCCTATAAGCTTGGGCCACCCCATCCAATACCCACCAGCTACGTGTGGATATTGGGCACCCAAAACATGGCTAGTCTGTACTGAGATTTGTCGTAAGCATAAAGCACACCCTGGATTTAGAAGATCATATAGAAAGAAATTTAAAATACCTCATTAACAATGTTCTTATTGAATGCATGCTGAGAGAAGAATTGTTAGGATACATTGGGTTAAAGAAAATGTGTTATTAAACTTCATTTCACCCTTCTCTTTACTTTTCTTTTATAACAAACAATGTGACTTCTAGATAATTCAACATTATTGACGTGGCTTGCGTTTTCAGTTTGCGTTCTGTTTCTGTTAGCACTGCTATCCTGTCTGCCAGCACAAAGCCTGGCACAGAGTAGAGTCTTATCCAATACCTGTGGACTATTTGGAATACTTGAACAACTGGCTTTGACTGGATTGGGAGTTGGAAGAGTGACGATGGAAGTCCAGGAGACACTTCCAGTTTCTTCACCCCCTGTGACAAGAAGAGTGTTCATGCATCCCTCATGGAGGTAGGGAAGGCAATTCAGGGAGAATTTTGAACCCTGAGCCAGGCCCAATGCATGTGCTATAAGGAGCAGTTAGCCATTAAGGGAAAGTGCCCTCACTTAGAATCAAGCCACGTGGATGAAGCCATCCCAACTATGAACCAACGATTAAGAATAAAAGGCTCTTAGCAAAGTATCACAGGAATGGAAGAAAAAGTATCCAATGTACACACCCCTATTATGAAACTAATTTAAACCTTTTTATATGAAAGCTATAACCTAATAACAACCTAAGGATAGGGGGGGGGGGGAGGGAGGGGGGAGAGGGGGGAGGGAGAGGGATTCCAGGGTTCACTTCTGTGGTTCATCTTGCAAGGGTACAAGTGAATCTTTCTATGAGTAATATGAATGTTTTGACATAATAACTAAGAAAGTTACATGAAGGCTATGTTAACCAGTTTGATGGAAGTGTCTTGGATTGTGTATGAAAACACCACACTGTACCCCCAAAGTGCATCAATGTACACAGTTACCATTCAATAAAAAAAAAAAAAAGAATAAAAGGCTCTTTCCAGAGAGTTTTCTCTGTATTATTATGCAAACACACTTCACGCCCTGCACATGGCTCATGTCTAAGGACCCCAGCTTATGATACCGGCACCTTCAGCCCATCCCCCACTTTTCCGTGCTCCTTGCTGTTTATCAGGCAAGAGGTAGGGGTGTGTGTGTGTGTGTGTGTGTATCAGCAAAACACTTTTTTTCCCAGGTCTTATCTTATTGCTAAAAATAATGTACTTGTAAATTGCTTTATAAATTATTTACCACCAGGGGCTTCATCACCGAACAAGTGCTACAGCGTGCTGTGAAAACGGGGGCCAGGGGGAGAGCAGTGAAGGAGGGAGAGAAAGCGGCATTGGAATCACTTATAAATAATGTATTCATTGGTCAAAGAAAGTTATCGCCTTTTATGAAGTGTTTGGAATTCGTCTCGCATACTAAGCGGGCGTCCTCTCGCTGACTCGGGGGTGATCTGCCACAGTCTCCCCGCTGCTGCACCCGGGAACCCGGCGATGAGGATGCCATTTATTTATTTCAGCCAAAGCCACCATTGCCAAACCTCATCACCTGGAAACAAACAGCCAACAGGGCTGACCGGGACTGTTGAGGAAACGCGAAGGTGTGTTGGCAAGTGCAGGGGAGAGAGGCGGGTGTCCCTGAGTGGGCCGGGCATTTGGTATTCACCGTGTAAGCGCGGTGCCTAATGAAGGCATTTCGTATTCATGCGGATGTCACATGCATTTCCAGAGACGCTGGGCTCTAATTTAGCGCGGGTTAATGGACACCTCTATTAAAGTGTTATCGGAAGTTTGACATTCAAATAACCCAGTTTAAAAATCAGACAAACCTAGACATTAAATCTGAAGGGGAGAAAATGTAGGTGAAGTCAGGCATATAAACGTTAACGTCAGACGGAGCATTAATCTGCCTTTGCGAGGGACAAACGGTTGATCCAAGTACTTCTGGCTCTTTCCCCTTCCCTGACCCCTCCGGTGCCTGGGCTTTGGGGTATTCCCTGACTACCATGGGCTAGTATCTTGCAAGGAGGGGAGGGCACAGGGAAAGAAGGAAGGACACGCTCATGTTACATGAACCGTGTCAACTCATCCCCTAAAATCCCAGCCATGCCCTTGGTCCCTTAGTTATAATCCTTTCTGTAACCATCTAAGGTACATTTTATGATTCTCATATAAAATGAAATTGAAAGCTCATAGAACTTAAGTGATTCATACAGGGTCTCTCTCCACCAAGTAAGAAAGGATTAGGATATTCACAATACTTACCTTTATTTTCCCTATGTATTAATTTAACAAATATTTACTAGATGGCTTCCTTTGTGCCACATTTACTTAGCAGCTGGTTGACGCTAGTAAGGAAGACAGACTCTTGCTCCACCTATTTTGGAAGAAGGTCCAGCAGTTTTTTATGAAGATAAACTTACACCTACCCTATGACCCGCAATTCCACTCCCAGGGATCTACCTAAGATAGAGGAGTATAATGAAATGTAGCAGAATGCTAGTGGGATCTTTATTCATAATAGTCAAAGAATTGGGTAAACTAATGTAATGGAATGTCGTAAAATGTTCATAACCTCCTTATTTATATAGCCGAAAATAGCCCATATGCACAGCTATGATTTAATTTAAAAAAAGAAGAAAAATAGCCCATGTGTGCATTGACAGAAGAGCAGATAAACAAACTGTGGTATATCTATGAAACACAATGCTACTCAACAGTAAAAGAAGGAATGGCTGACATATGAGATGCCACAGCTTGGAAGCAACTCAAAACCTTTACGTTGAGTGATGGAAGTTTTAGAAGAAAAGAATGCATACTCTATGATTGCATTATATAAATTTTAGAAAAGGAAAGACTTTTTGATATTGAAATAAAATAATAGTTACCTCTGGGGTGAGTGGAGTTGGGATTTAACTAAGAAGGGGTACAGGGAAACTTTTGGGGTAATATTAATGTTTTCTATCTTGATAGGGGTTTAGGTTGGACAAGCGTGTGTGTTTTCAAAACTCACCAAATTGCACACTTAATACTTGTGTGTTTTGTTACACAGAACAAGTAAATAGAAGAATGGTCATTACCATATTCATTTAATATTGAACTCTGATTAATAATTACATGCATGCTGAAGTGGGTAGAGATGAAGGGTACGGAGGTCTTCAACTCAGTTTGAAATGCCTTAAGAAACAAGATGAATGGATGGATAGATGGGTAGACAGAGATAGGGATGGCTAGATGGATAAATATGGGATAAAGCTAAGGAAGCAAAATGTTAGTTGTATAAGATAGAGGATACGTACGTGAGACATTACAATTTGTCTGTATGTTTAAAATTTTTTATTATAATATGTTAAGAAAAAACGTTTTAATATAAACAAACTGACTCTTTCCCTGTGTTGATGTTCTGACAGTTGGACAGAAAAGATAAAAAACATTAAACAAGGTAAATACACAGACAGGTAAATACATAATTGCGTATCTGAGTGAACATTATGAGCAGCAAAGACAGGGTGCAGTGTGAAAGATTCATCATGGACATTGTTTAGATGGTGATCCAAGAAGTCTCTTTTGGAAAATGTTCTTCTTAGCAAAGTATCACAGGAATGGAAGAAAAGGTATCCAATGTACACAGCCCTTCTATGAAACTAATATATACTTCTCAAATGAAGGAAACAACTTAATTCTAGCCCAAGAATATGGGGAGGGGGTGGGGAAGGGGAGGGAAGAAGGGTGGCAGGGTGGTGGGAGGTTAACCGGAAAGATCACCTATATTTCTGTCTAACAAGGGTACAAGTGAACTTTTCTAGAAATAGAATGTAAATGTTTTGACACAATGACTATGCAAATGACATGAAATTTATGTGAACCAGCTTGATGAAAGTATTTCAAAATGTACATGAAAACACTACACTGTACCCCGTTTGCATTAATGTATAGAGCTATCATTTAATAAAAAAAAAAATAAAAAAATAAAAAAATAAAGAAGTCTCTTTTGGGAAGCGATGTTCTCGAAAGTGAGACCTGAAAGTGAGAAGGCGGCCATCATGAGATGCCACGACTTGGAAGAATCTCAAAAACATTAGGTTGAGTGAAGGGAGTTTCAGAAAAAAAAGAATGCATACTCTATAATTATATGTCTATAAATTCTAGAAAAGGAAAAACTATTTGATATTGAGATAAATTACAAGTTATTTACAAATCACAAATGCTTGTTGCATGCATATAAGCAGGAAGAGGGAGGCAGGCATATGTGAAGACACCAAGATAGGAAAGGGTTTGGCATATATGAAGAACTAGAAGGAGGCCAGTGAATGGGGTGTGGCCAACCTAGGAAAGGACCAGTGAGGCAAGGTGGCAAGGAAGGTAGGACCATGCTCAGTGAGTAGTTCATAGGCTGTCACGAAGACTAATCATTCTGATCCTCTTTGGGTTAATCAGAGCCCACCTAGGACTTTGAACTCAAAGCCAAATGCTGAAACAACAATAATGATCACTGATAATTATTAAGTGACCATTATGTGCCAGACACTGTGTCAAGCACTTTATAATGTGACCTCCCTTAAACTTCACGTCCCTCCAAGCCATATACTGTTTTAAATAAATATACAAACACGCATGCTTCCCATTTTCCATACAAGGAAACTGAGATTTGGGAGAAATTAGGTGGCCTGCCTAAGGTTGTGTAGTGGGCCCAATATGCAGCTAGGACATGAATCTCAGATAATAAAGGGCAGTGGTCCTATCACCTGAAGAATCCTTGGGGGGAATGGGAAGGTTTAATCTAATCCTTGAAGTCCGAACTGTCCTCTTTGAAATTGTACAGCTATTGGAGGGAAGGGAGATTTTATTTGTACCCTATAGTCCCAAGGATCTGAATTGTCATCAGTGAGAAGATATCCTGAAGGCCCATGCTGGGAAATACACAAACAAAATAATTGTCATGATTTATCCAGAGATGGCAAAGCCACATCAGGAATTATGACTGATGACAAGATTCCTGCCATGGGAGCTGGTACAGGCTAGGAAGGGGACAGTCATGAGATGAAGGGACTCAAGCATCAGATCTGGGTTGGATCTGATAGCTTTTTAAGTGCTGCCAGCCCTGAGATGGGCGAACAGGCTCTGTGTGTGGCTGTGGCTTTTCCAGCCAGTTGGCAGCAGCTGTCTTCCTAGAGCTGTATTAATAACATCTTCATTGACACTGCATGCACAAACAACATTTTCCATTTAAACCACATTCATTGCTGGCCTCATGAGAATCACCAGTGAGACCAGAGTGTCAGCTAAGTAGAAAAAGGCTGAACTGGCAATGCAAGCAATTACCCTCATGAGGGAGAAGCAGCCAGACTCCCCAGTGGGAACGCTGTCTGAAATTTGCTGCTCTAGGATGCTATTCTACGGGGGCTAAAGTCAGGTAACCTAAAAATGCCTGGGGCCTATGGATCAGTATCTGTAGGCACAGAGATTTCTCAGACTTTGGAAATATAGAGGAGAGAGGATCCAGGCTCTGTAACCCAGGGGACACAAGTGGAAAACAAAAAAAAGATTGACTGACGTTAATCTCAGCTCTGCCTTAGAAAAACAAAATCCCTGACTCAGCCCAGGAGGTCAGCACAGCTTGCCATTCCCTTGTAGATATACATTTGTGCTTTTATCCTTTACCACCATCTTAAGGCACAAATGGATGAGTGATGAAATGATCTGAGGGCTTGCTACACACGGGGCACTGTGAGAAGCACTCTATTATGTCATCTCATTTAATCCTTACAATGATGCTGTAAATTAGCTTTTCTCATGGCCCCAGTTGATAGAGTTGAAGAGAGGGATTTTGAGTAGGTTTTCTCAACCTCATATGACTTTACAATATGGCAGAACTGGTATTTAAACCTACCCATGTCTGAGTCCCAAGTCTTTGCTTTCAACCACTATAGCCCACACAGGTGAATAAATGAGGGGCAGCTTAAGGCAAAATTATGAAGCCAATAAATCTGAACCATTAGGTTGGGATTAAAAAATTTAAACAAATGAATAAGAAGAAATTATTTCCAATAAAGGCAATCTTTCTAAAAGCAGAGTATGAATGTCTTAACTCAATAACTGAGAAAATGACCTGAAGGTTATGTTAACCAGTTTGATGAGAGTATTTCAAAATGTCTATGAAAATAGCCCACTGTACCTCATGATTGCATTAATGTACACCGTTATGCTATAAGACATAATAAAGGAAATTTGAATGGGGGAAAAAAAGCGAAAAGAACGGGACACATAATTCTGCACTAGAAATCGTAAGCACTAAGGTGAAGTTACCTGGCCCTCGTGCCCCCAATAGGAGGAAGAACTCACCCGGAGAGAGAAGCCCCTGGGGCCCCATCTCTGGCTCTCAGGGAGCATCTCTAAGGACGTACCCAGTACAGAGGCGAGCAAGGTCCAGGCTTAGAATTCTAATTCTGTCCATTCAGTCTATTTAACAACCCTTCAAAATAATTTCATTCTGGATCTGAAGTGTGTTATTTCTTATCTGGCAGTGATCCTGGACATCTTAGGAATGTTTTAAACTCAATAAAACAAAATTATTACTACTGTCTGGGAAACAGAGCTGGCATGGGCTGGCCAGCATATTCAGGCATCTATCTACGGGGCAAACTTTAAGGCACTAGCAGGTGGAGCAGCCGTACATCTGTTCTGCTCAGCGTCTCCCTGGGTAGAGAACCAAGAGTCAGTTGTCCTGTGGTGGAAATGTTACAACCATAAACGTCCAAATAAAGTCTGGTCTCCAGTTTCAAATTTGTTCAATTGATTTCCAAGTAGACTTTAATTGCCCTATCTTGGCTCTTGTTAACAATGCACACCATCTCTTGTATTTATTTCTGTTCTAATAAGATGGTCTCCGGCTCATATATAATAGGGTGGAGGTTTTTTCCTCTTGCTAGAGAAATAGTATCTAAATAGTTTGAACACTTGTAGTTATTTCCTCTGTTTTCTGTAGACAGTGGGAGTTAGGGGAGTAAGTGAATATTTCAAGTTTATATATATATATATATATATTTTTTTTTTTTTTCAGTTTTTGGCCTGGAGCTGGGTTTGAACCTGCCACCTCTGGCATATGGGGCCGGCACCCTACTCCTTTGAGTCACAGGTGCCGCCTGAAGTTCGTAGATATTATAAGCAATGAAACTGAGTTTTAAACCCAATTGGTATGTTGGACTCCAAATCCGTTTTCACTGCACCACACTGTTTCTCTAATGAGGACAATTAATAGCCTACTCGTAAGAAGGTGCAGCTGCAGTGACGACCCTGGGTTCTCTGTTGGGGCTCACACTTTCCATGTTATCTCAGAGGTATGTAAAACCAAAGCATTAGACTTCACACCTGAGTTCGCAGTCTGTGCTGCTTTAACTGTAGGCAAGATCTCTGCTAAAACATCAGGCCAATGTCTTACTTACTTTATTCTTCTGTTCTTGCACTTATTGTTATTATTGCATTTCCAGCAAAGGATGAAATCTGCCTCTTTAAGAGTCAAGACCCAGTGGTTTCTTGCAGATCTTCCCTAGAAGCCCTGAGATCCTGCCCACCATCCTCTAGCATCTGATTAAATATGAATGTGGAGGTGAGGTGCTCACTCACCATCCTTGCCCTGGAAGCCCCCGTTACTAAAACCCAGCTAAAGTAGCCTGGAAACAGGGCCAACCCATTACCTATTAATTCTTAATAGGCTGGTGGATTATAATGATACTTGGATGATAAAAAGGGATGGGTAGACGGATCCTGTCTATCCCTAAGATTTAATCTGAATGGAAGCCAAAAAGCTAAAATGATAGTGAGGGAGATGCTAGATGCCCTCGGAGACCTGCGGCTGCCATTTGTACTAAGCCCGGATGGATCTAAGTGGCCACACCTGATGGGCTCTCTGTGCTCACAAATCTGTGACCCAAAGCACCAGGCTTAAACAGCCTTTGCTGCTGTTACCAAACTCTTCTGCAGGCCTGTGCCTCAAACTTCTGTCTGCCCCTGTCTGTCTTTGCAACTCCTATTATTACATTCTTGGTCTGAGAATAAAGCCTCCAGCTGCTTTTCCACCCACCATAGAATGATGTGAAAGTTACATTCTTAAAAGGACCAGACAGACGACAACCCAGAGGCTAGTTTGGGCATTTGGCTTCATCTTACATGCCATTTTTAAAGAACTAAAAAAGACGGCTGCTTGGAGGGCTGTGTGTAGGCTGTGAAGCTCCGTCCAAGTCCAGTGGGAAAGCGGCAATCGTTGGTTAGTGATGTTTTCCACAGACACAGGGAGTAGGAGTGAGAGCGAGTCTAATATTTGTCACGTCTGAGGGAAGTTCTCTCTTTCTAATGTGGACAGGAAATTCTCATCCACGAGGTTAGATCAACTGTCTGCAGCAAAGCTGTGAAGGAGGCAAAGTTATGAGGACACCAAGCCCTGAAACCATTCCCAAAAATAAGAGGGGGAGGGGGTCCTTTGAAGGAAACAGACTCTAGGCAGGACATCAAGTAATTAACCTTGAGATGTAGCCTCATGAAACCCCATGGCTCCTGGCCACAGTTCATTGCCATGATATTGTCCCACCACTATGCTCTCATCCCCAGTCAGGACCATGATGTGAACACTTGAGTCCACTCTGAACATCTGGCTCCTGGAGTTGGCTCCTGCCTCGATGGCCTTCTCTGCACACGTATAACATATCACTGTAATAACATTCTATGTCCACATCAGAATCTGACTTATCTAAGAACCCTGTAAATGCTCCTCTCTTGTGCCTCCAGTCTTGGCACAGTGGGTAATGTGTGCACATGTTCATCTACTGCAATCCTCTCTGCAAAGGGGAAATCTGAGATGTAGGAAAGATAAGAGATTTTGCAGAGACCACCCAGAGTATGACGATGGCCTCTAGACTCTTGGTCCCAAGTGTGAGGTGTATCAGTGCTGCTTCCAGGACCATCTCCAGGCAGCGATGCCATCATTGCAAGGTGACAATTGGTATTTAGGGCATGCTGTACCTGTTCTCATAACTACAGTGGAGCCTTAAGCAAAGACCCAAGATACACACTTTAGGGAGGCCCTAGCTTGTCTGGGACACCACGGGAAGCCATCATCATGCTTCAGATTTCACACAGTCCAACAGCTCACACGGGAGGGCCTAAGCCATCGCTATGAAGCTGAGAACTACTGTCTATGAGATTTTAGGAATAAAATCTGCCTCTTATCCCTATCTAAGATAATAAATAACACTGAAGAGAGGACAAAGGACACACACTGTATGTACTTATTCACTTGACACATTATCCCTAGATGACACTCGAAGGCATTTGATTCTTTATCAAACTTCCCTGGTTGTTGGAGTTTTCCCTGAGTAAGGAAGAATCGGGACTGTCTTCTTGACCACATTTATGCCAATCCCACTCTCAGGCATCTAGAACACAGCCAGGCATGTGGCTGGTGCCTACCAGTGTTAAGTGGCTGAGACAACAGGGGTATGACTGGGGGGAGGTATGTAGTTTAGATGGATGAAGAAGAGATATGAGCCTGGAGATAATCTAGGATTTTTTCAGAAAGAGTTCAGGAAGGCCCGTGGCATTGAGCTGACACCAAACTATGAAGATATACAACTCTGAAAGACCATGGAGCCCAGCGGGAAAGACGCTGGATTCAGGAGCCAGGTGGCCTGTGTGCCAGTCCCGCCTTTAACACACGTTCTGGCAAGTTGCTTAATTCTCTCACTCAGCTCCCTCATCTGTGTGTATATATGGAGACAGCGACAGTACTTACCTTATACGGTCATTGCGAGGATTAACCTGGTTAAAGCACGAAGTCTTTGGAACAGTTCTTGAATTCTCTAGGCAGGCCGTGAGGGGAAGTAGAACAAGACTTAAAACTAAAGGAAAGTGGGAAAGGGGTTGATAATGACCTACTAGCTCCTCAGTACCTGGTCTCCATTTTTTCAGTAACCATCCTACTGTGAGTTTGGAGGTCTGCCCCACCACCTCTCTCAGTCTTTAAGGTTTGGGAGGAGCAGGGAGTGATTTCCAGGAGGAGGAGTAGGTATCCTATTTCCAGGCAACAGTTCATAGTGGCACACGTCTTAAGTCTGTCCGGTCATAGAAATTTTCCAGACTAGGTGATCATAGCTGCCGATGACTCCTTTCCACTGAAGGGAAAACTGGAAGGAGCTGATAGCAGCCACTTTACCAGAGGAGCTGGGTCTATCTGGGAATGGGAGCAATGGAGAAATAAGTTATTCAAATCAAGAGGCAAAAAATAAAAAAGTCCTGGAGTCTTGATGACATCATTTAACCCCCTATAAAGAGCCACATCTGAAGGCCAATTACTCATAGAGTTTTCAGTTACATAAGCCAATAAATTCCCTTTTTGCTTGAGCCAGTTTGGATTGAGTTTTCTGTGACTTACAACCGAAAAATCTTTAGTTACAGATACCAGTGAGTTGGAGAGTCTGGCGTCGGAGACAACTTTTAAGAGCTACTGCCAAACCTAACACCTTGGAGAGGTTAATAACTCATCAAGGCTTTGGACACTTTACTCAAGCTCTGGGACAGTCTATTTCTTCCTATGGGAGAACGGGGATGATAAAATCTACTTAGAAGTTGCTGTAAGAATTAAATGCTATCATATATGAAAATGCCTAATGCAGTGTTCTCCACCTTTGGGGGGGTCTCGGTGAATATCCAGCCAAGAGTTGAAAATGTGGAGCATATTTGTTTGAGAGCTCCTGTGAACATGCATTTGTAATTTGGATTGTATTTATTTCAAGAAGATCTTTATATGGCAGGAACAAAAGAGTATGTTGCAAAACTCAAATGGACTTGATGATGGGTGCTGGTTTTGAATGAAAGCAAAGGAGACAGGATGCAAATTGGTTTTCTTCTAAGAGAACAGAGAAATAATGCCAAAATATGCTGGATTCAAGTTTTATATTCTAAAACAGTGCTTCCCAAGTTTCCGAGGGATAAAACACTGGATGGTATATTGGGTCCGTAATATGGGTTCCTGACACTCATCTCAGACTCGGTCAGTTGAGATATCAAAGGGAATGAACCTCTAAGAATTTGTATTTTATAATCATTCTCCAACACTTGTCTGGAGCCAATGTTTGTAATATTCAAGATGTTGCACACATGTGATGTAACTTTCCTTCCCACTATATTTGTGATTAGCTAGAGTTGATGTCACTGAATCGGAAATTATCAAAACGAAAGAAAGCTTGAGCAACTTGGTTAGTGTCAGGAAATATTTCAGAGGCAAAAATTCTCGGTAGTTCCAGGGATGGAAACTTATAAGCTCCCACTTGTGAATTGTGTCCCTGATTCTCCAGAAAGAAGTGGTGGAAAATACATCATGTCCAACGTTGCTCATTGCTGTGATACCTAAATTGAAAAAGCTGGAGAACACCCTTGAACTAGACCTTAACGTACTACCCATATTGCTTTTTAGGGATCTGTTAGGCAGCCCTCAACTATTTGTCCTTTTTGGGAATTTCCTGGCCTGGAGAAAACTACTTTGTCTGAGGTTATAGTCTAAATAAATGTGGTGTGTTAGGTCCTGTCTTTCTGCTCTAACTTGAGAAAATTCTGCAAGACTATCTGAGCTGCAGAGGTCTTCCTGGGGTAGGCTCAGGCCTTCACTGCATCTGCACAGCAGCTCAACTCCACCTCCCAGTCTTTGCTCTCTACCTCTGACTTGGCTCAGGTGTCCAGCCTCAAGAGCCTCCTGTAATAAACCTCATCTCCGTTTCATAGCCTGCTTCCCTTGGAGCCTGACCTGAGACAAACATCTATATCCAGAAATAGAGGATTCGTGAAATGTATTATTATCCAACCGTTGGGGTGAAAGACTTTGGTCCTATGTCGACATTATGTATGACTCTGAAAAACAGAAATAATATCTAAGAATGGATAAAAGATGGGTAATCAAAGCAGAATACAAAATCCCATGCAGTCCAAAATTACTATTACAGAAAAATTATCCACAGGGATGGGGACAGAAGGAATGCATAAAAACTAAAGAGTTATTTGTGCAGGAGAGAGGGAAGGGAAGGGAATCTGTGAAGTGTTTAAAGTTATTATTATGACATAATATTCATAGCAGATGGCAAGGTACGCTGAATAATAAATCATATATTAATCTGATAAAGAAAAGTCTAACAACATGTCAGTAGCATCCCCTATCACATAGAAAACACTTGGGAGAGGAGAGTGGGATCAAATTGTTAAGGTTATGTCCATCCTGTTGCTATGTTTCTCACCCATGGCTGAAAGATCAGGGGCCGGCTCTGGCTCCAGCAGCCAAACAGCCAAACCCAGACCAGAGCACCCTGTAGAACAGTGCTTTTCAACCTTTATCTCACAGTCCACTTGAACCTATAGTTAAACTTCCATGGCCCACTTAAATTATATTGATCAAAAAAAAAAAAAAAAAAGCATGTAAAAAGAATCCACTTACTGTGCTTTGAACTTTCTTCTGAAAAATAATTTAATTAACGTTCTTTAAAAACCTTCATGGCATACCTAAGACCCGCTCACAGCACACTGGTTGAAAATCACTGGTGTAGAGTTTCAGTTTGGAAAGACGAGAGGAGTTCTGGAGATAGATGGCTGTGACAATTGCACAACCATGTGAACACACGTAGAGCCAGGGAACTGTACATTCAAACCATGGTTGAAGTGGTCAGTGTTATGTTAGGACTATTTGACCACGGTTTAAAAAGATAAAAGTGGAAGAAAGACAAAGAGGCACTCTCTCCTTCCCTGCTTCTGCTCTGAGCTGGAGACCAAAAATAGACGCACAGCATTAGCATTGCGTGTGTCTTCTTGTTAATTGTCTTGTTTTAGATGCAGATGTTTTTCACTTACAGACAGTGTTTTGGGGGGAATAGGAATACAAAATGTGCTGGTTTGGCATTTCTGAACCTAGTAAAACTTTGATTAGTTTGAATGGCATCGCTGCTCCTCCGGAGAGAAACATCAAACCCAGGAAAGCTTCAGCCCTTTGTTCCCTCCCAGCTTTAAAGGGACAAGCCCTCTTTTACACAGGAATGTCTGTGGAATCAGGCATTTGCTTTGTTCCCTGAGATACCATTTTGTAAATGCTTATTTAATTTTTTTTTTCTATTTTCCTTCTTTTAAAAGTTCTTTTTGCCTCCATAGAGTGAAAAAGCAGAAATGATCAGTGAGTGGGTCATCTGATTGGTTCTCTCTCCAGTCTTGGAAGGCAGGAAGAGTGGGCCAGCCCTGCAGTCTCTTACCTAAAAGAGAAAGGAAAAGAAAGTCTATTGCCAGGGTTTGTGGCCCTCCTGCTCCATGGACTGACTGTCTGTCTGTCTATCTATCATCTATCTATCTATCTATCTCTCAGCTTTCACTTTCATTCTAGACTAATGATCAGCTGCCTGCTTGTCAAAAGATGTGTCAACAATCAGGGTCCTCCCAAAATTAAATTAGGGAGTATCTCTCTTAGAAAACAGCTGGATTTCTAAAGTAGAGAATCCCGATTTTGATTCTCTAAGCTCTATTATTTACTAGCTGTATGACTTTATTCATCTATAAGTTCCTGACTTGTCTTCAGTAAAATGGGAGTAATTATAGTGTCTACCCTACAGGGGAGACGTGAAGATCACGTAATAAGTAGTAGCACCTAGCTAGCACACACTGGGGCACACAGAACAAGCTCAATAATACATTTAGCTTTTATCATCTGTAGCCCATTTTATATGAGGAAGCCCTGATTCTGAAAATGAAAGGAAATTCATGAAATTTGATCTCCAAGGATTTTATGAGCCTTACAATGTGAAGAATCCAAGTATACCCTTGGATAACACAATTCATACCAAAGCCTGCTAAAGAGATGTACAGTGGGATATAAGCAGGTGTATCTTAATTTCCAAAGGCGTATCTCATCCTCGATGTTTGGCAATAGTGATTTTCCACACAGAGGCAAGAATTTTATGGACTCCCCTTAATAGCGATGTCCTAGCATTAGTAACAGTGACGATATATTGTTTCATGACTCCAAATTCAACTCTCCTTATAAGTCCTGGAGCAAAATGCCAGCTAAGTGTGGAATTTACTGATTTAGCTGTGGAGGAAAGAAATTCTGCAGATCAGATCAATACAGCCAGTAAAAACAAACTGCAGAATCCTCATTTTCTGCCGGAGGTCTGTAAGTGAGGGCATTAGATGAGGCCCCTGAATTATTCCTGAGTACTTCATCTTGAGGGTCTAGAAATGGTCCTTTAAAACCATGATAGGGAAAAACTATGATTTTAAGTTGCCGTGTTTAAATTAAATGTCCTGTACCAAACGTTATACTTAACATTTTTTTTTTGGTCAGAAAATTAGATACTATACAGAATAGTTCTAGTCAGCCAGAGGACTGGGAAAAGCCTAAACCTCAAATTAATTCTTCCAATGATTTTAGGATCCACATCTTCGTAACAAGAAGATAAGAATTAGAATAACAGTTTTTGTAGCAATAGGAACCCATATTTGGGAGCATAATTATCCATGACTACCTTTAAAATTATTTTAACATTATCATCTTTGTTATCATCGTGATCATCAAATTTTTCATAACACTGATACTTCAGCACAGTGGCAGTTTTTTCCTGTTATCTGCTTAAGGAATTTGCTAGTTCAAAAATCAGCCCTGTACAAGTTTTAAACAGATCGACAGTATCACAAAAGCATCACAATGGTACTGATACACACTACGGATAAAGGTGTAAATGAGTGGCGATTTGGAAGTGGCTGTTTAGTCTGATCCATTATGATATAAAACTCACATTGGCTTCAATTCAAGAGTAAAACTGCTAAGTAACTTTCTGAGGAAAATACCCACATATGTGTCCAAAAATTAAAATATGCAGTAAGGTTCAGTGAAGCATTATGTGGGAAAATGTGGATATAATTGGAATTCTCTTAATCTGGGTCATGGCTAAACTATACTCATCCATAATGTTAAAACGTTTTATAAAAATTAAGCAAAATAAATATATACAAATAGATATGAAATGATTCTACAATCATCAGTGAACTATTATATGTTTAACAACCAGCTCTCCATGAAAAAATACCAATTGGCAGTGTATGCTGCTTTCTGTGGTGTAAATACTCTGATCACAGCCACGTTCAGGCTACTGATGCGATGGCAATGGATGTGGAGTTGGGAAGAGATGCACACAATTGGCGCTCCCAGATGGTACTAGTTGATATATTGGGAAGTGAACACACAAAGCACAAGGGCGATACACACAGTGTAATATAGAGCTAAACCATGCATTTATGTGCACTGTGACGTATACATATGTATAAAAATCGATGAGTGAGTCACATCTGGGAAAGAATTGAGACTACTAGTGGAAGGGATATTCGTGGTGAATTTTGCTTTGTATCGTTTGAACAGTATTAAACTGAAAGTGTGTTAAACTATGTGAATAAATGTAAAAGAATGATGACAATTGCATATACCATATC
Organism: Otolemur garnettii; assembly: GCF_000181295.1. NCBI lineage: Eukaryota > Metazoa > Chordata > Mammalia > Primates > Galagidae > Otolemur > Otolemur garnettii. The sequence goes on along the minus strand of NW_003852418.1, from coordinate 2,388,161 downwards.
CCAGCCATTGAAAATTTGATAAATTGGCCTGAGATAGGCTTGAACTCAGATATGTTTATGGGAGTGAGGGAGAGAGAGAGCTACATAGATAGATTAGATGGATGGATGGATAGATAGATAGATAGATAGATAGATAAAGTTTAAACATGACAGGACTGCAGAGAGAGGAAGAGAGAAGTGTGGGAGTCCATGGGTGACATGCCAGGCTTGTTCAAGTTGGTCTGGAGCAGGTGTCCTCAAACTACAGCCCGTGGGCCACATACAACCCACCTAGGACATTTATCCGGCCCGCCGGGTGTTTTTGCTGCCACTGCCTGTCCTGCTCAGCAGCCGACTCGTCCCAGGGCCCACGGTCCAGCCCTCTAATGGTCTGAGTGACAGTAAACTGGCCCCTGTTTAAAAAGTTTGAGAACCCCTGGTCTGGAGTATGTTTAAAGTGTAAGAAATTAGAGAAGGGGAAGCTTGGGGTGGGGAAGGAAAGCAACTCTGGTCAGAATAAAGGCAAAAGCAAGGCCAAGAACCTCTTTGTGGATCACCTTATAAGGGAGGACAGGGAAGGGAGGTCAGAGAGCAGCAACAGAGCATGATTCACCTGGGCAGGTGAGTGCAGTCCACGCCATGCTGCGCCACTCAGATTCCCCTTCAGGACCAAGGCACTGACTCACCGTCTGCCAGGTGTGATGCTACTGAAAGTCCATACCTGCATCCCTCTCTGGAAATTGCCCTTGGCTGGAAAAATCTGCTCAACTCAACATTACACCCCCTCCCCAGAGCAACTTGTATCCAATTAATGGCCAGTACAGTATGTACAAAGGCTGGGCCCCTTGCCTCAATCTAGGAAGTCTCTGAAGTTCATCACAGCTTTCCCTGGGATGGATGAAACTGCCCCGCACCATCCAGCTCCTCTGTCTGTTTGATCCTGCTGTCTTCACCTCTCTGCAGTGATATTCCCAAGACACTCACTAGTAAACTTCCTTTCACATAAACCTCAGAGCCACTGGGTCTGGTTTTAGAAAGCACAACCTGCCATGGGTTTTTCTTTTTGTTTTTGTTTTTGTATAAAATGTTTAATTTGTTGTTCTTTTGGGGGAAGTAGATGCATCGCCACTGTATTACAACAGAGCCATTAATTTTGTAGCTTCATCAACATGAACAGTGAACAGCTCACTTTCAAGACGTCACTGAGGAATCAATTCTTTCTGTATAGGTTTAAGAGAAAGGCCTTTTGAGAAGTGTGCAAGTTCCTTTTGTGTATTTACAAAAGCTTTATTCACTCTGTGAACTTTTTCATCATTCATAATATTTATCTTCTTAAGATTAGTGGTAACTGGTTTTGCTTTGTTTTTAGTCTTAAAGTTTTTTTGGCTGGCTATGTGAAAGACATTCCTGGACTTCTGTCCTCTTAATTTGTTCTTGGCCATTGTCAGACGTTTGATATCCGCGTGCAACTTCCTCCAGTCCCAGTAATGTCATCTCCTGCCGTGGGTTAAGGCAAAATTTGGGGAGGATTTCCCAAGACGCAGAGGCAAAGGCAGCATTTCAATCTCAGATCCTCCCGAATTCTGCTTTGAGTTTAGAACCTCACCTTAGGGGTAAAGAAAGAGGCCCTGTAAGTGTTGCTGAAATAAGGGTGAAGTCAGACTTTTGGATACCCCACGTATATCCAGACTTATATGTCCACATTCAAAGTGTTTCCATCAGGTGAGGCACCATGGCTCATGCCTGTAATCCTAGCATTTTGAAAGGCCAAGGGCAGAGGAACACTTGAGGTCAGGAGTTTGACACCAGCCTGAGCAAGAGAAAGACCCTGTCTCTGCAAAAAAAAAAAAAATTAGAAAAGAAAATTAGCTGGGCATGGTGGCATGGGCCTATAGTCCTCACTAAAGCAGGAGGATTGCTTAAGCCAGGAGTTTGAGACTACAGTGAGATGCCACTGCACTCTAGCCTGGGAGATAGATCAATATTCTGTCTCAAATAAATAAATAATTTTCATCAAAGACAGCTTCTCTCCCTGTCTTTATAGCCTCCAACAAGAACCAGTGTTACCCATTTCTGGGTTCTACTTATAAAAGATTGTACTGGACAGTTCAGTTGTAAAGCCTTACTTTGCATCAGGAAGCTATATCCTTTGCTAAAGCTAAATAAAGCATTGTTGGAAATCACTGAGACTCCACTGAGTCTCCTGCTCCACCCTGGACACCTGAAGACTGTTCTATGCACAGTAGCCTTTACGGAATCTCTGCACCATGTAGTCAGCACACCTAAGATGGCATAAGTTGTTAGTGGTGGTGCCTGGTCTGCTATCCCTCAGTTCAGTTTGCTTTCTAGGAATCAAATAGTAGTAAGAGGGTGTAATCAGAAACATACTTAAAAATTAATATCACAGAACTGGATCATGATTGGATGGGGTGGAGATGGGGAAATAAAGGTGCTGAAACGGCTTCCTGGGTTTCTGGCCCACACCCCTGGCTGGATGCTGATACCACTCAGTGAAGGGGGATTGATATGGAAGTAGGCTGAAGGACTGAGGCAGAAGATAGTGGTGTTATTTTTCTAGATGTTGAGTGTTTGGTGGCCTTGAGACACCCCAAAGGGAATGTCAACTGTGCTGTTTGATGTACAGAGAAATTCACCATTTTTTAATTTTTTTAGATTTCAAATTAATATGAGGGTACAAATTTTTAGGTTTCACTATTTTCACTTCTAAGGAAAAGTTCAAATTGCAGTTGAGCCCTTCACCCACGGGGCGTGCTGAACACCCTCACATTATATACTTTAGGTAAAAAACACAACACTATATTTGTGTTTTATCATTCGCATGGGCATGTAGTTATATATTGGTTTCGTATTAGTATTGAGTACATTGGATAATTTCTTTTCCCATTGTTGAGACACTTTACTAAGAAGAATGTGTTTCGACCCCATTCAGGTAAACATAAAAGATGTAAAGTTTCCATCTTTTCTTATGGCTGAATAGTACACCATGGTATACATATGCCATAGTTTATTAATATATTCATGGGTTGATGGGCACCTGGGTTACTCCCATGACTTGGCAATTGTGAAGTGACCTGAAATAAACATTCTGGGGCAAATATCTTTGTAGTAAAATGATTTTCATTCTTCTGGGTTTTGGTCAGAGAAATATCCATAACCTTCTAATAATTGAAAATTAAAGTCCTGGGAGATGAGTTTACCTAAGAAGAGAAAGAGCTTTGAGCAATGAGGACATTGAATGATCGTATTCAGGAGAGGCAAGAAATGAAAAAGAGAGGAAACTGCCAGAGAGATAGAAAAACCAAGGGCATGTGGTGTCACGGAAGCCAAGAGTATTTTCAGGAAAGAGAGAGGACGTGTTCAACAGTCAGACACCATGAAGGCAAAGGAAGATAGTGGCAGAAGCAGGTCTTGGGGCTTCAGGACTGGGAAGGTCATGACTTTTCCACGAGTGATGAGAACAGAAAGCAGATTAGTGTGGACTGAGAAGTGTGTGGGACGTGAAAAAGAAAAGGATCCAGTCAGTGTGTTCCGTATGTTCCACTTTTTATAGCAATTTTCCTGCCAGGGAAAACTGTAGAGGTGGGGACAGAGGCTGTGAGGAAAGGGTCTACAAGGGGAGATTTTTGTCATCATTTTACATTTTTATTGTCGCTGTTTGCCTTTGTTTTTGAGATAAAGTCTCACTATGTCACCCTGGATAAAATGCCATGGCCTCGCAGCTCATAGCAACCTCAAACTCTTAGGCTTGAACAATCTTCTTGCCTCAGCCTCCCGAGTAGCTAGGACTACCAGCACCCACCACAATAACCTGATAGTTTTCCTATTTTTAGTAGAAATGGGGTCTCACTCTTGCTCAGGCTGGTCCCAAACACCTGAGTTCAAGAAACCCACCCACCCAGAGTGCTAGTATTACTGGCACAAGCCACCAGGCCCAGCTCATTTGATATTTTTACTAGGAGAGACTTTTAATTCAATAGGGAAGTTTCTGGTTCAAGATGGAGATGGGCTTGACAAGAGAAAGCAGAAATAACAAGGCAAAAGGTCCTTGATAGGGTGGGAGATGCAGGGATCCAACACACAGGTGGGGGCGGTGGCACTACTGAGGAGGACAGGAAGGTGTTAGTGGTGCTCTAAGTGCGTTCTCTGACTGGACAGTGAGCGGGGCAGCTTGAACTCTGCTGCTATTTCATTGGCAAATCAGGAGCTGAGGTCATCAATCAGTAGAAAGGGTGAGAAGCAGAGGTTTGGGGAAAGCAAAAAAGGCTCGAATGATCCTTGGTAAGAATGAGTGTGGCCAACCTGCTGTGTGATTACGGAGCAATGTTAGGGTCTGGTCTGAGTGAGGGGACACAAATTTGCATTGAAATTAATTAATCTGGCTGTATAACCTTCTCCAATTTGGGGATCTTTGAACAGTATTGAAAAAACAGAAGAAAGAAAAAAATTGGGCAGAAGAATTTAGCCTAAAAACTCCACCTCCCATTCACAGCGGGACTGGGGGCATCATTTATGGCATTTAGGCAGCAGTTTTAACTTCTGCAAAAGATGGGGAATTGCACACATCCTGCCACATTTGGGGGCTGAAAAGGAACCAGAGACACAGGAGAGGAGGAACAATTGGGAGAGACGTAGTGTGCTACCGGTGTCTCAAAGGCTCAGGCCCAGGCCACTGCTCGTGCCTCTGCAGCCCTAATAAATCTCAGCAGAAGGTAAGAGGGGTCAGTGGATAATGGAAACAGTTAAGTGGGCATGACCCAGTCTGCACTGGGGCAGTAGAAATTCCCGATAAGTGGTGTTCCGAGAAGTGTCTGACCTCACTCAAAGGCACCAGAGAAGGTGACTCCTTAGAAATATGGGGAAGGATGTCAGTGGACCCTCAGCCAAGTCCTACAGTGGTTAGAGAAGGAAGTCTGGGAGTCTATGTCATGGAGGATGATGACTCTCAGAATTCTTGTTTCCACTCCTGGTGAGCTGAGGTGGCGTCCCAAGGGACAGACTAGGGGAACCTGGTATGCCATAAAAAATACCTAGTAGTAACGTGTGATGTGCATCAAAATTATTGCACTAATTAATATCTCCCATGAAATGTTTAGAGTCTTCCTTCCTCACCTGATCTATCCTGAGTGATTGTTCAGGTCAGACCCAAATAGGGAAGGGTGACTTATAACTGGTTGATTACTCCCACCCCCCATACACACTCACACACACGGGCAGGCACACAAACACACACTGGATCCCTTTCTGTTCTTGTAACGCATTGTGACCTTTTCCATCTCTGCCTTTGAACCTGCTGGAACTTCTGCCAGGAATGTTCTTCTTCTATGTTTTCATGGGACTCACTCATTCCATTCCATAGGCCACGGCTGAAATGTGTGACATTTCACACATCGTGGAGTTATGTATGTAACTTGGGGCTAAACCCCAGATTTGACGTGTCTTTAGTATTGTACTAGTAAGGAGTACAATATTTAAACTAAGGAGTAGTTAAACTCCCCTTTACACTAAGGAGTTTAAGACCTTATCCTGAAAGCAACGGGGAGCACCCAACAAGGGTTTTTCAGCAGAAGAAAGAAACTTATTTGAATCAGAGCTCTAGATAGATCCTTGCAGTGGTGTTTTGTAGGGTGATTTGCAAAGGGTCAAGACTGCAAGGCAGGAAAGCAATCATGAGTTCATGGTAAAAGTCGGGAGGTGCTAGCTATAAAGAAGCTCAAGAATAGTGATGGAAAAAACTGATGGAAATAAGACTTAGGAATCTGTAAGTGGAGGAGCCGGTGTAAACCATACATGCATTTGCACACACACCTCGAACACAGAACTTCCTCAGATAGAAACCCAGAGAGAAAAGTCGGTCTGTGACAATGTATGAAGAGACCCTCATCTTGTGGATTTTTTTGTTTGTTTGTTTTAGTTCCACGAAACATGGTGTGGGAGAAATGCAAAAAGAAATACCATCAGCTCATTTCTTTAATCTACAGATGAAGTTAGGTTTGCATCTGAAAATCAGCTCCTTATTGATCTTAACCTTGTTAATATTCATGAAGCTCTACCAAGAAGTAGGAGATTTTAACACAGTGGCCCCCACACTCTAAATCAATTCTCATTGATTTAAATCGGCTTCTTCCATCCAAGCACTGATGTGACCCCCTCCCATGAAAACCTGTTCCCAAGGTCCTTTGAAACACAGGTGATGTGTGGAGCTGGTTGGCCCTTCCTGCCATTGTCTGGACATTGGGTGGACTCAGAGTAGAGAGAGAGATGATGTTTGGGCAGTTTCTGCTCCTTTTGGGGGATATTTGGATCTATAGCCTCCTAAATCCATTCATCCGCAAAGCCACCTACTCCTCAATCCTAGCCCATGGAAAGAAAGACGAGAGCCCTTGCTACTGTCAATTTCAGGACAAAGCTGATTTTTCCATAAGGTTAAATGTTGCCTGTCCTTAGGGGCCTCTAACAGGCTGGAGCAACAACCCACTGTGTTCTCAAATGTAATTAAGCTGAGTACAGAGCAGGATCCCACAAACAAACCCACATAGGCTCTGGCTCAGAGCTCTGTCTTCTCCCTGACCTGTGCAAGGGCCAGGCCTGAAGGCTGAGTCATTCCTCACAACAAAGATTTCTTGTGAGGTCTGGAAACCCAGACCAGGCCACTTTTATACTTATCATATTTTTCTCTGCTTCATATTTTTTATATTTTATTATATTTTCCTTTTATTTTGTTAATGAAAATACTTGCGTCATGTATCAGGAAAATGTCCAAATGATGTGTTTTAAGGTAGTATTAGCTCCTGATTGTACTCCAAGGAAGGAGAATTATAATTGATGGTAGAAAATCTTGGGAGCACTAATCTGAAGTGGTGATTTGATTTTCCTTTTGGTGCACACTATAGCGCATCCCAGAGGTCCCAGGGCAGACTGGGAGCTGCAACCCTGCTCTGTCCCACTCTGTTCAACTGCTGCTAAGATGAGCCACACACGGAAAGTGGCATTTTCAACACACTCCTCAGTTGTCTGGACACTTCCTCTATCACCTATGCTCTTAGCTGATTTCAGACTATAATACCGCATCCACTCCTTCCTTTTTCCCAAAACACACACATACATACACATAAACACATAGCAAGACCCAACCTACTATGGAAAATACACTGTGACCTTCCCATGCTTTTATTCAACCCATATTTACTTACTAAAGTTCTACTATGTGCCAGGCACTGTTCTGCGGGCTGTAAATTCAGTGAGGAACAAGATTCTGTTTGTGGTGGAAAGACATGAAGGTGATTTTATGACTACCACCTCTTGGTATTCATGCTCTGCACCATCCCTTCTGCCTGGGTGTGGATGGGACCTGTGACTTGCTTTTAACCATCTGAATACTATAAGGACAATGTCACTCTCATTTTTTCACACATGGGGTTGCAATGCCCATCTCACTGAGAGATTCCCGCTTGGTGAGAAATTGAGGGTAGCCAGCAAAAAACTGAATTTCGATAACAGCATAAATATGTTCTTCCCCAGTTGAGCCTCAGATGAAAACTCAGCCCTGTGTGACATCTTGATTGAAGCCTTTTGGAGAATTCAGCTAAACTCTGCCTAGACTCTGAACCTATACAAACAACATGCGCACAAAACCATGTGTATTGTCCTAAGCCACTAATTTGGGGTAATTAGATGTATTGCAATACATAACACAATGCTCGTGTAGTTTACATTGTTGCATAAATAGTATCATTTAGTAGTCAAGATATCAAATATCAGGCTCACCTAGAATCAACTGTGCTCAAACTCTATTTAGAGAACTTGGCAAGTATTAGGCATTGATTTTATATTTTCTGATCTCCTCCGAAGCCCCATGAAGTAGATATTATTATTACTTCCATTGCATGGCTGAGTAGAATGAGTCACAAAAACATTAAGTAGCTTTCGCAGTGTAATGCAGCTTGGTAGTGGTTGAGCTGTTCATTTGGAAGCAAAAATTATATATATATAATTTTTTCTTTTTTAAAAGAAAATAAACCCATCAATAATTGTCAAAATTCAGTTTTACATTTATATATATATATATATAAATTGCTGGTTACTCCACCTTCCAAAAAAAAAAAAAATCTGCAGCAGGACTTGGTCAAAGGTGTTTGTCTTATCCATTTTTATATTTCTATAAAATCTAACTCCAAAGATCCTATCGAACACTGAGTGTCTTAGGGTGCTGAGGACAACTGCAGAGAGTGTGGCCCTACAAACAGAGTAGTTCAGCCCTTGCCTATGTGCATGGTGTGTTGGTCTGGATGATCCAGGTACGGATGAGGAAACTGAGGGGTACAAACTTCGTGTATTTTATCACAGGCCATCTAGGACCAAACTCTAAACTGGGGCCAGTTGACTTCATACTCATGCTATTTCTACTTCTTTCTCTGCTTTTTTTACCTTGCAGAAAAGTATACACATAAGTGAGTTAATAAATTGTGGTATATGTACCACGTGGAATACTATGCAGCCTTAAAAAAGATGGCGACTTTACCTCTTTTATGTTTACATGGATGGATCTGGAACATACTCTTCTTAGTAAAGTATCTCAAGAATGGAAGAAAAAGTATCCAATGTACTCAGTACTTTTATGAAACAAATTTATAATCATTCACACTTTCTTATGAAAGATAGATCACAACTATAGCCTAGGATGAAGAAGAGAAGTGGAGGGGGATCTGAGAGGGGAGGTTAGATAGAGGGAGGGTAAATGGGGGACCACACCTATGAAGCATATTGCAAGGGTACAAGTCAAATCTATCAAGAATAGAAAATAAATTCTTAACACAATAATTAAGTAAATGAGGTGAAAGCTATGTTGATTAGCTTGATGTAAGCACTCCAAATTGTATAAAAAATCAACACATTGTACCCCCCAAATGCATAAATGTATTCATGATCTATGTGTATATGACTTAATAAAAGGAAAAAAAAAAAAAAAAGAAAAGTATAGCCTGCGCTTCTCCTTTATTTTTAGGTGTCCTGCCAATTCTAACTAGTTAGAATAGTCTAGAATTTTCATTTTATTTTGGAAAACCACCATTCTAACTATTTTCTTTACTTTTCTTTATTTTCTTATGTTAGAGTATTGCAGGGATATCAAGGTTTTGGTTATGTACATTGCTTTTGTACCATTTAAGTCAAAGTTATAAGTGTGCTTATCACCCAGTAGCACTTATATATGCCAACGACAGTCCAGCTAAAAACCAAATGAAAGACTCAATACCCTTCACGATAAAGAAAATAAAATACTTAGGAATATAATTAACTGAGGAGGTGAAAGATCTTTGTGGGGGGCAGCGCCTGTGGCTCAGCGAATAGGGCGCCGGCCCCATATACCGAGGGTGGTGGGTTCAAATCTGGCCCTGGCCAAACTGCAACCAAAAAATAGCTGGGCTTTGTGGTAAGCACCTGTGGTCTAAGCTACTCGGGAGGCTGAGGCAAGAGAATCGCCTAAGCCCAGGAGTTGGAGGTTGCTGTGAGCTGTGTGATGCCATGGCACTCTACCGAGGGCGATAAAGTAAGACTTTGTCTCTACAGGAAAAAAAAAATCTCTGCGGGGAGAACCATGAAACACTAAAGGGGGGAATAGCAGGGGACCCACTGCAGACCACCAGATTGTAAATATTTTGCCTTCAAGGGCACATCATGTGGTTTGCTTTTATATCTCTACTACTGAATGCACAACTGGCTGGAGCTTAGTAGATGCCCCTCCCTTATACTTTAAGCCAGTGGCTCTGCACATTGTTGGGAGATTCCCCCTTTGCCCCTGATCTTGGTCTTGGCAGCTTCTTCCTTAACTCCAAGAAGTGATCTCTAAACACTCACTCACTTCCACACCTCCATACCTTTGACTATGACCCCTCCCTTCACCTGTAGTGCCCTTCAGCTCCCCCTCCTCTCACCTGTAACTCCTGCTAACCTTCAAAGCCCAGGATGGTTATCTCTGCTCTGCAGCTATGCAGCTATTCCTTCCTCTCCAGTACAATTAATTACGCCCTGGTCACTTTCTCCCAGCAATTTTACACCTTTTGATTGTGATGTTGAACATATTCTATTTGGTTAATTTTCTTTCTTTTTTTTTTTTTTAATTTCTTCCACCAGACTGAGAGTAACTTTGTATATCCCAATTCCAACTCAGCATAGAGTTTAACAAATGCTGAATGAACTGAATTTAGCTCATTCATTTCACAAATGTTTATTAATCACAGTCTATGTGCCGGAATTTTTTCTAGCTTTGGGGAGTCAGCTGTAAACAAAACGAGGCAAAACATCCAGCCCTTGTGGAGCTTATATTGTATTGATTGCACTTGAAATGTCTGCTTCTCTTGGCTCTCTTTGGCCAGGTTTTAATTAATTTCCTTTGCACTGTCTTTCAATTTGATGCCAAGCCCCTGGCTACGTGACTTGGGATTTATCTCGGGAAGCCAGTTTGTGCAAACATCTCTCCAGGCCCTGGGAAATCCTGGAGAAGCCTGAAACGTGAGAAGACCATCTTGTTAACACACACACCAGTGCAGATCTGTCCAAATGAAGTTGTCTTCTCAGAAGCGGCCCCTGCAGGAAGCCATGCTCCTTCTCAGTCAGGCTGCCAACATTTCAACCATTTTTGGACTCATATTTTGGAGCTGCAGGTGGAATTTGCGGCACATTTGTGAACAGACTCAATAGGTGGAAATGTCCCTTTCAGGGCTTCATTTGCCACCAGATAATGCCTAGAAGTATTTTATAGACAGGATAGGTGATGAGCTTACCAATAGGGCTGCATAGAAACAAGAAGAAGAAAGGAAGACCTCCAGGTGCATGCAGTAACCCCATCTCTTCATCCTGTATTTATGTGATAGAGGCCACACTCTGGCCAGTATCTTGATTGATAACTTCGCTTCCCTGGAAAGATAGAAAAGGGAATAAAAGCTGTGCCTACTCCCACTAAGGAGAGATAGGAGATGTGGCACATTGAGAGCTCATTGGGCTTAACAACTATACTTCTAGTCTCTCGGGAAGACCACAACAACCTGGCCTTCTGGGTAGGTGGCTGGAACATCAGCAAAGGTCTCTCTCTGCAGTTTACCATTACACCTTCTTATTCTCCCAAGACCAGCACTGTGAAGAGTTTAGACATTGTTCCCAAAATGGAAATAATGGATCAATAATTAAGTACCTTCTTGGGGTGGAAATTTTCCTTATGTCTTCTTGAAAGTAGTGTGCTGAAATTGAAGGCAAAAACACTAAGATGTTAAAAGGTAATCTCCAAGTGGTGGAGTTATGGTTTCTTTACATTTTCTTATCTGTGACTTAAAAATCATTCTTAACGATCAGAAAAATCTCATTAAAAACAATACTCTGATGAGCATGTTGTATGTTAGACTTTGTGTCAAGCTCCCATCTTCCTTGACCTTGAGTATTTGTTCCTCTGTACTTCTCTTTAAATATGACCTTGAATAACTGATTTAAAATGCTCTTCCCAATTCAATTTCCTCATCTGTAATTGGTAAATAATAATAGCATCTACTAGGGGTTATTATGAGGATTAAATTATGTAATACCTGAAATGCAGTTAACAAAGTTATCTATTGGTAAATTCTCAGTAAAAGTCATTTCTTAGTACTCTTTAATAATGTTCAAAATAACATTATTAAAACCACCGTTTGAGGGGCCTGAAAACTGTGCAGCTACTATAAATTTCATTACAATAACTCAACAGGAGTAGCTAATGCAGAGGAAGAAAGTCTCAGGCACTTTTGAGTTATTTTCAACAGGATTTCAAGCTATTGAATTTTGAGAATTGTCCACATTGATATATGTAGATTTTGTTCATTTAAACTAAATTCAATAATATGGTCTATGCTGCTATATAATATTTTGTTGTGTGACTGTCACACCATTTCTTTATTCACCCCCCACTGGTGATCAGGGAAGATATATCCAAGTTCCCATATTTGCAAACAGTAACCAGCTACCATGAGCTTGTTTGAGCACATGTATGAGAGATTTGAAGGTAGATAACTAGCAATAGGAAGTGCTGGGTCTTTATGGCTGCATAGTATTCCATGGTGTACATATACCACAGTTTATTGATCCATTCATGGATCAATGGGCACTTGGGCTTCTTCGATGACCTGGCAATTATGAATTGGGCTGCAATAAACATTCTGATACAAATATTTTTGTTGTAATGTGTTTTTTGGAAAATGGAGACTTTACCTCCTTCATGTTTACATGGATGGAGCTAGAAAATGTTCTTCTTAGCAAAGTATCACAAGAATGGAAGAAAAAGTGTCCCATGTACACATCCCTATTATGAAACTAATTTATAGCTTTCATATGAAAGCTATAACCTAATTATAACCTAAGAATATGGGGATGGGGGAGGGGAGAGGAAGGGGGTGGATGGGTGGAGGGAGGGTGATTGGAGGGATCACTTCTATGGTTTATCTTACAAGGGTACAAGTG